>NW_028301605.1:23702500-24302500 GCF_987345545.1 Pholcus phalangioides
AATATTACTGTCATATATATTAAACCCGTAATATAATTGTTTTCGAAAAAAACTTAATCATTCCAAACATAAGTTATTATTGTTTGAAATTACTTCGAATACCCACGAATATTGCGTCTGAAATAACTGTAGAATTCTAAATCTAAATTACATTTTGTTTTATAAAATGAAATTTATTATCAATAATTTTATTATGGATTGCAATAATTGAAATTTTGAAATTTATGGATTCGTAATAGAATTTATCTCTCGAAATTTAATTTTATTGCAGAATGAATGTATTTTAATAGAATATTCTTTTTTTTTAATACTCATATTTACAAAATTTCCTGATTTTATAGCTGGTTTTAAATTAGATTCTTCAGTTTTTCGTTGTCGCATTAGGTGTTGATTAATGCATTAAATATACTGTATATTAATGCATTAAATATACAGGGTGTCCCATAAATTCGGAAATAGTTTAAAAATTCATGAAAATTGAAGGAATTGGAATACCTGAATGTCGTTTGAGAAAAAGTTACTCTCACGAAGGGGGATTTTTTTACAGAAATTAGTTCAAATTGTTGCCGACAGATGACACTGCACAAATATCCAACGGGAGTCGGAGTTGAAACTTTCTTGAATGTCTTCTGCGTTCGAAACGTTCGTGAATCTTCAGCTAGCGGTTCGTGGCTGAGGCACAGCAACTTCACGAATATAGTCCGGGTGGCAGCGTCACTTTTGGGCCACATATTTTACACCGACTGATTTGTGTAACAACAGTTAGTGCTTTAACCCTGAACTCCAGGGATTAATTAACTGCCAGTAACAAGAAAATTCAGAAATGAGCTATTATTCGTACACCCTGCATTTTATAGAATTCCGATTTGCATATTTCCAGTGATTTGCTTTCGTGCAGTGCACTCTATTGATTAAAATTTGAACTTTTGAGAATAACTTTATTGCAAACTACATTTACATATTACATATTCTATCAACCACATTCAAATAATTTCTTAGATTTTTTTGAATTTGCAAACTATTTAATAATTTATTGGATACCCTGCACATAAGACAGTCGGGATTCATGGCCAACGTCAAAGACTGGGAGTGATATGTCATGTGGAAACCGTGTTATTCTCTAAGAAGCCAAAAAGATCCAGTTGATTCAGTTCCCGTCATCACTGAACATGTCTCAGGCACGGAACACACATGGAAAAATTTCTTACCATGGGATATTTATCTGAAAAGGAAGAAAGCAAACTCATAATGCTGCATTCCTGCATATCAAATTGCTTCGAAAATGCATCGTTGAAACTTGATACATTGTGCTAAAATGATAGAAGAGTGAGTAATTGATGTTTTGCTTCTAGCAGTGCATTTCAAAATCTTAGGCTTCACAATCTTTCTTTGAGAAAGCTCAGTTTCTATCAGTTATGAATGAATTGGAATTTTTTTTTGAATTTTAACTATAGTGTAAACCAAACAATGTTAATATGGTACAAAAGTCGGATCCCCTTAGAACGAACTATAAGAGACCGTAGAAATCAATTCGTTATAACGAAATTTCGTTATAAAGGAATTCCAGGTTATTTAAAAATGTCCATACGTAAACTTATCTGGGGGATTAGAAAAGTGCTCGTTAAAACGAGATTTCCGCTATAACGGTATTCGTTAAAACGGGATTCGACTGTATATTTTATTTTTTACTATGTTATATTATTTTTAACCCGGTGTAAATCGTATTCGCCATGATACCGGTTGATATGGTATTAGGTTTGCCACAGAGCCAGTTTTGTATGCACCAAAATACATCGTAACTGGTATTATCACTCATAAAATCTCATAGGTACGAAGCATAAAAGTAAACAATATTATGTTATGGTACAGTAAAACTCCTCTTTTTCGGACACCCGCGGGACAAAAAAAATTCGTCCGTAAAACAGTGGTTTACCGTTGAAAATGGAAACAACACAGTAAAGTAGTTGTTAACAATAGTAAGATTAGTAACAATAACTGAAATGGTTCTTTGTTTTTTGCAAATGAACGAAATTCTGACTATATAAAATTCGTTTAAAGACGTGAAATTACATAATTATTGCTCAGATACGCAATGAGTATCACGAAACAAATATTTCACAAAGTTCATATACTGAATTTACATCTTTTGAAAGAACTGATTAAACGATGTTTGGTGAGTTTTGCTGAGTATTCAAACTCCTCGTTACACATTGGCCGCATGCATCTCGTTGATCAGTTGTTGGCCACCCCTGGTGTATAGCATTGGCTGAATATTCCTCGATAATTTAGGCAAATTTTTTACTTCATTCTCCGCATATCTCTCTCATTCTCCTTACTTCATCATCATCAGCAAATCCATCGCACAATTTCTCAAATACAATTTGTTGCGCACACGAAAACTCTCCAACCAAGCTTCTTAAGCTTTGAAGTTGATGAGTCAGTAGGGTTTTTCTCAAGCTTTTTCCTTATAGAATCGGGTCGGAAATAGGTGAATTATTTTTTCTGCTGAAATGAACCAATCCTCAGAAATCACCAACGAGTAAGGCACATATACGGAAAATATAAAAGGAGTTTTATATTTTTCGCATATTTGTCTTATTATTTAGTGATTTCTGGGTGTTTTCACACACACACACACATATTAAGCAAATTCTCTTTTAAAACACGTGGTTGAAATTGAAAGTTTGTAAATTTTGACCATGGCCGTCTCATCGGCGTGAGTTTATTTTCTGCTCGTTTTCCTAAAAGCTAGCTGAATCATCAGGAAAAGTCTAAGATGTGTTACTAGATACTGAATACTTTATCCTGATTGGTCGCGCAGGACATGAACTACTGCTGCTAAACTACACATGCACCTCGTCAATATTCCTCTGTGGAACTTCTAACGAATTGGCGCATGTTGGAATGTGCGTGTGCGTGTTGTCAATCTAACTTTAAGCTTGTTTCTATGTTATAGCGCTGCCATCTATTTTGCTACCTATGTGTTACTTGAACTGATGCATCACGAGCGTCATCTGTAGGCTTCGAAGTCTGTGGTTGGATAAGAGGCGTCGACTTATAGAGAATGTGCGTTCGTGTGGGCATCGTATTGGACTCCCATCGTGAGGCTCTAGTTTCGAACCCCCGTTGGTGGCGCTGTGGCCTTCGACTGAAGTTGGTTTCCTGCAGTTTTTCACCTATGAGGAGCGAATGCGTGCCGGTCTTCCATTCGAAAAAGCCTCTCCGGAGAGAGATTTGGTAGACGAACACGATTCTACATAACATGAAAATTCCGACATCTCCCCAAGTTTCACTTAAAGTGAAAAAACGTATAAAAAAAACGAAACAGAAGGAAGCACCGGACGTTCTGTTAACATAAGAATGTTAGGGTCACTCACAAACTAGTACTATTTCGTGGATAGTCATAAATTTGAGGTCTGATGTTTTTTCCGATTGACGGGGAAGACATACACGTCTATCTCTGAGCTTTATCAGCAAGTTATCTCCTGACGATGTACAACCCCTAGCGTTGTGAAGACTGAAAATGAGCGCGTACTGACGACGGTCTTGAACTCGAGGAACTCTTTCTCAATTGACGATGACCACAAAAATGTTATCAATCACATAATTTAGGTGTATGGCCAATTGAGGGTGAAAATGGTTAACATTGTAAATGGCAAAAGGGAAATCCCAAAAAAAAACAAAAAAACCCAAAAACCTGTTTTTGCAGCCCGGACAATCGCATTCGCGATCTCTTTACAAGCTCTTTTGAACCACTCAGAGGACTACTTACGGTGACAAGATTACACAGCATTGCTAATTTGGCATTTTAACGTGAAAAACGGTGTTTGATTTTTTTTTTTTTTTTTTTTTTTGGCACTTGCCGTGTTTCTCTTGTTTCTTGTTACTCTTCAATTCACACAAGGACAAGTTGGGTGGAAAATATCACAGAAATTCATTAAACTGATAAATATACTGTATTTCCTTCGGCAAATAATTATAAGATGAAATTATATCAACAATTTCGGCAAGAAAATTTCTAATTTTGATAGTGCGGTGGTAGATAATATAATCCACAAGGGGAGATAGCGCATTGATCAATTTTCCTAAGAAAATGCAATTCGGCACGTCTCGTAAAATATTAGCATATATCTGTTCTTCAAAATCTCGAGCATCGTACTAAATATATGAACAATTATAAGTTAAAATTTCGTGACTGTGGGAATTTGCGTCGCGATTAAGCAAAAATGGGCCTCGGATATGAATCTGGAACGGTTAGGAGACATTTCTCTCCAATAAATTTGTCCCGAAGCATTCCAAAAAGCTTCCACTACTTATAAATAATTGAATTGGATGCTAATTTACGTACCGACGGGAGATTATTCTGAAGTAGAAAATTTGATATAAATCGCTAATGCATCTATCATGGTGATCTCAAACTTTTAAAACATCGAACTTGCTTAAATGATATAAAATTCAACAAAATCATTCATTGTCATTTTGGGATGGCTAATATTTATTATAAATTCCGAAAATAATGTTTTTAGTTATTCCATGTAAATCTTCGATAAGATTCTTGTGAAAAGTTATTCGTGACATTTTCACAGAATTTAAAATGATAAGGGAATGTGTGAATACTATGAATTATTTTATATGAAGTGTAAACTATGGCAATTGGTATGATCTTTCTCGTGCTTAACTCCGGTTAAATATACGTATGAGCTCGAATTTTCAGTAACATAGGATATATTAGTAAATGTTTTATTTGAATATTTAGGTCCATAGCTGAATTATTTCATGCTGAATCGATTAAAAAAAATTATGAATTTTATCTATATTAAACGATCAATAATATATCCCCAACAGATAATCTCTTTTATATTAGTGAAATTTTGTAACTGTCAATTGATTTCATTAATTTTTTTCTCCATGTAATTACCACTTTTTCGAAATATATATAGCGTTAAAATGTTGTAGTAAGAGACACATTCGAGTCTCGGTTTGCCAAACATCTAAATTTTTAGTAAAATCGCATAATATTTATTCGTGGTAATCCTCTGTATAAATATCACAACTCTCATCTCTCCTTAACAGGTATATTCTTGGTATATATTGAACCTAACTCTCGGTCTCTTTCAGTTCTATATTGTAAAACGTAATTCAATATTGATGATGCAGCTAATTCATATTTTGACTAATTTTTGTGACACACAAATAGGAAGTATTAGAATAATATAATATAATTTTTCAATTCAAATTATTCATGAAACACAATATTGGGGGAAGAGGGTTTTACAGTAAAAACGGAGATATATCTGAGTACATATTGCCATTGAACTTATTTATGAGCAATCGTGATCTCTATCGTTCTTCCCCATAAAAACGTATTGATTTTTTTTCACAAAAGGGATTTAAATTGATACTTTTAGAATATTGTTAATTGTATCAGTACATCAACAAAGCAATGGAATTAATTAGTGTTTTTAATTGACTAAAACAGTTAATTAAGGGTAAAATATACATTTTGCCTTGATTTTAATGTTATCTATGAACAGATATCAAGTATGCTAAGCAAATAAAATCTTGCTTAGCAAAAGGTGGAATAGTTTTATACATTTATATCTTCAATTTTTTTCCAATTCCCTTAATTTGGTTTGATTTTATAAATATGTAAACACGTAAAATTTTAGCAGCTTTAAGAAAAAGGCACCAACAAGTAATCGACTATTTTCAGATAAAACTTGGACTTATGTAGCCGCATTTTGTACTTTTTATTGTAAAATATGTAATTTAATCGTAAACTCTAATTTGTATAATTTTATCGTAATTGACTGGGGGAGAAATAAATTATGTTATGTACTTAAATGAGGCTGAAAAAGATTAATTTTTAATACACCATAAAATTGGGAAAACGAATTGGGGTAAAATAGGTTTTTTTTCTTCTACCATCTAATTGCAAGTATATTCAAATATACACGAGACCATAGAGGGTTAAAATATATTTAGTTTGTAAGGTAATGTTTTATTTTATTTTTCCTCCGTTCTCAAATAACGCAGACAATAAAAGGCTTCATGCTGTTCGGTTAATGACAACGACAAAACATCAGCAACATTGAATGATTGTTTTCGAACAGAGACGTCCAGGGAACAGTCTCCACCCAGTCAAACGTCGCCTCCGATGTGTTTCCACTTCCAACCGCAGTTAACCCACCACCACACATCCGTGATCCATCGAACTGCAATGAGATATCCAACCAACCAACGAACACCACAGGGTGGAAGTCAACTAAAGTCAGCCGATTTGTCTGACGACAGCAATTTTCGACGTCGGAACAAAAGCTGACGAAGCAAAATGAACCATTGATGTCGCAAAGAGAAAGAGAAAGAGAGCCCGAAAGCTACTAATTTGCTCGTCGAAAAGAGACGCGACAGATGAGATATTGTTAAAACTCTTGTCGAGAACCACCGAAGCCAAAAATTTCTATTGACTTCGCCCAAAATCACGTTTTCCTTCAAGGGTGAAAAAAGAAATTTTGTCTCGAGAGACAGCGGAATGAAAGTTTCGAATTCACCCGGATCTGCAAAATTCCAAAGTGATGATCGTGAAATGTCACCAGAAGGAAAATTCCCGTTATATTACCATGTCTAACATCATTATCACATGAACATAATGCAGTTTATCAACTGCACTTGAGTGAAGACTAATGGAAGTGTTTCGAAACACCTACAGCCCATTCTTTTACAAGTTTACTAGTAAACTTAATTGAATGAAACGTCTTCCGATATATGGGATTTATACAAGGATGATGTCACTTTCCGCTTTCCATACGAACGCCCTTAACAACTCGTTGATGCGAAGAGGAATTTAGGAAAGAAAGAAAGAGCCCTTGCGGGGAATCGAACCCCGAATGAACCCAGTGAATTTTCTTTCTTTCTTAGTGCATATTCGCATCAACCAGTTGTTAAGGGCCTTCATATATGATTTTGTTTCAGTTTATTGACATTTTCCTATTAATGAAGGAAAACGTATTTTTAATACATAAATATATATAACATATTTTAATATTTTTAATACATAAATATATATAACATATTTTAATATTTTTAATACATAAATATATATAACATATAAGTATATTGTATTTTAATACTTTTATATATAAATAAAAGATTAACGTTGATTATTTTGGGATTTCCCCCAGTATAGTTTGCGAAAAGATATTTTGCATTATAAACAGAAAAAAAAAACTTGTTGTAATAATACAAAATGATATTGCATTTATCAGGAAACTTTCGGTGAAAATACTATTATGTTAAACAACTGAACTTGCATAATTTATAGGACTTTATTGATTATTATTATCCTCATTATTATATACAGTTAAACCTCGTTAGGGCGTCACTCGGTTAACACGTCACTCCGCTTAACGGGTCACTTTTCTGGTAGTCCCAATTGTCCTCAGACAGGAATTGGCACAGCTATGGCTTACTCCGCTTAACGAGTCACTCCGTTTACTAAGTCATATTTTTTCTCTCCCAAAAGTGACTCATTAACGAGGTTTGACTGTATATATATATATATATATATATATTGTTATATTGTTATTTTGTGTATTCTTAATTACATTTTTTTAAGCAACTTTCGAATTTCTGAGATATTACAAACGTATTCAGCCGATAACATTTGGCAGCTGATGCAACAAGATAATTTTCATCTCTGTGTGTTTTCTTATTCTTCTTTATCTTGCTCTCCTTCTTTTTTATTCTCTTCGTTACTTTGTTTTCTCCTCTTTTTTCATTTTATTATTATTTTTTATATTTAGTAGATCTCTCAAAAAATTTCAATCTTTATGAGTTGTTACAAGCGTATCAAGCAGATAACATTTGGCAGCTGCTGTTTGGTTTTTTTTGTTCATCTTCATCTTAATTTTATTCTTCTTTTTCTTTTTCTTTATCTTCATTTTTCTTTCTTAGTACATGCTTCACCAATTTTTTTGAAGATACGTACCAAACAGAATATCTGACAGCTGATGTTTTCAGCTACTTTTATTCTTGTTTTATTCTTTTCCTTTATCTCATTTTCTTTCCCTCCATCTTATTTTGCTCTCCTTATCTCAGTTTTCTGGATCTTTATATTATTTTCTTCTCGTTCACCTTATTTTCTTAATTCGATCTTAGTTTTTCCTTTTTATAAGTTTTTTGTCCTTTCTCTTATTTTTTTCTCATTCTTATTACCGCAGATTTTTCTTCTCCATCTTTCTTTTTTCTTCTTTATCTTCTCTGTTCTTCTCTTTCCTAGTATATACTTCACCAATTTTCCGATTTTCTGAGGTACCCTGAAATCTGTTTGCACATACGCACCAAGCAGATAACATCTGACAACTGATGTTTTCAGCATTCTTTATTATTCGTCTTCTTATTTTCTCCCCCCCCCCATCTTAGTTTTCTCCTTTATTTTAGTTTTTTTGTCAGTTCTCTTATTTTTGTTCTCTCCATCTTATATTTTTCCTTTTTTATCTTTTTTGATATTTCTTTCTTAATATAAGTTTCACCTGCTTTCAGACATTTTGAACATCACAAACGTATCAAGCAAATAACATTTGACAGCTCATGTGCTTTCATCTTCTTTCATTAGTGTTTTATTTTTTCTTAATGTAATTTCTTTAACGGATTTCATTGTAATTTATACCTTTAATATTTACCTATAATTTTTTACATTTCTACATCTTTCAGGCGACTATTGGTATCAAGAGTAAAACTCTTTCTCTCCACCACCACTTATAATAGCATTTGATTTATTATCTACTGTTAAATAATATTCGATACAGAGAGAAAATATTTTAAAATTAAAAATTTCGAAAAAATTTCTAATCAACAGACATGCTAATTAAACACTGCTACTAATAAAATAATAATAGTAACAGACCATAACAAAAGACGTGATTTCACGAATATCGAAAAGGTAATGGATCTGGTTCATTTTCAGGAACGTTCGGGATAAAACTCGAAGAGCATTAAGAATAATCGATCGAATCGATTATTTTGATAAATAGTTAACCAGATTAGTGACATTTTAACGGGGATCTAATCACCTGCTTCGTTAAACTTTCCATGTTGTCTGTTTTCAACGCGTACCATGTTTTCTTTTTTTTTAGTTGAAATTCTTTTTTAAATGTAAATCGATAAATTCTGAGCGTTAATGTCGTCGTCGTCGATAGCAGAAGTAGCTTCTCCCCAAAAATTTTGCTTTGCATAAATGGGATAATCTCTTCTCCAAAAATTGGTATATTTCAACATATTTTTCTACCTAAATAAATAATACGTTTCGAAAACTGATAATTAGGAATTTTAGTTAATTTTCGTAGATTTGTTAATTGTAGAGGGAAGAGAACGAGGGACGCGGTAAAATTTTTAAGCGCTGGGGGATTTTTATTTCGTCACTAATTCTCTCGATAAGGCTTATTAGGTAATGCTTGAATTTTAAATATATAACTGGGAATGATTTCATTTAAAGCTCGTAATCATTGTGGAATTTTTCTATCGCTGTTTCGAATCGCATTCATTTCAATGGACACATTAACGTTAATGCAGATGAGATATTAACGAAAAATATCACTAATGGTAATTAGTCGTATTTCCTTTTTTGTACCTATTTTCTTACAAAAAATATATGTATATATATATTTTTTTTAAGAAACAAAAATATGTTTCGAATCGTATATATATTTGTTGAAAACATATTTCGTCGACGTAGGAAAATAAAAAAAATAATTTTGAATACATAAATTGGAATTAAGGGAATCGTCTTTATACAAATAAGTCTGAAAAGTCTTATTTTCCATCGTCTCCTCCTAATTAGAATGTTTTGATATTCATGGAATGCATTTTCAGAAAACTCAGAATTATTATACATGAATATTAAGTCATTACGTGCATTGTACTTGTAAAATAGTGTTATGATATTAGCTTATTATCTATTCTACAAGAACAAGATTTGTTTGAAAGTAATGCTATTGGCTTTTAAATAAAAATTATATGAATTATCGAAATAAATTTAAAATATAATACTTTCAAACTAAGATAGATGATGTAAAGGTTTTTCAGCCATTGTTTTTGTTATTATTATTAATATTGTTATTGTTCATTGTTTTAATTTTTTACATAAATACAAGATGAAACAAAAAACCAGCCAAGGGGTCTAGAGACCCATACTGGATGATACATTGCAAAGTTATAATGAATAATAAGGAACACAGTTACTTAGTAGTAAACAACATCAACAAACTAAAACGGAAAAACGAAATATTAGAAAAACACACACACACAGACACACAAAATGGAGAGGGGGGTTTCAAAAAAAAAATCAAATGTCAAAACAAAACACATTTTATGTGTTCTATAAATCTTTGTATTTTCTTCAGTTTTTGCTGGAAACATTGTTCATAAGAACATATTAATGAGTTATAGAATATAATTTTCAGAAACTAACATTAAATATCGTTGGACATTGAATATTACAGTATTAAAAAAAAATGAAATCGATTCTCAGGGCATAATTTTAAAATATATATTCTTGTTCGTGATACAGAGCACCGTTATTCTTGGGGTATTGATGCCAGAAAAATTTTTAAAGAAACAAAAAGTTGAAGGTCATTTCTCTGTTACGTTTGTAACCATAGTAAGGTATAAACAAGTTTTATTCGACCGCTGGGCTGATGAACATTTCACCTAATATTTGAAGCCACTACATGATTGGGGAAGTGTAGTTTTGTGAGGTGAGAAGGGTGAGTTTGAGATTTATATTTTATAGAAAAAAAAATTCATTCGTGTCAATAATAAGAACTAAACAGAGAAACCACCGGTTCACAAGTTATTTCTCCCATTTCCACCGGTGGCGGTGGAAGAATAAAAAAAAAAGATTTAAAAAAATATTTATTTCACTTTTCTTATGTTATGTTTTACACTTGAACACCTGTTGCTCTCTATTAGGAACAACAAAAACTGCACACCGTAGTTGATTGTCATGCAAAAAACATCTTTTTGCCCCCGTTAGTTGCAACTATATTCATATTCGGTAGACAAAAGCTGAAATTCTATCGCACACTTAAAAACACAGTCACCGTTTTTATGACGCATTTACACGGGTGTGCAGCATGAAAATTGCAATACATGGTACCATACCTCATATTGTTTGTTTCGATGCTGCAGACCGGTTTCTCAATGAAGGACATATTTTTATTCGAAAATGCAACAGAGAGTTTGGTGTTTATTCGATAGGTGGCAGCATGAATGAATGAACGCCAGGGTCTCTGCCACCGAACTGATCCCGTTGTCGAGATCTCTTCCAGCCCAGCTTCGTGGCAGAGTCTGGAACAAAGTGAGTGCACCTAACAGTCTGAGTGTGTAGTTAGTGTTGTGTATGATATTTCAGTGCTGCCATCTATACTTTAAATTGTGAGGGAAGTGTAATGATTGAATATTTGTAACGTTGTAGGCCTGTTGCTCTCTGTGGCGAGTTTTTTTAACGGGGAGATCGGCTCGCATTCGCGCCTTGAAGTTGGGAACCACAGAAAACCAACTTCAGCCGACCACCACTGTGGCGCCGGTGGGGTTCGAACCCGGATCCTCGCATCGCGAGTCCATGACTATGACCACCACAGCGGCGATAGGTGGCAGCAGGTGTCTCAGTTTTTCCTCTCGTGTGTAATGATATTTGTAGGCAATATGTAGCATATCGTGATTTTGCATCGTCATCGTGTATAGTAATACAGAAAAATATTAATACCACTGCTGTCATCTACAAGGAATCGAAAAACTGTGTATCGTAAATTATATTATTCATTGTTAGTTATTCATATTCATCATACCAAAAAACAAATGCTGAAGTTTTGGGGCAAACATGAAAACAAATTAATAGGTATTATGATACATACAATTCACACCGGCAGCATGGAAATTAACAATATTTGGTATCCCACCACGTGTTGTTCATTTAGATGCTGTGAACCGGTTTTAAACGAACAACCAATTCCACTTCAAAAATTATTAGTGATAGTTTTGTGTTTATCTGATAGGTGGCAGTTCAACGATGTTTCTCGCCATGTATATAATTATAGAGTATAAACTACTAATATTAGCTATATTAGATTAGTCAGCATTATTTATAATAATAAGTAAATCATTTATTTTATTTCAAAGTAATATGGTATTCTAAGAAACCTAAATATACTATGGTATTCCCCCCCAGCCAAAAACCCTCTAAAAAGTCAATAGAGTAGACACCATCAAGTATTTGGAGATTTTTTTGTATTCAAAACTATCCTGGAAAACACATATTAATTATTTGAGTGTATAATTAAATCATAGCATTAGGAAGTTTTATTTTATCAGGAAAAAAATGTTCGCCATCCATTTAGAAACTGTTTTATTTCGTATTAGTAGAATTTAGATTGAATTATGGCATTACGTATACGGCGGAACATACTTCAGCAATCTTTATACACTTTTCTTCATACAGAAGTCTTTCATCCTAATCATTCTGAGTGAAAATAGACTTACTCATACATTTCCACTTTTCAATCAATTAAAGATACTCCCTCTGCGATATTTGTATGTTTATAGAAATTTAAAAATGTTTTATAAAAGAAATGGCTATTTTAATCTGAAACTACATAAACCTAGAATACAATTTAGACGTCGTACTATACAGGTACCAAGACCAAATAAATCTCGTTTTCAAAATTTCAATATAAAAAAAATTGTTTTATCTATTTACTCATACATATAAAAACGATTGCACGAATTTGATGCAACATAATTAGGGCTGGTCCGACTAATCGGTTAATAGGGTCATTTAATCAATCAATTGTTAATACCAGTTAAAAATTTTAGTTCAGTTAATCGACTCGATCAATTCGATTAAAATTCGATAAAAAAGTTTATTAAAAGTTTGTAAATTAACATGATTTGTGAAAGAACCGAATATTACATGTCTCATAAATCATGTTTTTATAAATATTTTGGATAAGTGACTATATTTTGATCGAATAATAAATACAGTAATATACATTGCAATTGTAAAAATATTTTGGTCAAATTCCATTCAATGAAAACCAATTACTTCAAACCGAGTCTCATTGGAATTTTAGAAGACAAGACCAAAATTTATTGTCTTCACTATGAACAGTAGTTTTTCGTATTCGTGGAACGATCAGCTCTTCTCCTTACAAGTACCATTCGATAAGAGTTTCTGGGAAAACAAGCAGCAATATAATCGAAAGTAGTTCCGAAATCTGTGAATAATAACCGAAAATAACTATTCAAAACAAACAAACAAGATGCAAGTGCAGAGATTGTAAATTTTGGCGATTATTATGTTCAGCATATTGAATTGCTTAAAGCGGGCTGCTTTAATTTCTTAACCTGTTGTTGTTTTGTACATGTTGTTTTAAACATTTGTTTACATGTACCGAATAGGTGAGTGGAATGAATAAATTATATTTTTATAGCATCTATTATTATTATATGGGTCGCAAAAAATATTCGATTAAAATTCGATTAATCGATTAAAAATTTTTGATTAACCAGTTAAAAATTTTAATCGATTCCCAGCCGTGAACATAATCGATACACATATAGAAACGTCCTCTCCACTTGTCAATACAAGATTCATCGAAAGACTGGTTATTTGTGGAGATGAAGATTACAAGGAAGAAAATTCATCACTGCCCCCCACGGGGACTCGAACCCCGGTCTCTCGCTTGCCGGACGAGTGCTCTACCATCTAAGCTATGGAAGCAGATAGAATATTTCAACCTTGGAGCGTATATATGTGTTGAAAGGCACCGTACATGGACGGCGTCAACAATTAACTAATAGCCCGGGGTTCGAGTCTCCGTGGGGGCAGTGATGAATTTTCTTCCTTGTAATCTTCATCGCCACAAATAACCAGTCTTTCGATGAATCTTATAATCAATATAATCAAACCAATGGAAACTGTTTCAAAGTATAATCGAATATACTGCACAACATTGGTTGAAGGGGTTTCCTCCAGGAAAATGTCATCCCTTTAAAAGACGAAGACCTTTCAAAGGATACGATAACATTTCTTCTTTATTCTTTCTTGTTCCGTGTCTTACAACCTGAAGCTTTTATAAAGTTATTTCTTGAAGTACTGAGAAAAGACTGTGTGCATGAAAAGCACAAAAGGAAATATTCTTGTTTTTACCCTCTGATTCCACAAGGGCACAAACCATTTAGAATTTCAAATGTAGTTTTTTCAGGATGCACTTTTAAGAGCAAACCTCTTTGTTGCATCCCCTACAAAAACGATATGTCTTTCTGTTTGAACCTTTTAAACCCTAAACTTCCCCAGTTATGTGGTGAAAAGAACGCATTTTTTGAAAATCTTTCTTGTATTATTTTTGTTAAACATTTTTTTATTATCACAGCCCCTAGTATTTTTGGAAATGTGAAGTTTTTAGTCCCCATCATTTATAAGTACATTCCTGTCTTACTTTTACTTATTACTTTCTCTCTTTTTCTTTCAAACCGATCACAATTTGGTGGGTAATTACAGGTCGCCGCGAGCAATTTACTACCTAGTGAGTTGTGCCGGAAGTGTGTTTAAACAGTTTGAGAACGTATATAGTGTTGTGTCTGATTTTTCAGTGATGCCATCTATATTTTAGAAGTGAAGTGAGCGAAGTGTAATGATTGAATATTTTTAGGCCTTTTGCTCTCAGTGGCGAGGCTTAATAGGGAGATTGACTCGCATTCACGCCTCGAAGTTGGGAACAACAGAAAACCAAGTTCAGCCGACCACCACTGTGGCGACGACGGGATTCGAACCCGAGTCCTCCCGATGCGAGTCCGTCTCTATGGTCACTCGACCCCCACAGCGGCTCTTACTAAACTGTAATATTTTCTTTTTTGAACTTCTTTTTTTACAATTTACGTTAAAAAAAAATTGTCCAATTATATGCATTTCTTATTGCAATGTTGTCCTGATTCTGTTGACCTTTTTCCCACCATTTACCAGACTTTTCATTAAGTTTTCTTTCACTGTGTCTTCGATTTTTCCTTTAATTTTCATGAACGTTATTCATTTTTTCTACTTATCACCATTTCTTCTTTCTCTTTTATCTTCTTATGACCATTTAACCCTTCTTATCACAATTTCTTTCTCTTTTCATTACTATATTTTTACCCTTTATCATCTCACTAACTCTTTTTCCTCTTTTTATCACCATTCTCTCCTCCTTATTAATGTCTTTTTTGTTAAAATATTTTTCTATTTTTTATCATTATCCTTTTCTCTTCTTATTACTATATCCCTTTCCATTTTCTCCTATTACTATTTTTTCCTCCCTTTTCTCTTCTTATAACTATTTCTTCGTCCAGTTTCCTTCTCATCACTTTCTCTTTTGTTATTTTTCCAAGTCACTTTATCTCTTTCCTCCCCAAATCATGTATTGTATATAGTTTTATTTTTATTTCTAACCACCACTCTACCTATTTCCTCAATTTTTATCTGCTTATTGTATCTCAAAACACAATATATGTGTTCGTCTTCCTGAAGTCACTAACAATTAAGTTTTATTTACAGTTAACGTATTCGCTTCCCATTCTCACAAACCCTCTTTCATTCGGTTCAACTATTTATCTATTGTTGGAACTGTATTTCCTCTCTCTCATTTTTGCACTCTTTTATGCCTGTTTACACTCATTTGTCTTCTCGCGTTCTCTACTACATCCAAGAGCATAGCTTCTCATTTTTTTTTACTTTATACACTTTAAGTTATTTCCATGTTTTCACTTTCCTTCTTTCATCTTAATATTTTCACACCCATCACCCATTACTTCCTTTCTTCGTCGTCTCATTCTGCCTTTCTCTCAATATGATATACTCAAAGCTTTAAAAAGCACTGGAATAGGTCACATGAAAAGGAGGAAAAAAAAGTATTTTTTTAACATTTTTGCTCAAATTACTCTTATATTTCACGAAGAGTAACCACTGTATCGATCGAAGAAGATGAAAAAACGGCTGACGTATATTTCTTTGAATTTACGAGGACATAAATATATAATAGACGGAATTATATAAGATACGATGTTTCACGTGAAGTCACTCTGAGATATTTCATGGTGTCAGAAGCACTTGGAAAATAAATCAACCACATATTATATATTTATTCCAGATTTATGAAACTAATATTTAATTTCCGTATTACCTCAAACATATATAGTACAACAACAAAATATTTATTTTCATTCTTTTTCTTTTCACTTTGGAAATCTTAGGTGTTTCATTCGTTATTTATGAGCGACAATATACATTTCAATAAGAATTGAGAAGGTACATGCATGGAACCGTGTCGTGTCTATACCGATATACAAAAGAAACAGGCATTGTGAGCATAATGAAATGCAAGTGAATTGAATACATCCGAGAATTTTGCAAGACCAAAAAGACACAAAACATTCGGGAACCACTTCGAAAAATCTCCCGACGAGATTGAATTTTTCAAAATGAGAAGAAAGATACATTGTATTTGAAAGCCTTGCGTATTGTATTTACTGCCGTGAGACATGAATATCATCTTTTGCAAATTGATATTTTCTTATTTCGCCCCACCCCCTTCATCTCATGGATATTTTGTGAGTATTAAAATTGTTTTGTAGACATGGGAATAGAATCTCGGGAAATCTCGTATATGAATGTTTAGTCTTGTTTTCCAACGTAAAAAGAAAAACACTGTTGGCATTCACTGACTTCCACTCGGTGGGAAATGTTTGAATGAATCGGGAGTGAAATGTGATGAATGACATTCTTGAGAATATGTTTCACCATCGTTCCATTTTAAGGTTTAACATCTGTGAGTATTTGTACTCGCTTTTGTAGGTATCTATAACACATGAATATTCACGAGAAAGCTCGAGCGAGCTTTGTTTTTCTTTTTTTTCTTGAATATCTGAACTTGGGTTTTGAAATGGTTTTTGAATTTCTTTGCGCAATGTGTGTTTGTGTTGCGTTTGCAGTTGCCTTATCAATTACCCCTGTAGACTCTGCTTGAGTGCTTTAGTAATAATGCATGAGAGATTGAGGAATTATTCAAGTGGCCATATTTGGAAATGATAGCTTTTCAGACAATGCTTTATGACGTGAATTGTGACGTCAAAGAAATAACATTGGAAATTATTTTCTTCATATGAAATGTTATGAAATTATATTTCCATAATTTCTGAAGAATGTTTCAGTGTCTGCTGTGTGGCAGTAATCTGACGTTTGATGTGGGGAATTTTCTAGTTTTTCAGCAGCTAGTATTCATGTACAGTCGTCCCACGTATTTCCGGTTTCCATATTCGCGGTTTTTTTTCCTTTATTGTATTTTTTTTTTTTTTTTTTGCAACACTCAGAAATCGTCATTCTTGTGTTTTGTTTGCAAAATTTGAGTTGTGCATGTTTAGGATGGCTCATTTTTGGATAGCTCGCTAATGACATTACTGTCAATACTACAGCTCCCAGGAGAGAAACAGTCACCTCGGGTTGGATTAACCCTTGGCCACATTGTGCGCTAAAGTACGCAACTATTTCTACAGAGTCAACTGAAGAGACTATAAAAGACATTGTCACGTTAGCGAAACAGGTAGGTGGAGAAGGGTTCAATCGTATGGATACAGAAGTCGTACAGCTAATTAATAGCAATTCAGAGGTATTGAACGAGGAGGAATGAATGCAGTTGGCTGCTCCTTTAAACTGAAAGGGTACCATATGAAGAAGATCAAGATAAAGAAGTAGAAGACGAGGTCACCATAAGTAACGTAGCGGAAGGGCTTCGCACGCTCAAATCAGCAATAGATTGTTTTCATGACGTAGATTCCTTCTATAGTACGCTCTTCACGGGTAGAAAAATTGGTAGAGGAAGCCTTGTCATCATATTCCAACATACTTGATGATATGAAGAAGAAACAGCAAACAAAAACCACAATGTTCTTTCAGAAATCATCGCCAACAATCACTGCACCCTCTTTTATGTACATTCCCTTATAACTCTGCGTTACCCTGCTCTTCTCATGCTGTTCAATAAACGAGATATACAAGTGAAAAGAAACCTGATTTCGGTTATTCCCGGGTTTCCTGTATTCGCGGTCATCCCCGGAACGTAACCCCCACGAATACGGGTGGAGGCTGACTGTACTTCACTTATGGATAAAAAAAACATATACATAACGGTGATCATCGCAGACGCTAGGAAATTGCTGTAATTTTTTTACTTCAAGGTATGTTTGAATGAACTGAAACGGAATGTGGGGAATGACATCCTTTAGTATATATTTCACCGTCGTTCCATTTTAAGGTTTAAAATCTGTGAGTATTGCTGCGATTATTACATCTGTACTCGCTTTTTGTAGATATCTATAACGCATAACTATATTTACGAGAAGTTTAAGCAAGTTTCTTTTTTCTTGAAAGTCTGAACTTGGGTTTTGGAATGGTTTTTGAATTTCTGTAGTCAATGCGTGTCTGTGTTGTGTTTACAGTTGCCTTATCAATTACCTCTGTAGTTTCTGCTTGAGTTATGGCGCATGAGAGATTGATGAATTATTCAAGTGGCCATAATTGGAAAATATAGCTTTTTAAACAATACTTTCAATACTTTATGACGTCGATTGTCATGTCAAAGAAGTAACGTTGGAAAGTTGAAAACTGTTGTGAAAATGTATTCGTAATATCAGAGTGTTTCAGTGTCTCCTGTGTGGTGGAGATCTGATGCTCGATGTGTGGGAGTCACTTTTATTTTTCAGTAGCTAGCATTCACGTACTAAGTTCATGGGGACAAAAACAAACATATTTAAGCTGATCATCGCCGACACATTAGGGAATTGCTGTGATTTTGCAACTTCAAGGAATGCGAGTCGGTCTTCCGTTTAAAAAGTTTCTCGAAGCAGACCCCCCAAAAAAAAAAGACAAACGCTACTACTACTACTTTTACATGTGTCTCGTAAACATTCTTCTGAGGAATTTCTAACGAGTTGAACAAATTGGTGGATGTCGGAATGTGTGTTCGGGGGTGCATGTGTGGTTCTAACGTATTTATGTTGTGAGAATTTGTGCGCTCTTCTCGTGATGTAATCTGTCTTCCATTTGTGAAATTGAAAGCGGCAGATTGTCTGAGTATATGTAAGTATCGTGTTGGAGATCTCCTACTACTATTACTACTAAATAACATGTTGTATTCTCAAATAATATGTTTAATATAAACATTTATCTGACGAGCTTCTAAAGAATCGGTGCAGGCATTTATGCTGCCCATGTTTGTGTAGTGTACCTAACGTGGCCTGTTTAGAAATACTAAACTATTGAAAGAAAAAAGGGTCTAAGCTTCAGCTTTAATACTTAGCCACTACGTTGTGAAATCCCAAAATTTTAAAAGTGGGACTCTGTGGAAACGATTCTAGTAAAAGCTTCATTTTCTGAAAATGTGGATTAATAATTTTTCTCTTAAAAATCATTTTTGTCGTACCATGGTCAATTTCTGCACACGAGTGGTGATTAGACCGGGAGCTACAATTTATTTACGATTCCGAACGGCAGCCGTTTTGGTGCGCTATCCCCTGGATGTGGGACACTGTGGTAGCAATCTTTTTCGGCGGTCATGTCGCCGTTTCTGTTCTACCCCTGTGTCAGGAAAGTCTCTGACAAATAATGGTGTATTAAACAACTTACTCCACTCTGACTTTAATCCCCTCACAAATTGGTAGTTGGTAGCACTAACAATTCACACCCAACACTAGATTACGCATTCAGACTGTTAGGCCCACATGAACACTTCCAGCACAACTCACTCGTTATTATCGTCGCCCATGGCGATAGGTCGGAGCTATAATCGTTTTGAAAAAAGAATGTAGATTGTATTGCATATAATGTACAATAGTTCTTGGGTAAGCATCAATCAATTATGAATTCCTTAGGCTGCGCTCACAGAGGAGCGAAGACGTGCGAGTTACACTAATTTCGACTAGGAAGAAAAAAATACATAAGGGTGAACGAAGAGAAGTCCGCACGTATTAAAAGTGGAAGGAGATAGCGAAAATCGCCGAAGGGGGTTGCGAAATGTATGGGTGCGATGATGATGATTCCTCCGCAGAAGAGGGAAATGGAGAGAAGGAAGAAATGGACCAATTCAGCAGGTAGCGAATATCAGCAGATCCAGAAAAAAAAAAAAAAAACAGGTTTGTTCAAGTCGCATACCTTGTTCAGTCATCTCTTTCTTTCTTCTGCCTCACTTCTAGAGTATGTGCGGTGTAAAACAAAACGCCACAATTGCTTCCGTCACTATCCTCTATTATGCACTCCCATAACTCTTCGTTGTCGCATTATGTGCACAGCCTTAGACGAATATTCACACGGTGCTTGCTTTGTTTAATCCTTCATATCCTGAAATAATTCACCAGGGACTTTTTAATTGTATTTCTGCATCATAAGAAAAATTTGTTACAGCGTTTCACTGATTAATAATGCAGCTGGTACTTAAAAGTACCGAAATTAATATGAGTAATATGTAAGAAAAAAAAATGCAAAAAGACAGTTTTATTTACCCTACACGAGATGATACATCTGAAAACATTTCTTTTTTTTTTTCATTGCAACAGAGAATTACATAGCAAAATGAACATTTTTAGTGAGGTTTGGACTGTATCTTTCGAATGAAGCACATCTCACATCTTCCCCTCTGCTGAACAAATGTAGGCCAATGAGCTCCCAGATTTTGTTTCCTGATGTCTTTGGGCAGAGAAAAGTTACTCTTTCTTCTCTCCTTTGGCTGTTCTGATGTGGTGCTGACAGCAGGGCGACCTCTCTTGTTTACTAGGCTACTTCCGAGCTACGAGTCCAATTGTCAAATTTTTTCGTCCAATAGTGAAAGTTCTCCACGTATTTCTTTATAAATGACATAATCATTGCCATACGCCATTTCACGCATCGCGAAGAACGGCCTATAATACCATTTCTTTGGCTTTCTGCCCCTGTCATATAGTGAGCGCAGTATATCTGCTTCGGTCACTCCTCGCATTAGTGCATACCATAGGTGCTAAGACGTCTTTTCTCGTCCTATTCTCGATTATTCCTATTTCTTGATTTCGATGACTCAATGTAGTTGCCTCAATGAAAATCATCCCCATTATTATGTTTTCCAAATTGAAGTAATTTTTATCACAGAAAACAAATTACTCTCATTACCTGGCGATACTTTACAGCACCGGAATACATTTTTGACCAATGATAGAAAATAAAATAGTGATTTTCAAATAAAATGTGAGGAATACTTGCCACTGTACAGTATGTATATAGAAGAGAATAAAAAATAATAGCAACAATAAACTGGTAAGTAGTCACTAAATTCGCTCAACTAAACAACCCGCAAATCAACTCTACAGGAGAAACTGGAGAATCCTTGAGGCACCCAGGTTGTCCAATCAACTCTACCGCAAACTTCTTCCTAATGCTACATGGCAACAAATATAAAATGCCCACAGTAAAACGAAAAAAAAAATCCTGCCTTCATCTGCCATCTACTGCTAGCTGTCGGAACTACACTCATCGTGTCTTTGTAGATAACGTCAGTAAAAGAAGTCATATTACGAAGATATAAGCGTTTGATTAAAGTGGTACCGTCAAGTACCGTCAGGATATGAAGGGTTAGTAAAAATTCACTTATTATTTGGCATACCACACAAGCTATCTGGATCCTTGTCGTTTCACACAGTGTGATGCATAGTCGACTCGATACAAAGTTTAAATAATTGTAGGAATAAATCAGGGAGATTAATTAATTTCACTCGAAAAGTTACTCATACAACATAACAATTCTTTATAAGTGCGCTACCAAATTAAAAACCCAATGGAAAAGTGGATATACATTTTATCTACGTACACGATGAGAGACTCCAAAAAATAACAATATTTAATATTTGAAGTTTTGGAAAATGTCAGCGTCGTTATATGCATTCTGGAACGAAAGCGAAATCATTTCGCGTGCGGCGGGTCCCTCCGTGAAGAGTGGTGGCGAAAGTGAAAATTGACAGTTATTATTCAAGAGTATGCAGAAATGTTGACATTTTGACAGGTTAAAGGCTGCGCGTAGCCGCTTATAGCTACCGCTGAAACGTTCTTTTAAAAATAGAAACCATCGCTTGTCTTTTCCCTCGACAACGTTTCCGCTATTAACGTGGTTTACACCGTATCCAGGACGAAAATTGCAATTTAAAAGATCAACGCATCTCGTGACGAGAAAACAGGAAATTTTGTAACTTTTTTTCCCGTCTTCTATTTTTGAAGATGCATAATTTCATACGTGATTATTGCTTTTCCGTCATGCGATAGAAGAATAATTTGGATATTATTTTCTGATAGAGCTTCCAATTTGAAAGAAAGATTGAAAACTAATGCTTATAATGGCCAATGAAAACAGACATAAACCCATATATTTTATTTATTTATTTACAATTACCCCAGAAGGCATGAAATGCACGAATATAATTCTGATTGGTATTTATTGGCACGATTTTTATCATACGTCATTGCACATTATGAGACCAATCAGAGACGACAGTTGGGCATCTTCAATCAGCTCTTATATGTGAAATTTTATAATTTGTTGAAAATTGTTTTCCATCGGACAATTTTTTTTCTTACTATGGAGCCATGCGCACCTATATTGAGATTATTGTTTTAGAAATATGAAGATTCGCCTATTCTAATGAAAAATGAACAGATAAATGAAAGTTCAATCCATGCCAAAATGATAGTTTACCAAATAAAGTTCTAAACATTCTTAATTCATTGAGTTAGCCCAGTTTCTGAACATTCCTCAGCGGTGGTCAAAAAATCGAAAAGATCTATTCGATAATTTTTGTCATTTTCCGCACGCAAAGTCTATAATTAGACCAGGACCTACAATTTATTGCCGATTTCGAAGGACAGTTTTTTTTTATACTCAACGAGAGGTTAGTGCGCTAAGGCCTTAGTGTGAGACTCCCTGAGGTAGCAATCATTTTCTGTGGTCATGTCGCAGTTTCTGATGTATCCCTGCGTAAGGAAAGTTTCTGACAATGACGAACCGTGTATCGAACTGACTGCACCTCTAAGTACCCTTTGGTACATTAGGCGAGTATCTTATCGACCTGGGCTGCCACGCCCAAAATCGAATAAAATGCTCGGTTTCATTCCTAGAAAAGTCTCTTCGTGTCCCCCTAAAGTCATTTTTCCGCTTTTCCGAGAATTACTTCTTCCTCGACTGGACTATGCTGTAAGGTTTTGGAGACCATCCCAACAAAGGGATGTTGGTCGAGGGGGTGCAGAGAAAGATATGCGTGCTCTGGTTGACATACAAAGTTTAAGCTATGCAGACATCAAACATGGCCCCGCTCTGTCCCTTGTGGGATATAAGCAGGTTACCTTACGGCTGGGCCATGCTGAAAGAAAAAGAAAAAGCCCCGGCAACCACTGAGACCACGGGGTGCACCAACGGACCTCCGACAGACGCAAAAGACCGCAACACTAACAACAAACATAGCTCCCGCTCAGAAGCATATTACCTTGCTGCTGGACCATACTGGGAAAAACTCTCTTAATGTCCGGACCCGCCAGGCATCCCAGGCCCGTAAGCCACAGGAACCATCCCCGCGAGACCCCATCGCCTCCGACTCGCGACAATCACACCCCCTTCCCCCAAAACCCCCGGAAGCCTCCGCCGGCCGCCAAAGAACACGGGCGGACCGACCGCCGGCACCTCGCCATCGAGCCCCCCCAACCCACGCAAGAGACCAACGAAAACATCCCGAGCCATCGCCTTCATCACCGCACTCTGTCCCCAACCATCAGCCGGATGACTGATCTACAACACCAACTCCTCTCATCTTGTCCTCTGTCGGAAGGGTTTTCTCATAGGCCCGAATCTGAAAATAGAACATGAAAAGAAAAAACAGGATACGTGTAAAGGCTTGAGCTATGAAGAGAGACTTGATTCCTTGAAAATGTTTACATTGGAAGAACGCAGGTGTCGCGGGGTATGATCGAAGCGTTTAAAATGTTCAACGGGATGGACCATGAGTAATTAATACACCGTCAATCAACCGCTTCGACAATGGGACACCATCATCGTTTAGTGAGTGACGATTCCAGGTTGTGGTGTCACAGGGAGTTTTTCCTATTAGGGTGGTTAATAAATGAAATAGCTTAATTCTGGGGGCTGTGACTTCTAAAGCAATTTACGCATTTAAAAGAAGTACGATAAACATAATAGGATAAATCGAGAAGCTACCCATACTTAAATAAGACAACTGTAACCTTTTATGTGGGCAGTGCATTATATAGTATTAGTTATTAAGTTTTCTTTTTCGTGATGTATGCTTTTTGTATGGGGTTGGTGAATTCTCGTTATATTTGACATGCATATTTTCATCAAGCCGCGCTTTCTATCATGAAGACGCCATATTCTCGAGCAACAATGAAGTTCCGACACCACCTTCCAAGCGAAAGTAATCACCCCTTGGTAGAGGGGGAAAAAAACGTCACAACGTATCACAGACATTTATGTTTTTTCTTCTTCTTGAAAAACATGTGTGAATGATATTCACCGCGAGCTATATGTTAAAATGATAATCTCAGAATCTCGAGAAAAAAACGACGAATGCCGACATTCAATATTCGTTTTCCTTTGAGACTGTGTAAGCTTTTATTTTATTTTATCTCTCGGATTCCTGAAGTAAAATTGAAATCAATTGAAGATGATGCGACGAACCTGAAAGGGAAGCCTCTGGTACAAAGTATATACTGTATAGGGAAAGAAAAAAAAGAAAGAAGAAGCACCTATATAGAGAAGAACTTCCAATAAACGTTTCGTTTCTATCTTTTCTCCTGTGCACTTCAATAGTTCTTTACTTGACTTCAAAGCTAACAAAGGAACTCGTGCTTCATCCTATATAAGCTGTATAAGGAAAAAAAAAAAGTAGTTACCTTGAGGAAAAAAAAATAGAGAAACAGCACAAGAAACGAATTGGGATCTAAAAGTAGCTACGCGTACCTTTATTTTTTTAGGTTCCAGAACTCAATAAGATCCTTGGATTTTCTGTATCTGTGATGCAAATGAGATTGCAAAATCGACCGTTTATAGGTAAGAAGGAGAAAGGAAAACTTCCTTTTTTTAAATCTTTAGGATAAAGAAAAAAATCGATTTCTTTTAAAAAGGTACTAGTTCGTGATTTGACAATAATATCATGGGGCAAGGAGACTTTCTCGTATGGATGATTATCTGGTTGATCTTGGAGGTTATCTTATCCTTCAAACAGGAATGAGAAATAGTCTTATCTCGTATTTACAGACTAGTAGATCATGACATGTTATAATGTATAATCCTAAATGATGAGGTTTTCATTTTTTGTCGAGGTAGTTGCTGATCGATGGGTACGTGATGAGATTTTTCTTTTGTTTTCCAATATTTATAGTCGATTTATATGGTTTTTCGATGTTCTGTTATGGTTTCGGTACGCAATAATATTAGGTCTGCGCATCAACTTCATCGAAAAATTAGTCATTATTCGATAAGAAATCATAATTATTTAATAGGAAAGCAATTATGGGGATTGAAAGAGAAATGGAGTAGATATTTTCGCCGGAAAAATTGATGATTGATTTATGTTTGTGTATTTATGGATTTTTTGCTTGAATTCTCCCATTATAGGTTCGACACTAAGGCTATTCACCGACATGGTTTAAACTGTAGTCACAATTCTTGTATAAGAGATCAACATAGATTGGTAAAAAACCTGAATTTAAGCAATCCGTGTTGACCTCTCATCAAAAAATTGTGACTATAGTTTAAACCATGTGTCGGTGAATACCGCCTTAAGGCGAGCAAAGTAGTGCCGTGGGCCTCATCAATGTTCAGAGTACTCTCTGCAACAGGAGCTTCAAATTTCATATTCGCCTTCAAACAGAATTTAGTATTTCCATACAGGAAATTTTTTTTGAACAATCGTATTTCCTATCTGCAGCAGTGTTTTCAACCATTCAATACGTGTGGACCGTTGAAATTGGTTGAAAAATTTGGCTGAATAATTTTTCAACCAGCGAAAAATAATAACGATAGGAGGAATAATTCATAAACTTCTGACTTTTATATTTTGTGTTTACACTTGATTGTTATACATGCGAAAAAAGTCGTTGAGCTGGGACCCCAGCTGCCACCTATGAACTAAACAAAAAGCTATCAGTTATGATTTGGAAAGTAAAATTGTTTGTTGGTTTCAAACTAGTGTGCAGCATCAAAACGGAGAAAAAAATATTGTATGATATCATATATTTGATATTTAATGCTGCACACCGGTGTAAAAGATTATGCTCCATATATATATATATATAATTCCGGTTACTATGTTTTCATATTTATGTCGGTTAATCAGGGGTTTTTTTTTTGCTTATTGATGGCTTTCGACTAGTCGCAACGGTTTTTGCTCTCTGAAATAGTGTTATTTCGAATCGTCAGTATAATGACGTGTGATTTCGCCTAAGAGTTGCGAGTTTTTGCGTATCGACACGGATCAACGGTCTTGATATTTCAACGGACATCGATTGTTTTCCAAGTTTCCGAAACTTTTTCCCGTGGTTTGTTTTGGTCGTACGGTCTTGCCCAGGGTAAAAACCTGGCCCTGACCATAGATGTGGCTCGTCAGGGGTAAGTTCTCGACTTTTTCGACTGCGTCATGCCACTCTGCTGTATCTATAGAAATCCCGTTGACAGGGCCCAAATTTTGGGGCTTCGAAGGCTTGCGGAAAATGCTCACGATGACAAAGGGAGAGATCTCGAAACCTTTGCGGGAAGTTTCTTTCCCTGGATTCGAGCTCAATACGATGCAGGCAATGATGGTTTTGTTGATGACTGTGAAGTGATTACAATAGGATATTTTGCGGTATATATTTTTTCATTTCCTGTAGATGGCAGCAGAGGGTATAGTGTAAAAATAATATTAGCTCACTCAAAAAACACGATAGAAAGAGCGTTAACCTGAGACTAGTGTTTCCATTACAAAAAAAAACAAAAAAAAAACGAAATTATCTGATATAATCCTTTGAGTAAACACAGTTATTCGTTTAAAACAGGTGTGCAACATCAAAATAAACAAAATAATTTATAAAGACCTCAATCAAAAATATTGAAATTAAATATGCATCCTTTTTCTGCCGGGAGAAAATCTACCGCTGATTTATGCTAAAAATTTGTCGAGATACTGATAAATGAGATTCTTTACCTTTGTAATTCTACAGATTTTCTTATTCGGCCGGGTTTTTCGAGCAATAACGATCAGGTGGGGAAATGAATAGAGTTAGTCGCATTTGGTCTCACAACTAGAAAAACGTGGCAGGAACGAAATCAGATATAACTAGAAAAATTTACATTCAAATGTTAGGGGGAATTGCCAAATTTTTTTTCGATATAATATAATTTAATGATGTCAAATGATATTTTTTGATAGAACCCTTTTGCTATAATACATTTATTTCGATTAAAGCCAGCTGACATCTTTAGATTTATTAGAAGTAAGAAAGTGAAAAATTGAAATTTTTCATAAAATATAAGCTAAATTCAACAGATTGCCATTATTTGTGATTAGGAGAGGTGTAAAAATTTCAATTTCTCTCCCCCCCCCAAAAGCATATTTTTACCGGTTAGACAAAAATTTAAATTTAACTTGTTTTCTTCTGATGATTAAACATATTTAATGTTCATTCTAGAACCAACGATAGAATTTATTGTATTTGTTTGCGATACTCTCTTTGCTTTATAAGAACAATATTTCCTAATGTTTAAATATTATCAAAAATCCAACGTTATAATTCATATTCATTATCAATCATCATAAGAATAATATACGACTTTATTCTTCTTTTACAGAAGAAGATTATTCCATTCCATTAACTTCAGTTTTTGTTTCTATATATTGGTGCGAAACAAGGAAACCAAAATGAAAAATTACACTTTTTCACTTTCTCACTTCTTAATGTATCTACAAAGATATCAGCTGGCTTTAATTAGCCGAAGAAAAGAGAAGAAAATAGGAAAAAAAGGAGAATATAATTCGCTCTGAACAAAAATCTACAACCAAGTGTACTGTTTCCTTCAGAAAATGACGTCAGAGCCTTGAGCAATAACCCCTTCTGTTTTTTTTTTGTTTCAGTCTTGGAATATCGGAAATCAATACTCAGCAAACATCAATCATTTCTCTTGGAGACAACCGGAATTACGATTCTTGGAAATCCGGAAAATTCTGCTCCGATCTACCGTAAGATTTTTTTTTCCTTATTATTTCCTATTTTTTACGTGATACTAATTCTTTTTGTATCATAACTCAGTATCCACGTTAACTACAGACGGACGTAAATAGTGATTATTTGTTTCTAGTCGATGCAATGTTGAAAAAAAAATTCAAGCTAGACTTCACTTATATAAAAATAATTATATAACACAGTAAGATGGAACATTCTTTAATACTAAAAGATGAACATTTTCTGAAGTACCAAAAACATTTAGAATATTAGCGTTCTATAGTGTTACCCAAAAGTTTATGTTAATTGGTAATATCCTATGTCGTGTTTCGAAGTTTTATGGTTTTATTTATAAAATTCATATTTTTATCGTATTTTGTAAAAGTTCAAAGCTTAATACAATTACCTGACATTCATGTCATCTGTAATTTCTGCCGGTATGTTATTTTGGATTAGTTGTCACAGGTAATAAACTGTGTTTGGGAGTTATAAGAAAATCATTTTTACTCACTAGAAATTGTATTTTAAAATTTTCCGTTTAATTTATCGCAGACCAAAAAATCAGTGTTCGCATAATAATTACACCATCCTTCACTATGAAGAATTTCCGATCCACGGATCTATCCCTAGAGAAATCCAAAAACACATAAACACAACATTTTACGATCGAAATTTTAAAATTTGCAGAAACATTTATCGGATATTATTTCCAAAAAATTCCATTACAATCATCATTCGTCGTAAACCCAAGACAATAATTTGGTGTATATATCTCTCTGACCAGGATAAAATTACCTTTAGGAAAATGGATACGGTCTCTAGCGGATTTCATCCATGAGCAATGAAATAGCTCGTATATTTCGCGTTTCCACGGAATAATAATTGCCACATTTAATTAATTTATGCCTATATTCCCTTCGGAATAGTGGGAGAAGAGGATTAGACTCCAATTATATATCCGATGCCGGACGATAGAAATTTCGAGTCCCGTAGCAACTACATCGAATTTAACTTGCTAAATTATTCGACACGTTTCGTATTTAGACGTGCTCGGCAACACACGTTTCAGGACGTACAGCTAGCCGAATCGTTTAATTTTATTGACACCACTGGAAACTATTTCGTCGAATAGTTTCGCGCGTAGAATCCGAATGTACGAATGATTCTGTTTTTAAGAGACGAGATAAAAAAAACTTTTTTTCCCAAACTCATCATCTACGGTAAACACCACTGATCCCAAATAGCATGATCCAACAAACAAGCGAGGCATAGTATATCGAAAGTATCGTTTGATATCGTTCGGATTTCAGTGGCGTATGTCGATGAATAGAAGTATCGAAACTACCAATAGATAAAAATAGCAGGTATAAAAATTACCTGCCGGGTATTTTGTGAGAAGTGAAGTAAACACACACACACACACACACACACACAGTCTGGTAATGAAGTCGAGGTTTTGTCAATATAACCATCGTGAGAGTTTAGGTTTCCTATCCTCTTGGAGAAGAAAAGCAAACGGGAACGTTTTCTAAGGTTTTCACGAAAATATTCTAGGAATTTCTTCGAAGGATTCTTAGCTTTCGTGAATTTAATTTTTATTTTGCTCCTTTTATTTTAAATATACCCTTCATATATTTTTAGCGTATAGATTTACATTTCATAGAATACATTTTCTAGATACAGTCGACGCTCGTTATTGCGGCCATCCCAGTATAACGGCCGGATTCCCTAGTATGATATGGCGGAACCCCTAATATTTGCGAAGCGTTGTCATGTAGAGGCAATTGTTGCGCCCGCAATCAGCCACGACAGATACTGTGATCAATATGTGAATTTTGTAAATTTATGTGTTGTAAATAAAGCAACCTTGAGAATGGCTGACACAGGTCTCCGGGGGTGTTGCTGCGGGGCGCCTGTTTGTGTTCGTGGGCCCCTCCTGGGCCTTCCTCAGGGTGGGAATTATTATCGTCACCCATGGCGATTTATCGATGGCAGAAAAATGGGCAAGTGAACTAATTTTTCTGCATGTAGTAAAAAAAAAATAATGTAGATTTAAGTCATATACGGTCAACCCTCGTTAATAATTCATTCTTAGGACACCAAAAATATGTCCTCGTAAGTGACTCGTTTAACGGAGTAAGCAATGGCTTCCCTGATTCCTGTCTCCCTATTCATGCATAAAACTAAATTTTGGTTATTCAAACGAGTTCACAGTGATGAAAATTGATTACTCGAGTTTTTGTTAATCGATTAATGTTTATTTGCTATATGATTACGCATTTGAGTAACACAGAATGTTATATTTTGTTCCGATTTTTAAAAATTCGCAATTTTATCTGCATTTTTATGGAAACCAAACTATTGCCTTCAGTTCAATTCTTCACATCATAAATGAAAATAAAAGTCTTAGAAATGAGTTCAAAGAAAAAAAATAATAATTGTTTATATTTTCACCGAAAAAAACAACAGCTAGTTTTGCTTGTGTGGGATTGAAAGTTGAAGATACAAACGTTCCGCAAAAAAAATAGAAATCGAAGTCTCTGTCTGTGTGTTATGCTTCCAGTCCCGATACAATTTATTTTAATAGGTCTATTTTTCATAGCCCTCTGCTGTAGATGAACAAACTTTATTTTTAATTTGGAGAACATTCTGATAATAGGGGTGAACACACAGGGTTACAGATGGCCAGCTACATTGCAATCGTCCAACTAAGATTTGTTTAATATTTCAACAGCCAATGTTTCCAATTGGGAACATCAGTTTTATTAGTTAGGAAAATATTTTTCTTATATGAAAGCACTTGATTTTCTTTTTCCTGAAATTGTTAGATGAAAAACTTAATTTACAAAACAAAAACATCATTCACTTCGACTGTTATGCCGGCATAAATTTGGTTTTCCTTTATAGCCTATTTCCAAAGGAAGAATGAAATTTAAACTTTTTAATTGTAATGTTGTTTCTATGGATGTGGGAAAGTCCAGAAAACATGCAGGAGAATAGACACTATCTTAGCTAAAGCTGAACAAGAATCGCAGATCACCAAAAAAGAAAAAAATTCCAGCACAACCATTCCCAAATTAGAAATATCCCATTGTTGCAAGAATCTGTTAACAAGCCTGCAGTAACGGATGGGAGGCCTCAGTGGCTTTTGCTTGAAATGCTAGGTAGACTATTACTCGATAATAGTGAACGTTGGATTTGTCGTGTGTATAGTACGAAGTTATTAACAGCCGGCTGATGGGAAGATATATTTTTGGAAAAAAAGAAAATTCAACTGTCATTGCGGGGAATCGAACCCACGCCCTTTCACTTTCCGGGTGAACGCCCTAGACTACGTCTGTTTTACGTGAAACAAAGTTGGTCGTTATATCGAACGTCGACTGAATTTCGGATGATATTTTCTGGTTACTGTATTTTGAATGATATTTCCTAGTTACTTTGGATGTCATTTTCCAAATTATTTTGTGTGTATGGTATTTCGATATTTATAGTTTATTTCTCTCTCGTGGTGGATGGAAATTCTTGTTTCAATGGAATTTTCTGTTTTGATGTATAACTACTTGATGCAAATATTAATGGAAGCTATATAGAATAGAAATAAATGATGAATGAAAATCTACGGATATAGAGAATACATGAAATTTTTCATATAATATTGAGTTATAGTTTTCTGTATTTCCCGCATTCGATAGTTTCCGTAAATAAGTAACAATATATATGAATTCTAATATATGATCTTACTTATTTGAAACCTTTAGATTTTTATGTATATATTTAAGGAGTGTTTCAAATAACTTTCTCGTGAAATTCTATAAATTACGGAATTCTTAAAGAATTTCGTTTAAATTTATGGAAGTTGCTTTTGAATATTGCATACTTGCACTTATATAAATTTTCAGCAGTTTCAGTTTTCTATATTTATATTTCTAAGAATTTCTGTATCAAATTCGGGGTGTTTCAGAAAAGACTCACCAACTTTGTGACGACATACTTGGAAACAGTGATAGATAGGGAAAATGAAACAGTAGTTTCTTTGATGAATAGGCCTGGAATACATCGGTTTGCAAAATTAATAACAGTTTTAATCAATAGATGGTGCAACAGGAGCTTTATTTCACGTTTGCATCAGATAAAAAAGCCTCGTTTACATGCAGAATGGAGAAAGCGGGTTTAAGACACGCTTTTCAAAAGGATTTTCAAAAGAACCCATTTACACATGTGGACCGACACTTTAACCCCATTTTTCAGATGACAGAGATCACCTGGGTCGGCCGGTTCAATGCGCCACGCAAAAGAATAGGAAAGGAGGTTATACTCTCCACAAGTATATAAAAAGTCCCTAATAAAAATGGGGCAATTCCTGCTCCCCATTTCTTTCCCTTTGAGGGAAAATATCTTCAAGCGGGTGCTAGAACTCTCGATGCTACCGCAATATTGCACATGTAAACGGAGCTTTAGGGTAGTTCATCTGTGAGGTATACGTTCTTCATTGCATGAAAGTGTCTTTAAACTCCGTTAATCACTTTTGTGATGCAGCGGGACCAGCCCACCGTTTCGAATTCGTAGTAATGCAATTTGACCCCGTTTGTAAAGAACAATATAAAACAAATATATATTACGCAGAGACCGTAGAATTTAAATTGCTGATCTCTAAATTAAAAGTCCAATATTAATTGGTCCATAATATAACAGATGTATAGCCCGCTTCGCTTAATCGGATAACGGATGCTCCGCTTAAACGGACAAAATCCACCAGCATCCAAACTTCTCCCGTAGAGAAGATGTTAAAGTTCTCCACTTGATATGATAATTTCAACACTTCCCGCTGAAACGAATATTACGTTTACCTCAACAGTTAATACACATCCAACCACTATACATAAAAAGTTTTTATTGAATGTAACATTTGGAATTAATGAAAAATATGTTACTAAGTTAACATAAATACATTCGTGTGAGAGTAGGCAATGACGTCCAAAAGTACAAGTTGTCTTCAATACTAGCATTTTAATTATTTTCTTTTTGTTCACTGTTGAGCAAATAGAAGTCACCAACTTTCCCAATGGAAAGTAAAAATTTTGGGTATTGTGATCATTGCAATTAAATATAATATTCATTTCATCCTTTATGACTGATTCATTTGAGAATCTTTTTCAATATTGATAGTTTTCATCAGTTTTCAATATACAAACAGTACTAACGTTGGTTGTAAAATGGCAATTGAATTGCTTCCTGCTTCATCGGATATTGTGAGCTGGAATCGTTGATATCAGATTAAGAGGAGCCGACGACATATCGTGCATGCGCAAGTGCATTTTTAAAGGATAGCTACATCTTTTTGGTTGATAAAATACGCATTATCCCATATAAAAAAACCCTAGTTTATATAACCAAAACATCAGTTACATCGACTACTCAATGCCACTGACGATGTTTCATTTCCCTTCTTAAAACCATGACATTTTCTCCCTTCATTACATTTAAAAAAAAGAAAAGAAAGACAAATATCTTAATATACAGTCGAAGCTCGACATAACAACCTGTCGGAAACTAACGTTATATTGGGGGGTCGTTATATCGAAAGTAAAACAAATGTGATAGTCATTCTACAAGTATATGAAAACATTTGGAACTTATCCTACCAGTATTTGCAATGGAATGGTCGCTATAACGTAGGGTCGTTATAACGAGCGTCGACTGTACTATGTTGATGGAAAAATTACAGAGAAAAAGGAAAGTTTTGCGGCTTCGATTGAAGTCGTACACCACGGAAAGTTTTACAAGAGAAAAGAAACGCGAGAAAACATGTAAATGAATATATGCTCAAGCATACATAAGATTGAAAACATTCATTTCCTTTACGTGATTTTAAAAAATGTTCGGTATTTTGAGAATCCTTTGATGCACTCAAATTTTTTTCTATTGAATCATGTATTTAAATTAAGGTCTCAACGACCCGGAAATTTAGGGCAATATTCACTGATATTTTATTCAGTTATACACATAAAAAATTCAAGGTACAAATGCTTAGCGTTTCACAAAGAGCGTCCACAGGAATGGAAATTCTATGGCTGAAAGACTCTTAATTTTTGTAAAAATTGTAAAACAAAAATTAAATTGTCATATAAAAAGCCAAATATAAACAGTTATAAATTTCAGCTCCCTATCAAACAATTTCATTAAATTTATTTTCCATCATCTCATAATAGTTGACTTGAAATTCATCAAAAAATATTCGAAGATGGAAATCATTGATTTCCCCTGATTTTTATACGATTTAATTTCGTATACGTACGAAATAATCCAAATCACCAATGTCTCGACAAATTATATTTTCAACTTATACTTCATTGGAAAACGCATGTAAAAAATTGTAAAAATCATTTTGAATCGTATATTTGATTTAAAAAAATCTTAATATAATCAACAATCGAGATAATTAAATAACCAAATATATACGATATCTCTCTAACTATCCGAATTATTTAATGTCTCCCCTACCCGTATTTGAATAATTACTCATTTATTTAACAGTAACGCTTCTGCAATTATATCCACCTGGATGAACACAATTTATATAGAAGTTATTGCGATTTTAATGAAAGATGCTGTTAAATTCGAATTAATAACTACGCAATTTTTCAAATTTTTGTACTGAATACCCACGAATATCTGCCTCAAAAGGCATCCCGAACCATGGTAAGTGGACTTTTGTGATAAAATTTTGAAATTTATTTGAATATGGTATATATTAAATTATTTCCCAGACTTTTCCCACGATGTTTAACATTCGTTGTCACATTTCAGTAGAGATCCCATAACTTTGTATCTATCCGACGTAAAATTACCCTTAGGAAAATGGATACGGTCTCTAGTGGTGTATTCATCCACACGCTACGAAGTGGCTCGCATTTCGCGTTTCCCGCGGAATAATAATTGCCACATTTAATTAATTTATGTCTATATTCCCTTCAGGGGTTTAGACTCCAATTATACATCCGGGGCCCGGACGAGAGGAAATTGTAAGCCCCGGAACGACGGCATCAAATTTAACTTGCTAAATTGTTCGACGTGTTTCGTATTAGGGTGAGGCTCTTCAGACAACACATGCAGAACGGTATACGGACAGGAGTATATATGCGGGTCATCCGGGTCTCCATAAACCTTATGTATTAGCATTGGAAACTAGTTTGATGACACATTCATATGTCACAACATGATTATGACTTTAGTTTAGTTTGACTAAGGAAAAATGAAAAATTTTAGCGATTTGCACCCCTTGAGAAATTGTTGAAAGCGTTCATCAATTCTGTAATTAGAGCTTTCATGGCTTCTGAAGTTGTGACAATTCTGGAACGATTTCTATCTTCGATTCTGGAATTATATTGATAATAATAACTTAAATTAGTTTATTTTCATTTTTATTTATTATTTTATTTCGGGAGTGCTTCCGTTCACTAATTGAGGAATAATTCCATTCATTAATTCAGAATATCCATTAATTCTTTGATGGTTTCTTTCATCAATTCGGAATTTTCATTAATTCTTGGTTGACTAATTTCGTCAAATTGATTAATGATGCACATCATCAATTGTAGAATGATTTATTTCATTGATTCTTGAATGATTTATTTCATTGATTCTTGAATGATTTATTTCATTGATTCTTGAATGATTTATTTCATTGATTCTTGAATGATTTATTTCATTGATTCTTGAATGATTTATTTCATTGATTCTTGAATGATTTATTTCATTGATTCTTGAATGATTTATTTCATTGATTCTTGAATTATTTATTTCATTGATTCTTGAATGATTTATTTCACCGATTCTTGAATGATTTATTTCATAAACTCTTCAATGATTTATTTCATAAACTCTTCAATGATTTATTTCATAAACTCTTCAATGATTTATTTCATCAACTCTTCAATGATTTATTTCATCAACTCTTGAACGATTTCTTTCTTTGACTCTGGGGAGATTTTTTTTTTTTGAGTAATACAGAAATGATTTCTTTTATTGATTCTGAAATGAATTTTAAAACAAATATCGAATGTATTCCTTCATTGATTCTGAAAAAATGAATTTCAAAATAACTCGAATGTATTCTTCCTTCGTTTCTCTAGTGATTGCTTCCAGTAATTGAACAATGATTTCTTTCATTGATTGTGCAATGATTTCTTTCATAGATTGTATAATGGCTTCTTTCATTGATTCTGAAATGAATTTTGAAACAATTCTTCAATGATTTTTTTTGTCATCAATTTTAGAATTATTTCTTTCATTAATTTTTGGACGATTTTTTAAAATAAATTTTGAATCTTCATTAATATTGAATTTTAATTAATTCTTTGATTCATTCTAGTTCTCGAATTATTCATCTCATGAAATCTCGATTTTCAGGAGTTCTTTCAAGAGAGAGAAATATTTCTTTCGTTATTTTCCAATTTCGTTTAATCCGAAATACGCGGTGCAGAATTGTTTGTGCCTATTTACAATTTTTTGGGAGAATTTTCATTTTCACATCTTTGTATTGATTATTTTTTGTATTCCTGTGGATTTTGTAATAATTTTTGAAATACTATTAAATTAGATTTTGAAATGCACTAAATAGTGATTAAGGAGACCCTCTCCTCAAAAAGAAGCATCTCCGCTGTCAAAGTGTTGCCGCATTGAAATTTTTTAATTATTTTCGAATCTTAAAAGTTTTACCTTCAGATATTGGTCTTTTTTTTAGCATGGAGTCCCTATCGCACCAGTTCTATATCATTTTTGTCGCACGCTTGTTTTTTTTATACTCGTCGAGAGGTTGGTGCACTAACCCCTCGATGGGGGACTCCCTGTGGTAGCAATTTTATCTGCCATGGTCATGTCGCCGTTTCTGTTGTACCCCTGTGTCAGGAAAGTTTTCTGACAAGGACGAACCGGGTATCGAACTCGCGACACCGCTAAACATCCTTTGGTACTTTAGACGAGTATCTTAACGACCTGGGCTACCGCGCGCCCTTGCTACTTCTTTTCTGACATCAGCTTACAAAACATACTGTATTAAAGAGGAGATTTCAAATTTTAGCTGCTTATTTTACTGTTTTCAGTTAGTGATCTCTCATTCCTGGTGTTGTTTTGGTGTCACCGGTATGCGCGGGCACTGTTTTTATAACATTTTGTGATTATTATGTAAAACAGTAATAAACAAATAGGGGTTCTTGTGCGACTGCAAACTGCAAGAACAATTCTCGGAAGACAAAGAAACTTGGTATTCAAGTCACTTATCATACTTTTCGTGAAGACCCAGAGACTTGCAAAATAGTAGGTGTCCAAATGTAAGAAGCTTGGTCGAGTAAACTGTAAGTTCGTTTATATTTGCTGCCCATGTTTTTATGTTGCAGTTGTATTGGTAATAACGAATTCAAAAGCTACACTTAATTCAAATGGAAACAAAAATATAATTAAAAATTATTAAAATGTTCATAAGACAATTGGAATTATCTGTCTCGAGTTGGTTTTCAATCAACCTGATAAAAGTTGACGTACGTGATTCATTTGAAATGTTATATGACGAAAAATATTCTTAGTGGAACTTACCTTATAAGCAAACGCCCAAAACCTCTTATTATAAAATGTTAAAATGGATGAACGAGGCAAGCCAATAAATAAGCAGATACTAATGGAAATGATCGAAAATATAATTTTGGAAAGAATTCGGTAAAATGGGCAGTACAATTATTCCCCAAACTACCGTAATTAGCAAGGTAGTAGAGCGGACGCACTCAGCTCTGCAGGAAAATGACGTCAAACGTGACTTCAGCTGGTACCGACTCCAGCTTCTCATGAGACAGCTCTTGTTATATGGTCCTGAAATCGTACACATTTGAAGGCGGCCGGCTCATTGCAACAGATTATTTTGGACAGCTCGAGAAGTTCCATTGACGAAATGCAACTCATAGTAGTTACACCTTCAAACTAAATAAAATAAATTTAAATTCTCTGTGTGTGAACTCCATAATGAAATTCAACTTTCAAAATAAATTTGGAATTTCCTTTTATAATTAATTCAATCCCGTGAACTATTTCAAATGCAATCTTCAAATGTACAAACATCTTCAAATTCAATCTCGAAACACTCCTTATCATCGAATAATCAAGTTACCTACTCAACTTATCAGATCCAATCTGTGAATTTCTTTGAATTCATTACCGAAATTTCACTGTTGAAATGCACAACGACTTATCGTCCAAACATTACGACAAGAATAGCTCACAAAAATTGTTAATCTCTATCATCCTAAAATACTCTGTACTAATGCAACTTCGCGTCAACTTATTTTAGTTTGATTAGGATGGAACATACTGCTGTGGAATGTAATTTCATACGAGGGGATAGAAAAGAAAAATTGCAGGAATCTGCCCGAAACGTCTCTTATAACACAGAGCTTGGTTTGTTGCCGTTTTTATTACCGGTGGCAAAAAAACTGCTTCTCGTCGTCAGAGTGCATTATACGGATTACAGCGTTTAGGAAAAATACGTTTATCCCTGGATCTATTTTTTCCCCTTTTTTTCCTGGTTTTTTTTATTTTTTGTTACATTTTCTTGCGTTTTAGGTTCCTTAAAGAACAAGAAATGTTAAGGAGAGAGAAAAGAAAAAAAAAACCACACACACACTAGGATTGAATGGAGAAAATAAATATACTACCATGTACATGTGTATATGTGTGTGTTTTCTCGCTCCTAGGATTACAAGGGAAGGGGGCACAGGCTTTTAAGCTGATGAAAAAAATCCTCAGGAAGGTGAGTAAAATAACAGAAAAATAATAATAGCAAAGAAAGTGGAAAGAAAAATCTTAGAGAGAAAAAAAAAGATAGCGTTAATCGAACCGAAGCAGGCGCTTGTGGCTCGTCACTTCGGCGATCGGTACGGTTCGTACGTGACCTGATCCGCAATTGGACAGAGGAGTGATGTGATCCAAGGTACCCGGGACATGCATAAAAACCACGTATTCCCTCGGACACGTGTAAGAAACAGCTGTTGTGTGGAACTGAAATATGAATGGATGGTTGGAAGTTCAGGGGTTTTTGTTCCCATAGATCCGCGGATCTGGTTTTGAGTCCCTGTTGTCTTGAGTGTTGAGAAATAGCTCGAGGGAATCACCAGTCGAAGCCTTTCTGCAATTCGAGCTTAGAATACCACACAGGTACCAATCGACGATTTCGTCCCCACCCCACTCATGCATAAGACATTCAGACTTCCCCTCAAATCAACAGACCATACGGTCGACGATTCCAGCACGTAACCACAGTTTTAGTGGTTTTGAAAAAAGACGAAGTAAAAGTCCGTTATAATGAGTACAGCTCATGACGATAATCTCGCTATTACGAGTTATTCTAAAATGTTTGGCAAATATCAAATGCTTAATATACAAAAAATATTTCCCTATAGCGAGTTATTTATGAATGAAAACCGGAGCACATTCCCTATAACGAGAACAGAAATTCTAGAAAAGCATTTCTTTCCTCATTTTTCTTAAGAATTACACATGCAATGAACCAGAAAGAGTGGCATTTTGTTAAAAATCTGTTCACCCTATTCATATTCCGTTTATATAGGTGCTTATAAACGGGGCATGTCAGTACCTCTCAACTGATAAGGGAACAGCGTTTCGAATCTTATCTTCCTGTTATCGACATAGAAAGTGGAAAAACGTAAAATTTCATCTGTAAGCGTGATGGTTGGACAGGGGGTGCATGACCTCCAGTATATCACCTCATATTTATCAAATTCACCAACTACATTAGGGTAGTATGCATGATTACAGATAAAGTCGATAAATTCGGGTATTTATCAAATTTGCCACCGATGGTTATGATACATAATCCCCCGGTAAATGTGATATTTTTTTTACTATTTATCAAAGTTACCAACGATGCCTGGATATTATGCATATTTCCCTGCAAAAGTGATAAATTTATAAGCTTACCAAGACGATAGTAAGTTATAATTCTTATGTTAAGTGAGAGATTATTACAGTCATGGTAAGTCTACACTCTCGTCGCAAGAATTATACTAATCCACTGTCGCCATAAAAACTAATTGATGAAAATATCCATACAGACATCATAAAAACATAACCGGTATCATGGCGCGTAAAATTTTTACCAGTATCATACCACAGATCAGGAGTTCTCAAACTTTTTCCACCTGCGACGCCCCTTACCATAATCATCACTTATCCGATTCTTAATCCGGACACTGCTTTTTATTTGGCAAACTCTAAAATTAGAGGGCAAGCCTTAATATTGGTTTATTCATTGTTTTAATGTTAATTTTTAACTAACTCAATTAACTTTAAATCACATGGATTGGAAACAATAAAGGCGTAATGATTACGATTGGGACAAATAACACTCATAGAGAAATGAAACAATGAGCAGGACGGCTCTCGTGTTATCATCGGAGGTAGTAGCATGTCCTATTGGACGGGACGAGGTAATGCAACAGAGCTTATCCGATTCTTCCGAGAGAGAGAGAGAGAGAGAGAGAGAAAGAGAGCAGTCTGACAAATAATTTCTTCAAAAAAGCGTTAAGCGGGCAACTACGCGTTTGAGATGAGTCACGGGCAACTTAATTAAGTGATCTGGGACAGCACTACAAACAGGTCACTTAAGTGATCTGCAAATGTACCACGGTTCAAGTCCGTAAATATGTCGGAATATTTCTAGAAATGCGGTTTGAAAGGAAAAAAAGCCCCGCAGAAGCATTTCTAAACCACTTTAGTGATCTGCGGCACATTTCTAAATCATTTGAGTGACTTGTGGCACTCTTCGAGATCCTTCAAGCTGCCTGCGACATTTTCAGATATCTTAAGTGATCTGGGGCATTGATCACTGAAGTGACTGACGTCACTTTTGCGGATTACGTAAGGGAGGCACGAGGTTGGTTTGCAGATCGCTAAAGTGACCGGCGTCACTGTTTTTGGTCACTAATGTCTCACACCGCATCTCTAGATCTGCGACATATTTACGGACTTGAACCGTGATACATTTGCAGATCACTTAAGTGACTTGCAGTGCAGATCCCTTAATTAAGTTGCCCGTGACTCTCATCTCAAACGCGTAGTTGCCCACCCCCTGCTAACGTTTTTTGAAGAAATTATTTGTCAGACTGTTCTCTCTCTCGGAAGAATCGGATAAGCTCTACCTCCTCAACCTCGTGCCTCTCTTAAGTAATCTGGAAAAGTGACGTCAGTCACTTCAGTGATCAGTGCCCCAGATCACTTAAGATATCTGAAAATGTCGCGAGGCAGCTTGAAGGGTCTTGAAGAGCACCACAAGTCACTCAAGAGATTCAGAAATGTGCCGCAGGTCACTAAAGTGGTTTAGAAATGCCCCGAGGGGTTTTTTTTTTCCTTTCAAACCGAGAAACACTCAATTTAGTACCAATTTACTTTCGCCGGAAGTGAAAGTGTGTGTGCCCAGCAGTCTGAGTGCGTAAATAGTGTTTTGTGTGTGAATTGTTTGTACTGATGCCTATATTTCAAGTTGTGAGTAAAATGTAGCGATTGAATTGTGCAGCGAGCTGCGTTAAGTGCTCCGAAACTTTGTCGCGTGCTACTCCAGTGATATGTGAATATGACGCAGTTCACTTAAGAGAACTATTTATACGCCGCTTTGTTCATTTTTACAAAATATAGGTTTGAGATTTCGGGCCACATCACATGACTCTGAAGGACACATTTGGCCCGTGGGTCATGGGTTGAGCATATCTGCTTTAGAAAATTATAGTACCAGATTTCGTCATATAAGCACCTATGGGCATTAGAGCCTAAAGTGTCAAATTGTCACCTTCTATGAATTTCGTTACGTTCTGAATTTCGATAGTCTCACTTTTCAGAATATATTTCACTTGGAAGAATTATGTTCCCACATCTGCAGTTTCTTTAAGCAACTGTCACGGTTCCCCATTCACTTGATTCTCACCAGTTACGAGTATTCCAAGAGTCTCCGAGGACAACAAGAGGGATATGTGACCATAGATTGAGAGCCACTGTCGTACGTTGGCGTTTTCGGTTAAGCTTTCCCATGTAAATATATTTGATTCTAATGGTCCTTTCGACCTTCAAAATGTATACGAACTTTTCCAAACACCATGAACAGAATGTCCTGTAAGTGCTAACGCAGACGTTATCTCATCACCCGTAAATCGTAGAGGTATAGTTACAATTAAAAAAAAAACAAAAAAACATGCTCACAGGGCGTTTAAAAATTACTCTGTACCAGTTTTGAGAGCAGAAATACAGTGTGTGTCACAAAATAAAAATGAAATCTAAATATTTATACGGTTCCCTTGCAAAAACAGCATAAACGAGGGGGAAATGCGTTGTCAGCCAATTTACAGTGTTCTTTAACAACTTTTCTCCGGTTTTTTAAATTCAAATATCTCAGCGAATATTGCTCTTAGAAACGTATATCTTTTTTTTTTTTTTGCCCAAGAAAAGACAGGGCAGCGACTTTTTCAATTCGGAATTAGAGAACGGAGCACCATATACAATTTTTTAAATTTAATGACACTGTATTTTTATTATTCTGTACTGGTACAGAGTGATTTCTGAACGCATTTTCAGCATTTTTTTAATTGAAACCATATCGCTACGTCGAAAGGTTGATGAGATAGAACCCGAATTAGGGCTTACCTGTATGAAGGTATAAATTCCCCATGGGAATCCCAAGTATTTGGTGAAAACCAACTAAATGAGAATTCACATAAAATAACACTTTTCTCTCACAGGTGAATTATCTTTTTACAAGAATTCACAAGATATTTGAAAGAGAGATTTCCTAACTTTTTTAATAAGAAATTCACAAACATGTGGACAAAAAGCCAGTAGAAAATTTAAAAATTAATAAAAACCGGAAAAAGTAACGGAAATAAAAAACGGGTTTTTGCAGGGTTAGCATCGCTAGGCAGGAAAAAAATTTTAAGACAAGAAAACAAAAAACAACTAAAAAACAGCCGATAGGTGGTACTGACGTACACAAGTCAAAGAAAAGATAAGCAAATAACGAACATAATGCATTCAGATTACGCTGACCATATTTTTTTGAGTAAAATACGTGAAAATATGCTTCGAAATACGGGAAAATACGGGGCATTGCCAATTATCGCCAAAATGATGCAAAGGCAAGTCGCCAACTCGTGCTAAAATCACAGAAAAATCGCCAATTGCGGAAATGAGGGGCCACTTCAAATTTCAGTGAATTTAAAACACAAAAAGACAAATTTGTGACATGAATATTTTTGTTTGTAGTCGTAATTATCGTAATATAATTTCTGACTTGGAAAGATAATTTTAATCGTTTATGTGAAGAATGAAAAGTCCAGTTGACTTTGTTGAAAATACGTGAAAAACCGGGACATTTTTGTGATTCCACAAAAACTGAAAAAAACGGGACTGTCCCGGCAAATACGGGACGTACCAAATCGTTTATTACAGCAGTATATGTTCCACATCACAAGTCTGGACATATTTGCTCAAGGGAAATACGGAGATCAGGCTTCGAAATACGAGAAAATACGGGACATCCCCAATTATTCCTAAATGTGACGCCAAAAGTAAGCAAAGTTGCGAAATCATAATAAAATCACAGAAAAGTCGCCAATCGCAGGAAATGAAGAGCTTCTGCAAGTTGCTGTGAATTTAAAAAACGATACACGTATTTAAGATGAATATTCATATTTGTAGTCGTGATTTATCGTAAAGTAGTTTATGAGTTAGGAAGACAATTTTAATAGCTAGTTTGAAGAATAAAATGTGAAAAAAAAAAATCAAGCTGGCTTCGCTGAAAATACGTGAAAAGCCGGAACATAAAATATGTTTTGTTTTGTTTAAACTAATCTAAATCTCTGTATGTTGTAAATGAATAAATTGATTTGATTTGATTTATACAAAAAAGACTTTGATTCTAACAAAACCGGGACTGCCCGATACATACGGGACGTATGGTCACCCTACACATATACAATACACATATACAATCACTATAGTGGGATAACACAGTCCAGGTGAGTCCCAAATCTAGCAATGGCAGAGTATAGTAGGTCCACATATACTGTTTACTGATTGTGGAATAGGAGCGCAAGTTCCTGCAACCGTCGTCTCATTTGCGTATTTCCACAGAAGTCGCTCGTACCAGCGCCACCAACCGGCTGTTTTTGAGTCCCCCCCCCCTTAAAATACTTCCCGTGACCTAGCGATGTTGACCCTGCAAACCATTTTTTTATTTCGGTTATTTTTCCGGTTTTATTTTTAAAGTTTCTACGGACTTTTTGCCCACCCTGTATGTATCCTTCCATTAACGAAACTATAGCTGGAAAATTTCGACAAAATTAAAATTTTCATTTGCTAATTTTCATTTCACTCTCACTTCAGAATTAAACAAATTTATATATCTCTTTAATGTTAGCTGAAACCTATTTCGAAAAAAAATTGGAAACAAAATTCTATCCATTTATTGCATGAAAAAAAAAAATATATATTTTATATATATATATAAATGCAACAATGAGAAGTGAAATATATTAAGATGGATAAGAAAAGTAATCCAGAGAAAAACGGGTATAAATTCGATAAAATATGCGAATTATCCGAATTTTTCTGATTGATATGGAAACGAATTCCGATCATAAATATTCTAATATTTCATATTTTCCTTATTGTTTTTTCTCCGGAGGAAAATAAATATTCAATAAGTATGATCGAGAGAGGAGAAATGCGTCACTTGCCCCCCCCCCCCAACCCCAAAAAAATAAATAAATTCAATCAGACAAGTTTTGGCGCTAATCGTGTCTTTTTCGACAAAACTCCGAGGTTGGAATATTAAATTTTTTGGGAGGGAGAGAGAAGAACACGGGGCCTTGGCGTTTATTTAAGGCGATTAATGACACCCAAATTAGATTTAGCGACTCGAAGTGAAAGTGATTTATCTCTCGCACAGACTCGATGGAAATGATTATGATGGTAATAATAGCGGCCGGCGCCTCTTGCGTTACTTTCTACTCCATCGAGTTCACTTATATATAGGGGGGCCTAAGTATCGTAATGCGTATCAGTTTTTTAAGGTCGTTTAGTAATGTATTCTTAGACATGATAGAATGTATGTATTTATGCACACTGAAAATTCGATTAAATCGAGAGAAAAATTTAACTGCATAGGGATCTCTCATAAACATAATTTTTCCATTGCAGAAAATACGTTAACATTTTCTGATTTTTGTTCTGATATTTTGCGTGATTTTCTGAAGTTTTTATAGGTTGAAAGTGGATTTTTAAATATTGAAATTTCCCTAAACAAATGTTGTTGTTTTTTTATCTGTGAGATAAACGATATATTATTTCCAGTCTTCCCCCATTATTAATAGTAAAACTACCGCGCTGTCATTTTGACCTCTTTTCAAACTCTGATGACAGTTTGCAACTGTATTTGTTTAGAATTTGTAAATTTTCCTCCGTGAGTTTTAGTAATTCATCGGTAATATTTGGGAAAATTTGTCCTTTGCAACAAAAAAAAAAATGTCAAGTCACTCTGCTGGATTTTTAGAAACTACGTTCACTAGAAGACCGAGCGGTCATATCAACCACAGTTGAAGATTGCATCTCTTAACCAGATTTTAAATGCACTAGGAATGCATTTTTTAGGGAATAAAATTACTCATTTCCTCTTCTAAGACTATGGTATGCAATCATTCATGTGTCGTTACATTTCAAGCGTAAGCGAACATAAACTCGGTGCTTTCTTTGGTTTTCATTCAACTCATAAATGATCTCGCAGCCTTTTTAATAAACTATCTGTTATTTAGTGAGAGAGAGAGAGAGATGATCTTAAAACTTTTGCATCAATATACAGTTATGAATCACGTGTACGTATTCAGAACGAGTTCATATATTCATCAACCAATATTCTTTATGATTGGTGTTTGGTAAATAAACTTCATTTTAATGTTACTAAATGTTTTGCACTCAGATGATTCACTTACTAAGCAGCCTATTATATTTCCCTATCGCATTCGCGACCCTTTATTAAGTAAGAAAAATATAATGATATAATGATTATTTAAGAATATAATGCTGTTGCATGGAATCCATTTTATAATAACCAGATCAATCGAATCGAAAGTGTTCAAAAAATCCATTTCTGTGATATTTATTTTATCGCTAGTTAGGTATTGATTGCAGATACATGTCGGGCACTGAATTGAACGGAATTGTGATTGGCTCGCCGGCTCACATACACACACAAATTTCTTTAAGATCAATAGCTTGAAGCAGCGGTTCTCGACCGGTGCTCCGTGTTCACTTTGCAAGAGCTCTGCGGCCACTACAGCAGAATTTAAAAAAAAACAAAAAAAACAGTGCTTTTGAAAATATAATAATTATAAATATTTTAAAATAATAAAAATAAACCAGTAACTCTTTACTGAATCAATCAAAAATACACTTACAGGGCTACATCATAGAAAATTTTCACCTAAAAGTACTCCGCCAGTCAAAAAGGTTGAGAACCGCTGCCCTGTATGCATCAGACCTGTTCAGCCCCATCTAGTGATGAGTTGGTGAACTTGGAAACCAGTTTCTAAGTATCAAAAAAGTGAATAATGACACTACACATTCTAGTTATATAGCACGAAATCAAACAGTGGATATCCTCATTTCACCTGTCGTCTGCTTCATTCTAGCTTCTTAGTTTTTGACGCCTCCTTTTGCTCGAAGGAACAACTGAGCTTGCCATTTAGTTGAATTTGTGGGCTTCATCGAGCTCTGTGAAAACACACACAATCCCCCCCCCCTTTATTTTCTAATGGTATAAATAGGAGTTTCAACCAATAACCGAAAGAAATAAATCCAGCGTTGATGACGTAATTCCAAAATCATTGAAAGAGATAATTTCAGAACTAATGAAAGATAATTCCAGAATTATATAATGAAAGATAATTCCAGAATAATGATAGTATAATTCTCCAAAACTAATGAAAGATAATTCCAGAATTAAGGAAACAGATAATTCCAAAATCAATGAAAGAGGTAATTTCAGCATTAATGAAAGAGATCATTTCAGCACTAATGAAATAGGTAATTTCAGCATTAATGAAAGATAATTCCAAAATTAATGAAAGATAATTCCAAAATTAATGAAAGTGATAATTCCGAAATTAATGAAAGTGATAATTCCAAAATTAATGAAAGATAATTCCAGAATTAATGAAAGAGATTATTTCAGAATTAATAAGATATAATTTCGGAATCAATCTATATATATAAAATTGATTTTCTGTGTGTGTGTGTGTGTGTGTGTGTGTGTGTGTGTGTATGTTCTCTATACAAATCTACAATTTTAGATCGATCGTCGCCAAATTTTGCATATATACTAAATGGGACCCGACTTGAACGATAGGCTACTTTAAAATTTCGTCAGACCAGGGCAAATGCCCCAAATGGGCAAAAAACTGTCCGGCAACAATGGTTTTTGGGCCTCAACAATCACTTTCCGAACGTTTACTTTGGTTACCGTGGTTCCCTAGCGATGAGTTTCAGATGTGTTTATGTCTTTACAATGGTTTGTCACTTCTTTAATGCTGCCAGTTATGTATAATAGTTTATGCCTTTATAATGGTTTGCCACATTTTCAATACTCTCAGTAATGAGGCTTTTTGAATAGACGTCATAATCATCACCATCATCGCTTTGAGGGTCAGGAAAAGGGTGATCCTCATAGAAATCAGTATTAAAATTGCCAGATTTAACTGCATAAATACGGAAATTTAGTGGGGGGGGGGGTTTCCTGCCACATCAATAATTTTAAAAATTAAATTGAATTCTCGATTTTTGAAACATTGAATTCACCTGGAGATACGAAGCCCAGAAAATTAAGAATATGAATAATTTGCCGGATCTACTTTTGAGTTGGATATCCATGTAATAACATTGATTTCAACTTTTTATTTACATCTTCTCAAGCATGAAAATTAATGTCTCCGTATTGTCTTTTGATATTTATTTGCATAAATTCATATAGTTTAGGATGTTTTTAAAATTAGTTTTGGGCGCCCCGTAAAGTGCATCGAAAAAATTCCACAGCTTTAATTAAGCATTTTTGGAAGCTCAAACAGGCAGAAATAGATAACTTGAAGTTCAGGGGAAGGAATCGAAATACCTTACACCCATAAAAAAAAAGGGGGGGGGGGACTATTCATTTCTACGTTTCTTTAAATGTAGATTTGTTTCTTTCATGACTCGCGCAGGACGTCGCCATATTGGTTAACTTAGACACGGTTTGCATGTCCCTTTACAAGAAAGAGGGAGATATCGCATGATCCAAAAAGCCTCATTGAAGAAAACCCGGGCAGCGCCGGGTATTGTAGCTAGTGAAATATAATTTCAGAATCAATAAAATAAATAATTTCTGCATTAATAAAATAAATAATTTCAGCATTAATGAAAGAAAGAAATCCAGAATTGAGGAAAGAAATAATAATTAATAAAGGAGATGATTCCAGAATTAATGAAGGAAAATTGCGGAATTTTATCAAGGAAAATTAAAGAATTAATGAAGGAAAATTTCAGAATTTATGAGGGAAAATTTCAGAATTAATGAAGGCAATTTTTCAGCATTAATGAAAGGAATTATTCCAGTATTAATGAAATAAATAATTTAATATTTTTTTTTACCTTCAAATGAGTTCTCTGTGCTTGTTTTTTAATCTTTCAAACCCACAATATTTAGAGACCGAGCCATTCATTCAATGGGCGAGGGGGGGGGGTTGAATTCAATTCAACACATTTCAATGGGGAAATTGCCAGGCACGAATTGTTTTTCAACCTCTCCTTATACCCTCAAGAAAGAATTGAGTCAGCTCAGTTCGTGAGCTTTGCTTGTAAGGAACTGTACTGAATGAAAATTTCTTCAGTCGTCTGCTTCATTTCAAGCTCTTTGTTTTTTGACATCTCCTCGTGTTCCAAAGAAAGAACTGAACTTGTCAGTCAGTTCAGTTTGTGGGCTTTGCTAGTAAGGAACTGCATTGAATGAAAACTTTTGCTTCTTGATCCGAATTTTGTCATCATCGCTTGAGTTGTTTTTAATTTTGAGAGTAGATGGCAACACAAATATCATGAATAAAATAGCGGAAATTCACACTTCACTTTTCGTCTGTTTCTTCCCTGGCGGACGTATCTTCATCTACGGTTACTACGTTCGAAAACTGAGAAAGGAGGACGTTTGCGCACCCTTAGTAACGTCACTTCCCCCAATTTTCACAACAGATGGCACCGCTATTCTGAACGATCAAATCGGTCGTAACAATAATTTTTCCCGACTAATTCTGGGAATTTGGACGGCCATTGTCAGTGGGGAAAAAAAAAACTCATGTCAATGAAAAGATATGTTTATAAGTGGGGAAAAAAAGGAAAAGAGTAGTGATTCTGGAAACCTGAAAAGGAGGACAAAAGGGTGAATTTTCCGAAACGTAGGAGGACACTTGAAATTCCTCAAAAAGTGGAGCATGTCCTTCTAAAGGAGGACGTCTAGTAATCCTATCGTTATCAGTCGAGAAAAACTTCTTATCCAAATCAGTTTGTGGGCTTTGCTCACAGGGAACTGTACTGAATGAAAAATTCTGCTCCTACACCTCACTGCATTGGTCATCCCTAATTTTGAGAGTAGATGACAGCACTAACAGTATATATGAATCAAACAGTGGAAATTCTCACTTTAACGAGTTTAGGCAGGATCTCCTGAGATAGAAAGACTCCGCATGGGTTGCTAAATCCGTCTGTGACGTCATGAGAATAGTTCCAAAAGACTACCCAGGATAAGGCGATATATAACGACTTCTATATCCAGTGGCTTTCCCTAAGATGTTTGTCACAGTTTGAACCACAGTATTCTGTATTTCGTTTCTTCTTGTGTTGGCGTACAATCTTTTGAGGTGGTTCACAAATACCGTACGGTGATTGGATGAGGGGCATAGAAATCACATCACCAACTCCGTTCCCGATATAGTGTTTATTTCCCACACAACGATAAAATACTATAGACACCAGCGGTTCTCAAAAATCGGTGCTCTTGTACACTTCCGACTTTGCTGACACCTTGCCGATAACACACAATGCCGCCGATCCTGCGTACGCTTCTGATGATTGGGTACTTCTGAAATATTCTTATGCGAATTTCAATGATTGTGTGAGTGTGTGCTTGTTTCGGATATTAATACCTTGCGTTTGTTGTCCCGGTGCGAAAATAATAGCGGGGACGGAGACGTCTTAATACTTTCGTTGTCTCCTAGCACCGATTTTATATATTCTCAGGGAGAGCAGAATTGGAAACTCAGAAAATGAAAATCAAAAATGTCAGAAAAGTCATCATGAAAACTCAAAAAATGCATCGTGAAAATTCAGAATAAATGAAATAGTTCAAGTAGAGAGAGATTGAAAAATCAATATAATTGCAAAATTGGGAAATGAAAGAAATCATTTAAAAATTGACAAATTCAGAATAAGTGAAAAAATAATAATTTAAATTATTCAGAATATATATATTCCAATGTTGTCGGAAATTCAGAAATCCAGAATTGATGAAAAAATTCAGAATTCATGAGAAAAATTATTTTTTCTCTTGACTCCATTTTTCCCATGTGTTGACTCCCCAAAACGCGGGGACCCGGTGCTACCGCACCTATCGCACACCCCAGGGTGGCTCTGGTCTAACAAATAATGAAAGTATAACGACTGAATTGCTATCTATCGTCGGAATTTATGACTACACAATTTGATAAGAAAAATTTTTAGATGTTCACTGCTTCATATCGCTGCATTTTTCCCTGTCAAAAAATAACTTGAAATGCTTTTTGCTTGCTTATTCTTAGAAAATACAGTATAATGGATGAAATAGACACATGTCATTAATTTTGTTTTATTATGAAAGTATTACTTCTCTTAATCAAACAGTAATATAAATTATGATAATGGATGTTGTTCCAGTTTGTGTCAGGAGTCGGTCGCTGGACCGATGCTCTGATATTTTTATGAACGAGTTTCCACGTTGAACTCTCGGGAAACCCCTCCCACAAAAAACTCTGAGTAACATGAAAGAAAAGTCTGAAAGTTGAAATCTGGTGCCGGCTACAAGTAATAGTCCGCGATTATATAATGAGATCAAACGCCATTTCACGTGGTTTGCGAAGAGTAAGCTTCCAACTGAAACTACAATCGTCACAGAGCTGCAACCCAAAGCGCAGATAAAACATTTAGGAGTCTAAGGCTTGACCAGTATCGTTTAGTAAGGGACAATTCGAGGTTTTGATGACGCAGGGAGTTTTTCCTCTAATATAATGGAATAAATAATAAGATAGTAAATGGAACAGCTCAGTTATGTAGTAAATTCTGACACAATTGGCACGTTTAAAAAAGAAATATTATGGGCGATGTGCTATCATATTTTATCATGTAGGCCTATATATGATACTGCCAAGGCACGAAGTTGGCCACTTCGTGAAGTGGCAAGTCCAGTTGATAAATACTGTACAACGCCACAACAGGCAAAATCCCAAAGAGGTAGATAGATAGATAGAACCGCTCAAAACCCCGAACTGATGCTGCATCAGTCCGTTACCTCAAAAGAGGCAGATTTGTGTCGGAAAATTTAGCAAAGATTTATAGTGGTGACTCCCCTTGCCCCGTGCTCACAAGTTCCGAATCACTCGCGCCGTTCTCCCCATGAACACAGCCAACTCGATGCAACGTACAAGACATTTGACTGAAATGGACAGCTGAACCAAATGATTGGGAAGAAAAATTGCACGTGCGTCCAGTGGCACATAAGGGCCGGAGACCGCAGACAGGAATTTCGAAAGAAGTGTGGAAAAGACTTGTGGGCAAGAAAGAAGGTGAGGATGGCATGTTGAAGTGGGAGAGATTTGAGAATGGTCTAAATACACGATGTATGCAAAAGATATATACACACCGCCTCGACTGTTACGGGAAACGAAGAAACAAAGCCTCCGTCCACAGCGCCGAGCAGTCCTGTTTCCCTTTCCTGTTACAGAATATGCAATACACACACACAGAAAGAACACAGTCTGCACTACGACGGGAATAATCAAACAGAGCCTCCGCTGACAGTGCTGGACATTCACATTTGAATTACATACAAACATTATTTACATTACAAAAATTTCCCTTTTTTTATACTATTGGGAATGCACATAAACATTACTATGAAGGTGATATTGAGTACAAATATCACCATGAGCTCATACAAATATTCAAGATTACAAAATTACTATCATACTATAAAAGTGCGGCGGGAATAATCAAACGCAGCCTCCGTTCCCAGTGCTGGGTGGCAGCGATCACATTTGAATTACCCACACTTATTTACATATTATATTTATATAATATAAGCTATTTACATAATATAAATTTCCCTTTTTATAATAATTGTTGATACTCATAAACATTACTATGTACGTCACATATATTCTAAACAAATGTCATAATGAGCTCATACAAATATTCAAGGTTACAAACTTTTCAACCAACAAACTTTTCAACGGGGAGATCGGCTCGGGGAGTCGGGTACCACAGAAAACCAACTTCAGCCGACTGAATGAACGCCAGAACTTTGCCACTGGATTTATCCCGTTGCCGAGATCTCTTCCAGCCCAGCTTCGTGGCAGAGTCTGGAACACTTTATTTTGTGTCAAAAAAAAAACAAACCATACAAACTTTTTTACAACATATTTTTCCCGGACAATTGGGTACTGTCGCGATTAACAAATTTTGTGGTGATTACAGACGAGATGGGATTAGGAGTTGGAGAAGTTTCGGGGTTTAGTTAAGATGAATGCACACATATTAGGATGGAGGTATGTTTTAAAAGCAATTGAGCCCCCCCCCCCCCCGATGCCATCTCATTTGTTATCTTACACTCGCCATATTATATACACAGGATACGAAAAGAAATGAGAATCTTATTGTGAAATAATATATATATATATATCCGTCGGAGTGAGTCATCCCGCTTAGCACCTTATTCGGTGAGTAACATGAATTCGACAATATGAGTACGCACGTGTGTTGTGGACATGAAATGCATGAATAATTTGAATAACTTCAGCCGACTACTACTGTGGTTCGAAACCGGGTCCTCGCTACGAGCACTCGGCCACTTTTTTTTTTTTCAAACCGAGCACAACTCAGGTCTATCGCCATAGGCAATTTACTACCTAGTGAGTTGTTCCGGAAGTGTAGGTGTACCTAACAGTCTGAGTGCGTATCCAGTGTTGTGTATGACACTCGGCCACTACGGGTGGTGGTGTTTATAAAATCCAAATTACTTCGAAAAATCTACCATTTTTCGGCGACCTCGTTGGGAATTTTGCCTATTGTGGCCTTTGTGTTTGTATTTGTATAAATCGATCCAACGAGAAGAGTAAATATTTCCAAGCAGCCGTTCACGATCTCATTATTTTTCGCAAGAATCACTCCGCGATTCCCTCACCGTAACTAACGCTCTATTACGAAAGCCTCGAAAAGAGCCACTTGTTTCAGGAGAATGAGCAACGGATTCAACAAACCGTCGAACAACATCATCCCATTCATACCCTCGCCAGGAGAAAATCCATACATTATTTGTCAAAACCCATTTATTTAGAATAACAATAATAATAATAATAATAATACAAACAACAACAATATGACCGTGAGTCTCGCTAACAACTGAGTAACATTATTGCAATCTCCCCCATCATAAGACATTCATGTATGTATATACCGTGACATTTCAAACTTATTCTCTCATCACGTCTAATTCAAAGGATATGGCAGGGAATATCCGGGACACACACACACACACACACACACACACACACGAGACACTGTATTATAATAACGAGGCTCTGGCAAAGTCAAGTAAGCGCGGCAATTTAATGAGTAAGAATAATGATCATTCGCGTTTGGGTTATTGGAAGAGAGTACGAGAGAGTATAAGAGGGGATAGGAAATGGCACATAGAAATGAGCAAAGGGCGCGCTGGAATATAATGAGCGTCTTCTCTTCGATGAAAAGTCTCGTCATATCGCGGGAAAATGAATCGTGTTTGTTAAAGGAAACGTCTCAAAATATCACTAATGTTAGCTATCAGTGTACACGTTATTGTGTCCTTGTTTTTTCTCTCTGCTGTGTGCTGGAGACACCATTACCGATACAATGTAACAATTATGGCATCTCATCTTGTCACATAAAAAGAGAGGGGCGGCATAAGCGAGAGTGCAAGGGGTGCGGTTGCAAGCACCGGCTCAGGAGCAGACTAGGCTTTTGTTGAGACACACAATTTTTTTTTTAATTTTTGAATTATGAAATTATCAAGACACCACATGCTTTCACTATTTTGTGACATACCCTGACAACGAAGATGCGGGGAAAACATGAAAGAACGGGCAGGGAGGGCCTGGACCCGAAATATCAGAAACAAGAGTGGACACCATCACACATGCATTCGGGTGTCCCCAACGAGTAATTTTTTTGAGAGTGGGCAAAGAATCACATGTCCAAAGCCAGGAGCACGCGAGAAACCTCTTGCACTTCCTCAGTTTCTGTCCTGGGAAACATGGAGTGGGTATTCCGACGTGGAAATCCCAAAAAATCCAGATAGAGGTGCCAATGAAGGTGCCTATTGATATATTAGTAAAATGACTGGGAAATGATGGCAAATGATATTGAGGAGAGAACGGCTCAAACACCCAATATTTCTATAAGTATTATGGTAATTGTGAACATATTGGTGTGGGTGCACATCCTTCGGCAGCGTCCCTAGGGTGCGTATCTTTGACAAGCCCCCCCCCCCCCGAGGCCAGATTTTTCACACATACAAAAAAATAAATGAGAAGAATTATTGTCCCAGGCGACTAGGCTTGAGCCCTGCCAACCTCAACCTTATGGGTAGCATGGGGGTGGGGGTTCAGGCTCATGATCCGGATACAAGTTACGTACAAGAAAATTTGCATAGCAAAACATACAACTATTTGCAAACCTACAAAACTGCAACGTAGGCTTCTGCTCTTACAATGTTTTCTTCCCTTCTCCATCTAGTTGAAGACACGCAGTAGGGTATTTTACCACCAACCTATATATATTTAGGACAAATTAATTTGGTACTAAAAGTTTTGAAGTTTTTGATTCTTCAAAGGTCTTGGACTTAAATATGCATGAATTGAAAATTTTCTGGAAAAAATTTTGATTTCCTCAATGCTCTTGGTAAAATATGGGTTAATGTTAAATTCTATATTGGAGATTTGGGATTAATTAAATATAATAACTCCAAAAGGAAAGAAAATAAGATGCCTCATCAACAAGAGCTGTAACGTGGAAAACGCTATCTAGCGTAATCCCAGGCAGAAAGCATTTTCAGTCTCTCACCAGGGTCATCTTTAGGGGAGGCACATGAAGCTTCACACACGGGCGGGAAGTGGACAGAGCCACCTCTGCACAAAAATCATGATTGAACTCGAAAATTGATCAGGTTACTCTTAACCCTTTAATTAACAATAACAAGGCATCTCGTGTCCATAAAAACCGCTTATTTTAGCATTGACAAACCCTAGTATTTTGTAAAAAGGATTTCTTAGCGGAAAAATTTTCCCTTACTTTGAACTTGCTGAAAATTGTAAGAAAACCTACTACTTAATTAAAGAGCAGATGTGATATTTTGAAAGGAGGGGGAGTTTAGTGATTTCTAATTATCCGCTTTATTATCACTTTTCACTTATCACTTTTCTTTCCAAATATCAGTTTCGGCATTAACATCCAGAAAATTCTATTTCTCATCGTAACTTTGCATTTGTGCAAAGGTATCTTTAAACGTTTATTACTGCAGCCAGTTTGGAGATAAAAATTCAGAATCGCCTTTGTACATAAGGTGAAGTCACATTCTTTCCATTTTATATTGTGAGTTTTAGTAAATGTCTCAAATAATACAACAAATCTTTGTTGCAGAGCATGCGTGGATGTGATTTCACTTATTTGCGAAAGTGTTTGTTTATTTTTTTTCACATTCAAGTTTTGAAATCACAATTTTTTCCTTACTAAAGTTTGAATCACAAAGAAGTTTGTTATATACAGGGTGTCCCCTATGAAATGTCTCTTGACATACTAGAATTCACACACGGTAGCATAATACGCTTTATTTCGGAACTATATCAAACACGACACCCAGAGCGAAATTTGGCCGACTTCAATGACCGCCAGGAATCGAAAACCTCACCAATAGTGCTACTGTATATGCACTAATGTCAACAACACAAAAACGAACATCATTCGCGTTGCCGAGCTCGCGCTTGTACGTTGTTGTTGTTGCTAATGCTAATACGCTGACACAAAGCGATGCATATATAACACCCTAAATTTGTAAATAGTTCAAAAATTCATGAAAAAAATTAACAGAACTGGTACATTCAAATGCGGTATGCAGAAATGGTATGCAGATATATTTTGGTACAGAAAAAGAAACACCAGTCATTAGGCTCGGCGCTGCACTTGAACAAAACTGACCCCCAAACCTTTTCTTCAATTCCTTCGGTGACCGAAACGTTCATAAAGCTGCGATTTGTGGTAAGGTGAAGAAACTTCACCAAAATAGTGCTTTATGTACTAATGTCAAAAACACAATGGAAACCGTACACTCCAGTAATAATAAAATTCAGAAATGAGCTGTTAATCGTACGGCCTGGATTTTATAGCACTCTGATTTGTATGCCTTAGTAGTGATTTGCTATCGTGCAGTCAAAATTTAACTAATTTTTTTCTCTACCGGCAAGCAAATCCCCCTTAAAAACAATTTTTTCCTCAAACTGCTTTCAAATATACTAATTTTTTTTAACTTTTATAAATTTTTGAACAATTTATAAATTAATAAGACATTTAATATATTTTGAAAGTAATTTTATTTGAATAAATTTATTTCGCAAGATAGTAGTATAATATGGGAGTGATTACGATTAAATTGATTGAGCGAAGGTTCAAGGATGAGGATTATCTCATGAGAAAATTAACTCTTACGGCAGTATTCACCGACACAGTTTAAACTACGATTGCAGGTGAAAGGATTGGAGATCGACACGGATTCGGGTCCGGTAGAAGTTTTAACAACTGGAATATCATCGCACCTAGGAAATGTTCATGCGGGTCTGGACGTCGTCCGCATGTGCAAAACCTAAGTGCAGGCTCCGCATCCGCACATAGAAGTTTTGCCAATAGGTTTATTCGGCGCAATTCACACGATGCGCAGCGAATTCGTCTGCATCTTTGGCTACTTTTTTACGGAATTTTTCATGGGATTTTTTTAATTATTTTGCCATAAATACCATTAAAAACACCATATGAGGGACCCTGTTCATCAAATATGATGTACCCACATACGCCTGTCCCTCCGTTTCCTTCTGAGATATAGCAACTTTAACTGCATTTTGTCCATACTTTACAATTTTATACAATAAAACCTGCCAACAACGGCCACTGAAGGGACCAAAATTATAAGCCGTTCTGTAATTCATTACTAATATTTTTAATTGACTAAATACTTTAATAACTTTTAAATTTAATTTGAAAATTTTAATTTTTTTCTTTTTAAATTTTTAAAATTATTTTAAATATTTATTATTTTTTTAATCTTTTAATTTTTAAAAACTTAAAAATAAGTACCTTTATTAAACAATATTATCACTCAGCTATTGTTCACTCACGGCCGGGTTAAGACGTTTGAAGTATCTAAGCACTTGAATATTTTTGGTGGGTCCCCGATACCTACAAGTATATTTTACTCGATATTCAGTCTATAAACTTAAAAAAATGAAATTTTATATTTCAGAAGTGATTTATCTAAGGATGGGATTTCACTCTAAAAGTTATATGAAAGTTATTTTATAAAACTTGAAAAAAGCAACCAATAAATTTATCGATTGCATTCGAGCAAATGCAACCGATATTGGTCGCATTTTTAAAAGAATTATTATAAAATTTTTATTGTATAATCTGGGCTTAAGGCCGGGATCACACTATAAAGTTTTATAAAATATATTTTATAAAAGTTTAAAAACTCAACCAATAGGCGTTGCATTCAAGCAAATGCAACCGGTGATCTTATGGGTTGAATTTTTCACGTTTTATCAAAGAGATTTTACAAAACTTTTATAGTGTGATCCCGGCCTAAGGCTGGTATTACCCTTCAAAACTTTGATTAAAAAATTATTTTATAAAACTTGAAAAATGTAACCAATAAACACATCTGTTACATTCGAGCGAACTTAGCTGATCCGCCTATTGGTTGCATTTTTCAAGTTTTATAAACGAACTTTAATCAAACTTTTATAGTGTAATCCCGGCTTAAGACAGAATTGTGATGTGAAAATTTCTAAGCACATACATTTTGAAAGTCTCCACCCCTCCCCTTTTTTACTACTCGCAAATTCTTTGATATCTCCTGAATTTTTTTTTCTTTTTTTTTGGAACATCGAATGTTTTTGGAATTTTTCTTTCATATTTTTCCGAAAAGGCTGATTTTTTTTTTTCAAAATCTTTTGAAAATATTTTAAGGCATTTTCTCCCATCGACTACTTGTGAGGATCGGGGTTGCTACTCTGTCAGTGAATACGGCCGTTGTGTTCGCATGTAATGGCCGTATTCACCAACACAGTTTAAACTACAATCGCAGGTTAAAGGATTAGCGATCGACACGGACTGGTTAAAATCCTCAATTTAACCAATCCGTTTCGATCTTCAATCCTTTCACCTGCGATTTCAGTTTAAACTGTGTTGGTGAATACGGCCGTTAAGGTTGCTAAGCTGAAACCGTCTGGTCTGGAACCATCTTCAGCAACAAAAAATTTCTAGTTCAGGATGCCGGTAAAGAAAACACTGCGAGATTTTTTGCAGATCAAACAATCACTGAAGACTAGGGTATTTAAATTAGCAAACTTACGACGAGGTTTATGTAATTGATATTTTTGTGTACGATTGGAGTGTACGTAGATCCTGATATCCTTAATGGCATTGGTAAAAATGTCATGATATCCATTTTATAATGAAACCCTATTATCTTTCATGAGTGTGATATCCTAACTTCTTCTACATCAATGTAATTCATTCATTTAGCAATCTAGCAATATCCTATCGAATTTTCGATAGAGTGGCATCTATTACACCAAGTCATCTTCCCGTGACTGATATTCTGCCATCTTTCACTTTTTGGTATTCATGGAAATGCTGATATCACGGTATTATCTACACATCCTGGTATACTATATTTCCTATAGTCTAACTTTTTTGCATTTTAGAAATTCTCCCAAATTTCTAGAAAAATACTGAGCAAATCATCCTGAAATTTCGGTCACGTAAACCTTATGCTTGTACTCATAATTTCCAGTGAGCATTTAGTCACATGTGCGTTTAGGGGGACATACAAAAAATCAAATAAAAATAAAAGTTTTTGATCAACCCTGTATGATAAAATTGTGTAAATGGTTTTTAACTATCACCAAATATTCTACAAACTTGGTGCAATAGTTGTGTGTATTTTAGTGAGATTGGCACTTTTATATATATATATTGAAAACATTGAACACGGGAAGTATGTGAGTATGAGTCATTTAGGAGAATATTATTCGCCATACAGGGGTTCCCCGTAGGGAACATTTAATTTCTCGATGCATATGAGATGAACATATAATAGTATATTTACAGCCATAATTCTCATAATATAATGATGGAAATAAGAAAATTGTCTTCATTCATGATTTCAGTAAAGATTACAAATGAGTTTCGTTGGAATAACAGAAACATTTCACAATAAAATCGGAACGGTTAAAAACACAGGAATGTCACGCAAAATACGGGACATTAATTGTGATATGTTATTTATTTTATTCCTACATTTTAATGTGTCCCATAGTTTACGGAACACATTATCAGAATTGAAGGTTAGTGGTCCGTCGAATTGCTTCAGGCACTTTGCTAATCCTCGAGTTCAGAAAGGTTGAGAAACGGTGAATTAGAGGATGGAAAACACACACAGCGCCAGGTCATAAAATATTCAAACGGTGCATTGAGAAAGGTCGCAAAAGTTCTGCGTGTTTGTCTGACAAACCAAGAAAAGTTTGGATTCAATTTTCCCCCCTCACTCCGTTTTCAATATCGATCAGGAAGATGCCTTGCACTCAATGATTTTCGCGAGCCACACTAACAGCATTAATCTAACATGGACTTGGAAATTCGCTAGCTGAGTAATGAACTCGAGCGCCCAATTGGTTCCAATAACATACAATTTTCACTAGAAATCTGTTCCCGCTGAACTTTACCGTGACGATATATCGGAGAGTTTCTCGTCATGTTCGGAATAATTAACGATCATGAGTGTTGGGTTAATTTATCTTTCCGTCTCTAATTCTCGAGTCTGACTACTTAAATTACTCGCGATATATATTTCCGATCAGCTATACCGTTGCTTTAATCGTGCGTATTATGTTTTGAAATGCACGTATCTAGAGACTGAGTCTTACGGAACAACAATTGGTCGCTCTCTCTTGAAATTTAATGATACATTTCTTTTAAATTTTTGGATTGAACTATTAATTTATTTTCAGAGCAAGGGTGCTCGAGCTTATGTAGGTCACTTCATAAGTTTAAAAACTTGTCACGGGCACTTAAGTGATTTGGAACAGCACTGAAACTCCCTTAACTAATCTTAAAAAATGACGCAGGTACCTTAAAGTGATCTGTAAATGTACCACGGGCCACTTGTATGATCTGTAAATCTGCTGCAGCAATTTTTCCGGAGTTTCGTGATTTATACCCTAGAGTGACTTACTCTGTGGTGTTTTTTTCTGATCTGTCGGTGGATGCGAACAAGAGATGTTACTTAAGGCTGGAAGACTAACTTCTTCAAACTAAGGAAGTTCCTTCCAATCTACGAAACATTTTTATTCGCCGCCAGCCAAAACACCAACCTTCCAATCAGAAAACAATAGCACAGACTAAGCCACTCGAGGGTATAAATATAACCTGCGGCTCCAGAAATATTTTGTTCCAGTAGTACAATTTCTCCTGAAGATGCCAACCACTTGTGTTTTGTGTTGGAGATACGCTGAGGTCAACAAAACAAACGATGTCTTTCAAGCAGGAATAGCCACTTTTCACCTAGGGACTGCCGTAAAAACCTTATCAGCTACATACATTATTACTTTTAACTAAAATTTTGTCAAATCATGGTTGAATATCACTACGCAAAAAAAATTATGATTCAGGATCAAATTTTCAATTCAGTTAAATCCCCAATTGTAAGGTATTACAATTTTGCGAAATGATAAGCCATTATGATTCTCACTGGAAAGGACTAACTCTCGTATCTTCCATCAAGCTGAACCTTAATTCACACATTTCAGTCTTTTAGTTAAATGCTGACGATTCATTTTCCAACAAATAAAATATCATTAAAAACATCAGAAAATTATTTAAACTGTTTAAAATATCATTAAAATTCAATTTAACTAAATATTTTACACCTGGACGGAAAGACAATTTTTCTTTTATTGTTTAAACAAAATTCATGAAGATACTACAAAGAAATGTTCTCAGCATATAACCCGAGAAAATTTATGCAATTCCAAACATTCCAAAGAAAATGGTAATAATGATCTTCAAGGTTGAAGATAACATAAAAATGTAAAAATTCTCAAATTAGAAATGTAGAGATCGTCAAAGAAAACATTCCAAAAAAACGTAAATTTTTTTTAGAACAGTCAAAAATAGAGCATTTCGTGCTAGGGTAATAAAGGTAGAGAGAAAAGAGGTCGAATTCAAAAATAAAAAGAAGAAAACAATCCCAAAGGGCACCAGTTACCATTTGCTACTTTCATTTGCTCTACAACAAATAATTTAGAATGCAACTTTCCTCTGCAAATGTCTTATCCCATTCTCTCTTAAGTCCAGCACATGTACCTTACGCACTTGCCTTGATGGGTCTTCTAAATGTTTCCTGTCTCTATCTATACTGGTAAAGGAAAAAAAAATACAAGATATTTTACTGGTTTTTTTTTTTTTGTTTTCACTTGGAGCATTTTCGCGATTTGCTAAACAGGAATTACAAAGCACCTACTAAACTACAACACTTTAAGGAGAAGCTTCTCTTTTGGGTTTCCGTTTCCTCATCCTTCTTTCTTAGAAAAGAGGAGAAGGAAAAAAAGAAGGAAATAAGAGATGCATTGGGAAAGGTTTAGGTATTCTTTTACTTCCTTTGGAAAGATCTGAGAAGAATTGGGAAGAGGAGAATGTGTGTGTGTGAGAGAGAATCTTTTCCCATTGCCTTTCCTTCAGATTAAAAGCTTAGGAAAGAGAGAGAACATCTTCGTGAGTCGGTAATTTCCTGGTAATAGGTTCGTTGGGAGACGCCTCTTATGTACTGTTTCGCCTTTTCTACTTTTTCCTCCCATGTTCTAGACTTTGCCTTTGCGATTTTCAACGAGTCGTTTTAGTGGTTGGGATTAGAGACGGGCAATAATCACTCCTAGGTACAAATGCCATTCCTGATTCTAGGTACAAATACTATTTCTAATTCTTCGTAAAATTACACTTAGAATCGAGACGAATGAACGTCGCACGCTGTTTTATTTTTTTGATTTGTTGTAGGAATTCAAACAGCGAAGTCATGGCACTAAGCACTTGAGTTTTCAAAATTAGTTCGTTTTGCTTCTCACTGATTATACGATGTAATACGAATTTTGTTCCTGGGTGACCGGTGCCATTTCCACATGACTTACAAGTGAAAAGGGTCGAAAATACGAATTTTGAGTTTTAAATTTTACTTTTGAATTCGGGGGAGCGAGTTTTTATTTTTGAGGCCAAATGCCTGAAAATCAGGATTATGGGAGGTGTAAGGAATTATCACAAAAATATATTATGCGATAAATGACAGTTATACCCTAGAATAGCCAGTTACTGATCTCACAAATAATGGATGCCCATCGGCGGCCATATTTGAACCTGAAGCGTTACATGCAGCCAATCACCGCCAATCAATCATTGGAAAATGTTAAATTGAGTCCCACTATACTTAAGTTATGCCAAACAAAAAAATAAAAAGGTAGTTAATTGAGACCACAAAAACTGTAGATACACTAATATAACGGTATAATCGCAGTCAAAGCTGCTCTTCTATCGGCATTGTGCCATGCGATGTTAAAATTTGTCGAAAATATACTAACATTTGTTCATTTCGTACAACTCATTTTCAAAAAGTACAAATGATACTATAATAGCATACATTTGGGTAGTACTACTACCAAATGCATAAAAATAAGTTGAAATTAAATCATTTGTGTTACAGTCTTAGAGAAGCCAGCCTTATCAAATCACCTATAACATGCTCCCTAACTTTTTGGGGCAAATATTTAAAGAAAAATTTTATCGGTTTGAAGCAAAGAATGCGGAATATACAAGGAACTTGTATATTCCGCAAGGAAGACTTTAAAAAAGAAGTTTTGGATATAGTTTCCTTGGATACTTAAATATATTTACGTGTATATTTCTTAATATGTAAAAAAAATAGTTTTTTTAATATAAGACAAAATAAAATTTTTTTGTAAAATTGTGTCAACAATCATGAAAAGTGGAAAATTGTTCATTCATTGACATGTAAAACAAAAAAAAAAATCCTTCACAACCAAAACCTAGCAAGTCATGAAACGATGAATTTTGTGAATTTTAGGAATTTTCCTCATCTGGGGGAAATGCATCATTCCGATGGAGCATTAAGGAACCGTATAAAAATGTATAACTAATAAATAATGTGGTTCCTTGAGATTTTACCCAGTGACGTATTATTGAGTGTTATTAGAATGTTTCTGATTAAGACATACATCGAATACGTAAATTGTTAGCGTATGTAAATATATATATTTTTAAATATCTTATAACACACGGAAACTGTATTGAAAAATTTAATCTCCTAAATTTTCAACAAAATCTTTTAATATTATGCGTGACAACGATTGAAATATTGTAATTGGAAGTTATGTCTAAGAATAAACGTTTAGGAATCAGCTATTGGTCAGCGATGAGAATGAACACCCTGTATTTCCATCAATATAAATCTCAAATTTCACCATCTCGAATCAATATCCTATTCATAAAACGAATTCCTATATTATTCATAGATCACACACATAACTAAGGAAAAACATCTACATTAATCTTGAAAATTGAATAATCCTAAAACCACTCGATCCTAAATCCGATTCCATAAAAAGCATGTTAAATATTCCATTTCCTCATAAAAAAAAAAAGAGAAAAAATAATTATGAGTTACCCATTTTTTTAACATTACACTTCTACTTATCCAGATTTTCATCAAAAAAAAACGGGATCCGGAAACTTAGTAATTAAAAACTACGGCAAAAGCTTCGAAAGTTCATCACGTTTTAAATACGCTTGAGGGTGGGAAGAAAAGCCACGTTCAAAAATTTTTCCGCACAGTTTAAATTTCTTTAAACTGGAACACCAGTCCGGGAATCTGCTTAATTATCTTTTCTATGCGAGTACGTACTCTCTAATTATTTATTTAAAACTCCCTGTGTATATGTATTTAGTGTTATTTAAATAAAAAAAATAATAATAATTTCTTAGTCGCGTGAGGACACAAAAGTCGTATTCCAGGACAATTAGATTGTGGAACAAAATACCGTTTATTTCGGGAGTGAAAGATTTGTTATTATTATTTATTTTTTTAAGAGGATCAGGGAAAGTTATGAGACTTGAAGAGCGTGATTCGGCATTGAATATACGTCCCAAAAAAAATATTTTTTCCCAAGAAATTATTTGTTAGTTTTCCTGAAAAGCAGGGAAAAAATTCAGGAAATATTTATGATATTTTTTTTTCCACCATCCCTTTTGTCACGTACGTTATATAGGTATGACTGAAGAAGTATTTTTCTTAGGGGTCGAAAATGAAAATTCTACGTGAGGCTTTGGCTTCTTTGAGATTTGTGAAGTAAAACAACGGAGATTGTCTTGAAATTTCTTTTTTCGAAGAAAATTGTCTTCTTGTGTGAATTATGTGTTTTGTATAAATTTTTTTATGTATGTAAATTTATTTCATTATTTTTTTTCCCCCGTAGTGCTGAGTTGAGTTGTTAGTTTTATAGCGCTTTTTTACTGAGATTGATGAAAAAAGTGTGTTTTTTGTGTGAAGTGTTTTTGCTAAGTTTCTTGGAAATATTTTTGGGAATGCTATTAGTGTGAGACTGATGGATTTTGTTGTTGTCAGAGGGTGTTTCTGAAATGATTGAGATTGTATGAAAATAAGACGTATGGGATTAATGGTAAAAGTGTAGTTTTTCCGAAGATTGGATATAGACGTCTGTTTCAGATGTGGTTGCGCCCATTTGAAAAAAAAAAGGTCTCTGCCGGCAGAACTTTTATATGATACTTATATAACCGTGAACATTCAAGTATTTACCATCTTTACTTCAAAAACTGCGGGACAGGTGACAACAAAAGCACGAAGCATGCCCAGTGCTGAGAAGATAAATACGTTACGGCCAAGCACATGTGCACACCGGGTTTCATCATGTACCGATTTGTTAGAAATTCTGGTTTATGAATATTCTGGACCTTTACACAACTTCATGAACGTAGTAGGACGTCGCGGACTCGGCAAATGCAAAGGCCGTTACAACGAACGAAAAACTCAATCAATTTATGGCATCGATATTTTGTATATAAAATTAATTCAAGTTTTTAAATACCTTTACCAAACTTTACCTCTAAATTGTAAGAAAAAGAAAATAATCTCTAATTTCATAAAAATAAACATATCTGAGTTTTTTATTAGTTCTAAAGCCACTTAGTTCTTTATTGATCATCAGAAGATTCTTCAGAGAATCTTCACCACCAGAGGCTTAAATTTGTGGAGGAGAGATGGCGCTAAAATGTTAGCAAATAATATAAGACGTTACCCTCTTCGTTTTCAGAAAGGTGGAGGAACGCAACTTTTTCAGCGATTTATTTAAGAATTACCCTATTACCCCACATTAAGACCCCATCACCCTATTGTATGGGACGTTTCCGTAATTTTAGGGATCACGAAATTTTTTAAATGATTGTTCCGTCTTTACGGCAGTTGTTACACAGAATATAAAAGGCTTTCATGAAAAAATCTGCGCTTTTATTCACATCTCTTCGAGTAACTGAAATTTGTTTTAAGCCCATTAGTACCGGGTATCCATGAAATAATGAAAGCTATTCAGAACCTTCTCTAGTATAATTTATCATTAGGAATTTATCATTAGGGAGAATGTCAGTTCAGGTGCCCACAAGCTAGCGAAAGATTTTTCTCGTATTTGGTGCACCGAGTAAGATGTCATGAAGAATATTTCACATTTTCATAAAGGGTAGTTGATGACAAGCATCATCCAAACTCCCCTTCCCCCTTGTCATCAAAAGTCAGCAAATCGGAAACCGCCCCCCATCGATGCTGACGTATTACTTGAATGACCCCTTGTGCACAATATCCAAGCGTCGTCCATGATATGATGAATCGTACTAAATTCATCACATTTGCCGGTTATTATGTATAATCGCCATTTCGTATGGGTAAGTAAGATAAATCGGTCTCATTTCCGCGTGATAACATTTTATTATTCAGATGACCGTACTGTGAGCCAGAATCTCAATGAGATATAATGAATTCAGATTTAGCGAATTTTTCCGAACATCGTCGAAATAACTCCTATAATTAGCTCATATTTGACGAATTCTGAAACCTGACCTTGATATAACAAACTCCTATTTGACAAATTTTACTAGTGCTACGATTTACGTGCAATAAATCTTTTTTCACAACGTTATATATAAAAATGAAAAACAGACGAACATTCCTTGGATGCAATCAGCTCTAATCTCAACAATATCTTGAGAAAACGTCGTCAGCATGGAAATAAAAGTGACGAAAAATTCGTCGTTGTATCCGAGGTGGTTGCATTTTATCGACGCTACAAGCAATGTTGATCAACATTATTCTTTATGGGAATGAGTGCGAACCGTCAATTATAGGCATTGCAGCCGAAGTCGTTATAACCGAGTTTGACTGTACGTTAACAGTCACGCATATGCACACAACACGTTCGGATTGCACAAATTCCTTAGAAATTTCCCAGATTAATGTTTACGGTCACCAATTTTTTACGGACGAATTTTTTTTTTCGTCCCACCGGTGACCACAAAAAAGGTTTTACTGTACTTAGTTATCTCATTAATTGCACTAGTAAGCAAATTAATACTTTCCAAATCTGTTAAGCTAAGCAAATGGGTGACTTTTTACTTAATGGCGGCTTTCTTTGGCTCAGCTTGGAGTCACTTTGATTATAACTGGAGAAACCGCGAGACACCCAGACTGACGCAAAAATCAACGTAAGCACTTCAGCCCCCTCCCCGGGAGGGGAAACCAGGTACCTCAAGTAAAATACAAATACAATGTCACAACAGGCAAAATGCCCAACGAGATGGCTGATAAAAAGATGCCCATAAAAAAAAGATGACATGTATTTCAAAAATACGGCAACCCAATTAAAAATGCAATTAACACTTGCGAATTTATTGATGTGTCAAAGATTACATGTAGTGCATCGTAATGAAAATTATGTAAATCGAAGAATCAAATAAATCAAGTGAAAGTCAAAATGCACCAATAATAAATTATAGAAAGTTGTGTAAAATCATATCACACACACACAGGCGCAATCAAAAGTTTGATCGATCAAGGATTGCATGAAAGAGGTTGCGGAGCACCCCATTCCGCTCAGACAGTTCAAACGGTACTAGTGTCCTCTTGTCGAAGCAGTCGATTGACGGTATATTAATAACTCATGGGGTCAATCCTATCTATCCCGATGAAAATTTTACGGGAACCGCAGAAAACCAACTTCAGATGACCACCACTATGGTGACGGTAGAGTTCGAACCCGGGTTCTCGCATTCGACCACCACAGTGGTTTAGTGTACATACCTACGTTTGGCTGCAGTAGTCTTGAATGAAACGGTTTCTGCTCAGCTCTGCGAACCCTTAGCCCACCACCTCAAAACCCGGCACCATTGGCACAGTGGGTCGAAACAACGAGCCAGTGATACCATTGCCACGACGATGTTGAGTGTAAGTGGCTGAGCAACTGACCTCCAAATGCAGAGAGGACGACGCAAAGGGTTCGCTCACTCAAACTGCCGGGGGCCACGATGCTCGGTACCTCTCTGGTCCACAGAGCTAAGCCAAACTAACAGGGGAGAAAGAACAACGAACCACAAAAACATCAAACGAGGACATTGGGAACCCTTCCCAGAGCTACCTAACCGTGTCAATGCCCACGACCGAGGCCCTAAAAACTGTGATTCTTACCTAATTCTAGATTAGGCCTCATACAGAGGCCTTCCTTCGAGGCTAGATGCAAACGCGTCTTACCAGATTGGAATCTCCAACACGAATGATTTTCAACAGACGTTTCAACACCTACAAAATGTATTTTTAACCATGCCATTGCTCAATAATGAGCGAGAAAATAATTCATTTGTTTAAACACATTGTTGTTAATTATGGTGAGAGCGAATCGTCCAGCACAGTGGTGCACAAAACGGGGGTCACGTCAAAAAACTAAGGGGGGGGGGGGATCGCGAGAGATTCTCCACAATAAAAACTTCCAAATAAGAAATTCATTTTTATTTAAAAATGTGTCAAAACTAAAGAATGTCTTTATTCAGCTGAGCTAATTACCATGTATCGTACATTGTAATTTTTTTTCAAATTCTACTTGTACAATAACCAATATATCGGTTTCGTCATGCCAGAATGACGAATGTGCAATGCCATTGCAAGAAAAAGAACGTGAGAAATGATATTCGAATGGTTACTATGCCCATGTTACTCTATGGAAGCTATTTTCCTAAGATGTTTTGTAACATGTGTTGCAAAAGGGATACACATCCGCGTTTCAGGAACAACTTAGATCAGGGGTGGCCAACTTCTTTTTGTTCGCGTCGCGGGCCGCATCAGTGGCTCAACTTCGTATAAGCCACTCCATTATTAATTGAATTAATTAGTTATTAAATTAATTTCGTCACTAGAAATAAGAAGTTTGTTAATCAAGAAGTCTGCTGTTGGAATCGATAGTACAAATAATGATCACAGATTCAATTTTTTCACGGTACTTTTACCTTGTCGCGGGCCGCACAAAATCACTTCACGGGCCGCATGTGTCCCCGTGGGCCAGCTTGACTTAGATAGTAAAACAAGATAACCAAACATCTGATAAAAAAACGGAAATTTTTACATCCATGCTTTTGGCATGCGGTGGACAATATCAAGTTAATAGTTTTACAAGCTGACTTCAGAGAGAACCACCCAATTTCTCAAAATTGCATATTTTTAAAAAATTAAAACATATAATAGAATGATAAGTGATATGTGAATATACGGGGGAAAATGTGTCTACGTTTTACGAAGAAAATTTGTTAATGGTCGATTTTTCAAGTGTAGAATCATTTTGAAATCGGATGATTCTTTCTTAATCACCCTGTATACGAAAATCAAGGAGCATACACCTTGTTACTCTTCTATGTTGCATAAAGGACACTAAGTGCATTAAAAAACAAAGTAAATATTTGTATGATATTAAAAAAATTTAAATATCAATTGAATACGGATAAAGTCAATATCGGATAAAGTTTTTGGTCAAAAGGGGGTCGCACTCCAAAAAGTTTTCGTACCACTGGGTTAGCACACCATTTCAGCCTTTAGCTTGCATCGTTTATGCACCAGGATGAAGTAATTAAACAGGGATCGGTTATAATTTGAGATAATTAAGTACTACTTAACCGTATATACATGCATAGTGGAAGTGTCCCGTGGTACAATTCCAGAACATTTGATCGGCCCGTGGTACAATTCCAGAATATTTAAGCTGCCCGTGGCACATTTTCAGATCACTTAATTGACCCGGGACACAATTCCAGAACACTTAATTGACCCGGGACACAATTCCAGAACACTTAAGTAAGCGAACCGTGACACATTCAGAGATCCCTTGAGCGACATGTGACGTAGTTTTAGAGCACTTAAGTGGCCCCAAGTGCTGTTCTACATCAGTGGTTCTCAACCGGGGGCCATATGACCTCAGGGGGGCCCCTAGGATATTCCACGGGGGCCACGGATGAAAATCTGGCAAAAGGGAAGCCACGGCTACTGATACGGGGGCCACGAAGAAGTTTGTGGAATTAAATTTTTTTAGTCACTCTGACTAAAAAAAATTTAATTTCAAACAAAAAATGCATAGAATATATTTTTCGCAATTTTTCCGCTATTCAAGTAACATTAACGTGAGGAAGGAAATGAAAAAAGCGTTGCATGTAATCTCGGTGGGCTTACGACTTGGGGTGACAGTAGGTCCTGACACAAACTATAGAAGAGGTTTAAAGTAAAATGGTGTAACTGTAAAGACAGAAAGTTGTGTGTGTTCGAAGACTTTTCATTCATAGAGGGCTGCCATAAAGAAAGCAGACAAAGATTTGTTGACCATTCATTGACATTTTTTTGAGTGCTGGTAGTGAATGCAATCCAAGAAGTCGATGAGTGAAAAATGAAAGCTTGTGTGTAAAAAAACCCCATCGTTTTCATGCAATTACAGACGGATAGCCATCTAGTTTATCTCAAAGCTATCTTCAACCGGCACTGAGTGGTTTGATCATTGATCATTTTGTCGCACCACGGTCATTTTCTGCACACGAGGGCTAATTAGACCGGGACCTACAATTCATTGCCGATTCCGAACGGCAGGCTTGTTTCTTATACTCATCGAGAGGTTGGTGCGCTAACCCCTCGATGGGGGACTCCGTGCGGTAGCAATTTTTTTCCTGCGGTCAAGTCGCCATTTTTTGTTGTACCCCTGTGTCAGGAATGTTTTCTGACAAGGACGAACCGGGTAACGAACTCGCGACACCTCTAAACCTGAGTGGCCCGATGGAGAATATATTTGTAAAAATCGAATAAAGAACGATTGCTCTGGGGTATTTTTTCAATGAATTTTTGGGGAGGGGTGTGCCAACACCCATTGCCTCCATTGAAAAGAAATAAAGTCAAATTCAGTTATAACGAACTACACTGCTATTCATCACTGGAGCCTATTCTACAACACCAAACAGTGCGTTAAAAGTATTAACTAACAATCCTCCTCTACATATACTTTTGGAAAACGAAGTACAGAAAGCAAATTTAAGGCTAAAGCGCGAGATTAATATAAACAATGTACAAACAACATAAGTCCATGGTGGATGTTTATGCTCTACATCTGTAGGAATTACATATCTTCCTACAGATGTAGAGCATAAACATCCACCATGGACTTATCACCCGGTGAAAGATATTTTGCCAACACAGGTCTTGACCACAGATGTAGAAGAATCAACAAATCGAATTATTTTCACAGACGGATCAAAGACCGTGGATGGCGTAGGGGCCGCCTACATCAGTATATACATGGGTGAAGTAACAGACAAATGGAACTGCCGATTGCTAAATAACAACACTGTATTTCAAGCAGAGTTATACGCAATCTGGATGGCGGTCAATTATGCAAAAAATTGTGCAGAAAAATTAACTATAAAGACAGACAGCATGTCATGTATACAGGCAATACGAGATGTAGAATCCCCTTATAGCCTAGTGCATGACATTAGAAAAACACTAATGGACCACAGGAAGATTACAATACAATGGGTGAAAGCTCATGTAGGCATTGAGGGGAATGAAATGGCGGATAAATTCGCAAAAGAGGCTACAAAACATCAACATGAAAACCACCTAATGAAATTACCGGCATCCTACATTAAAAATCTGCTCTTGCAAGAAGCGTCAGAGAAATGGCAACACCATTGGCAAATATGCACAACTGGAAGAAAAGTCTTCGACGTAATACCAAAAGTGGGTAAAATGAAAGAAGTCATGCCGAGAGAAATAATAATGTTCCTCACAGAACACGGTCCATTCGGTGAATACATGCAAAGGTTCAAAATCAGCCAGACCAGCACGTGTAGATGCGGCCATCCGGGAAGCGTGATACACTATGTGACACAGTGTGAGTACACAAAGGGATACCATTTACAGGCGCCACCGAACGGACGAGAGATCTTGTGGAAACGGAAAATTATTTTACAAAGATCTGCAACGAGGAAACTACAACAAGTCTTGGGCTATCTGATAAATTATAAAGAAACTATTTTGATAATAACTGGAAGTAGTGAACAATCCACTAGTGATTCGGAAGTGGAATCTGAAACGGATGCGGGTTCCATATAGAGGGGCAAAAACCTCGTGGATTTGATAGTTGGAAATGATGTCTAAATGCCAAAGATTTGGAGTTCGAGTCAAAATGAAAATGCCAAATAATTGAAATTGTGCTTCGTATAAATGAAATATTTTAATATTGAAAGCTATATATAGAGGTTAATCGTAACCGTAGTCAAACGTCTCATAAATGTGAAATTTTGTCATAAGACTGAGAGTGAGGCCCGAATCCCCTTGCGCACAAGTGGAATTTCAAATTTCAAGGCATTTACGCACAACCGAGCCCCCTTGGCCATTTTTCTTTTTTTTTTCTCCCCACCCTTTCTTTCTTTTTTTCCTTCTTAAATTTATAAACGTAAAATGACATAATCGTTATAAAAAGGGCTGCTTTCACATCAAAAATTGCAAAAATATCAGATTTTTTTGGTGGGAATACAGTCTAATGAACTCCAAGAAACCGGAATAATAAAGAAATTTCGTTAAATTTCAGATTTTTATATTGTTCCTATGTAAACTTATCCGGTGGGATCAGAAAAGTTTTCGTTAAAACGATATTTTTTCCGTTATAACGGTATTCGTTAAAACGGGAGTCGACTGTATTTCGTCTCAAACTATTTGTTTTACGTGTATATGCAGACTGCATGGGTAACAGGGCGTATGGCACTACATGCGAGCCGTTAGTCTTAAAGTTATACCCAACTAGAAAAAGTATCCAAATCACGTGCCCAACTCAGATATGTCATTCATGTTGTAAGGGGTTGTATAGTTATAAAATTAAAAGAAAACAACTTTTTATACCATCCCCGTGTGCCAAAGAACCCAATTAAGAAGTTGTTGCTTTGTCTTTTCCGATGGCAACTAAAATAATTTCACGTTTCTAAGTGCAATATTCACCGAGATATGCGAATTCGAAAAATTGAGGAAATTTGGGGGGGGGGGGAAATAGCATTAAATGCGGATGAAGTGGTTTCCTCGCATTTAATGATTTTTTTTTTCAAACTTTCTTCGAATATCTGTGAATATTGCACTTAGAAACGATGAATTTTTTTGTTGGAGACCGGTAAACAACTTTCCAATTGGGTTTTGGGGCACAGGGTGTCCACATAAAAAGTTAACATTTTTTATTTTAATAACTAACCCGTGGCAACATAAATCAAATATCTGAGTACTACACATTATTCGGGTACTTTTTCCAACTGGAAGTATGCGTCTAGTACCAATGGTTCGCCAGTAAAATGTCATATGCCCCGTTACCTATACGCCCTGTATATTAAATATAGTACGGACTGTTATGTGAAATATTGTGTTGCGTTTAAGCCAACTCGCACGTTGGTTCGTTCGCCTGCGAGAGAGCAGCCATATTACGAACCAAAAAGCCGCTTGAAGGCAGCTTGTCATCCAACGAAATATAAGATTTTCACCGTATCCAAATTGAAGTCAACAAAGTGATAATTTTCTTATTTGAAGATTTGATTAGGGGTCATTCAAGTTTTACGTCAGCATCGAGGGGAGGGAGGGGGATTCGGATTTGATGACTTTTGATGATGGGGGGGGGGGGTTGAAGGTTGCTTACGTCATCAACCACCCCTTTTTGAAGATATGAAATATTCTAAGCCAGCGGTTCTCAACCGGCGCTCCGTGGAGCCCTTGGGCACTCTCCAGGGGCCCCTTGAGGAAAATAAAAAAACAGTAAAATAAAAAATAAAAATTATAAATATTTTCAAATAGTAAAAATAAATCAGTAAATTTGATGAATAATTTAGAAATGGGCCTACGGGGATCCGCCATAGAATTCTTTTACTAAAATGGGCTCCGCGAGTCAAGAAAATTTGAGAACCGCTGTTCTAAGCTGCTGACGGGGGAGGGGGGCAGTGTTTTGCTGACTTTTGCTGACGGGGGGGGGGGTCAAAAATGGCTGAAAATGTGCTTATGTAATACTTGAATGGCCCCTTACTTATATTTTCGGATGGGCTTGAAATCCTGATAATGAATCATTATTATGTTCACACGAACAGTTTTGTCACTGCGTTAGGCAATGACAAAATCCGTATATATACCGGGTGACTCGATATGTTACGCCGTCTGCCAATAGAAGTTTTTTTTTTTTGCCTTGTAGCATTTGCCGCGAATTCACAATGGCACTAACAATTTTGGAAGGGAAGTAAAATTAATTTAATACTCTAGAATACAGTATTCTGTATTCTAGAGACGGGACGTATGGTCACCCTAAGAATACTTAAAGAAATTCTTTTTTAGAAATATTGTTGGTGCTGCTACCTACTTTCAAAATGAGAAGTGCCTTATGAGGTGATGACGAAGCTCAGGTATAAAAAACTAAATTCTTCATTCAGCTTTGCTCCTTATAAACTGACCTGAAAGATCAAACTTCCAGTTCAGTAATTTTTTCAAAACCCAAGGAGACATCCAAAACAAAGGTCCTCCACACAAGCAAACGACAGGTAAGATCGTAAAAAGTGAATTTTTCCACTCTCCACGTTATAGTAATGTGCTGCCATCTAATGTCAAATTTGAAAGTGTCTCATATGGTGATGATGAAGTTCAAAGTGAAAAAAAACTATATTCTTTATTCCGCTCAGTTCCTTGTAAACAAAACTCGTGAACTGTACTGGGAATTCAAACTTAAAGTTCGGTTATTTTATGTGAGCATAAGGAGACGTCCAAAACAAAGGGCCTCTTAACGAGCAGACGACAGAGGGTTTGTTCGGTTCCCTACAAGATAAGCTCACAAACAGAACTGGAAGTTTGAACTTCCAGTTCGGTTATTTTTTAAGGACACAAGGAGAAGTCAAAAACCAGTAACCTGGAGAGAAGCAGACGACCTTACTGGTCGGACTTATTACTGGAGGGAGAATCCAGCCACCGCGACTGCAGCGACATCAAATGCAAGGAAATCGCGTGACTCGGTCAAAACAAACTTCCCGCCTGGCAATTTTTCTGAAGAAATGTACAGTTCGGTCTCTAAATATTGGATTTTAAAGATTTAAAAAAAGGATAGAGAGAAGAACTCATCTAAAGAGAGGTGAAAAAAGATTAAATTATTTTCATTTAATACCGGAATAATTTCTTTCATAATTTCTTGGATTTTCCTTCATTATTTTTTGAATATTCTTTCATTAATTCTGGAATTTTATTTCCTTTATTAATTATTATTTCTTTCATTACTTCTGAAATAATTGCTTTCATCAATTCTGGATTTGTTTCTTTCATTAATGCTGAAACTATTTCTTTTATTAATGCTGGAATTATTCCTTTCATTGATTCTGAAATTATATCTCATGAATTCTGGAATTGTCTCCTTCATTAATTTTGGAATTATCTCTTTCCTTCATTCTAGAATTATCTTTCATTAATTTTATTATTATCTCTTTCATTAATTCTTTCTCTAATTCTGAAATTATCACTTTTATCAATGCTGTAATTCTCTCTTACATTAATTCTAGAATATTTTCTTCCATTGATGCTGAAATTATAACTTCCATTAATTTTGGAATTATCTCGTCCATGCTGTGAAATTATTTTTTCATTTATTGTTTTAAAGTCCTATTTATGCCATAAGAAAATAACGGGGGGGGGGGGGTCGTGTTTGTTTTCACCGAGTCACGTGATGTTCCGACGGAAGATATTGGGGGGACACAGTTCTCAGCACTGCCAAGGCGGAGACCGCCTACTCTCTCCAGAGGCTTGATTTATATACTGTTGGTGTTGCCATTTAATCTCGAAATTTCAGGCAACTCATGAGATGATGAAAGAGGGAGCTCTTTGTCATTTTTTGGCATGAAATTTATTTATGAGACGAAAATTTCGGTAACAAAATTCGTACATTTGCAATAATCGATTTCATGTAGAAAAAATAATTATTTCTTTCCACAAAAACATTCGGACAATATGGATGATCAAACAAATAAGAGAAAACACGGATTATGTGCTCTTCAGATAGGGTTACCAGATTGAAAACTGAAAAAGTAGGACGCCTGGTGCGAACCTTAGGCAGTGCCGTCTTAACGCATGCTTCCCCTACCCCGGGCCGTGCCAGAAGAGCCTCAAGAGATTTTAGAGCCTCGATAATTTTCCAGGTAGGTAATTTTCCTCCAAAAAATCCCTTGGCTCGGGGGGGGGGGGGGGCTATGATGCTATTACGACGATCCTGCCTGTCAGCCCTGCTCTTGTGGAAGTCATGGAATTCCAGTAATTGATGCCTTTACTTCTATTAATTTACCTTAATTACACAAAAATAGCAATAAAAAATGATCAGTTATCGAATTGCAACGTATATTTGATAAAGAGATGATGAAGCGCTTTAAAAGTATGACAAAATTTTATGACTGTTCAATATGATTCGAGCCACGATGTCAGCAGGTGGACCACGCACTAATTATTATTAATAATCTACGAATTTTGTAAAATTAATTTAAATGTCATTCTCTCTCAATGGATCGTGTTTGATTACGATCCGGACTATCAACGCGTTCCTGAAATAATGAAAAAAATTAGAGTAATAAAATGCGTTCTTTCTGAAAAAAAAATTCCCCTCCAAGATTTATGTTCGCAACTCGAAATGTTTGTAAGTCGGGAACAACTACATAAAATGTTTTTAGAGGGAGCCGCAAAAAATTTTTTTTTCTTCCGAGACCGGACCTGTGTCCGATTTTGAATTTAAATATCTCGGCGAATAATGCAGTTAAAAACATGTGATTTGTTTGTTGGACTCAGAAGAGAAAGAGCAACAACTGTCTCATTGGAAATTAGATGGGGGGGATCGTACAAAAATTTACATTTCTTATTTTGTGTACACTGTATTTCATCCTCAAGACTCGTACAGGGTGATTTTTGATCATATTTTGAGAATTTTTAAAATTATAACCATACCACTACGACGAACGGTTGATGGATAAAGGCTGTACCAACACTCCAAGGAGAAACCATTGAATCTTATAATGACCATAATATTACCAATAGGCAGGGCCGCAACTAGGGGTGGGGGAGGAGCAGGCGAGTCTGGTTCCCCGGGCGCATTACAAAAAGGGGCGCAAATTCAACCATTCAACCTATCCTTCAGCATTACGGGGGGGAGGTGCCTAAATGAGTAGTTGCCCTGGCTAAACAAGTATCCAGTTGCGGCCATGGATCAAACTACACAGTTGATCAACTAATGGCCCACAAAAATCATGTCCTTATTCTGTAGAACTTGGTTTGCTGCATGGGGCCCATCTGGCCACTTCTGGCAACCAAGTGACAATTAGATCTGGTTCCGATTTTCAAGAGTAAATATACAAATAGGTAGGTAGGAATTTTTAGCAAGTTAGTAGTGCCTCTCTCAGAAAATTCGCTTTGTATGTGGGCGTATGATAATGTTAAGACAGCCCCGGGCGGGCTTTATGAAAATTGTGAAACGCTAATCGAATAACTTGACAATAATGTGAAGTCTAGTTTGCAATATTATTAGATTCTCATCTTTCGTGTCATTCTTGTGATAATGATCTTCAACTATACAATCAAGTGTTCTTACAATTTTAGGATCTTCTATCATATGATGGATGTTGAAAAAAAATCGTGCGTTAAAAATAAAATACCATATGATATCTTTTTGGTGGTGGCCCTTTAGTACTGATGCCCTAAGCACGTGCTTATTTTGTAAATGGTTAATCCGTCCCGGTGACTGCGCACATGATTTCTCTGGAATGAATGTTTCAAACAAATATTTGAAAATTTTTCACACGTATTTTAGTTCATTTTTTTAAGTTCATAGTATGGCTACAACATGTATCTATATCCTTGATACATTATTCAAAACGATGTGACAGGTTGAACTTTTCAATTGTGATTCATTTCTGTGTGGCTACTCCCTCATTATATACTACTTTATTATCCGCATGAAGAGAATAAAATAAATAAAACTGCTTGCTACCACATTTGGCGATTTTTATCACTACAAGAATGCGTATTTTGGAAGCTACAACTGACATTTTCTCAACGAAACCATAATAATTTACACAAATACAAATACAAATACAAATACAACGCCACAACAGGCAAAATGCCCAACGAGGTGGCTGATAAAAAGATGCCCATAAAAATATGGGTGTCATATGTTTCAAAAATACAGCAACCCAATTAAAAATGCAATTAACACAAATTATAAACAATATACACATGATAAAATATTATACAATGCCCATAAAGAATACTTATGGTTGTCTTATTCTAAGAATGGATAGCTTCTCGATTTACCCCAACATGTTTATAGTATTTCTTTTTAAACGTGTCAATTGTGTTGCAATTTACTACCTCCGGGGGTAAGCTATTCCATTTATTAACAACCCTATTAGAGAAAAATTCCCTGCGACACCATAACCTTGCATTGTCCCTCACCAATCGATACTGGTGTCCCCTTGTAAAAGCAGTTGATTGGCGGTGTACTAAAAGTTCATGGTCCATCCTATCCATCCCATTGAAAATTTTGAACACTTCGATCATATCTCCTCGACACCTGCGTTCATCCAATGTAAACATATTCAAAAAATGAAGTCTCTCTTCATAACTCAAGCCCTGTGTGCCAATAAGGACACGCGTAGCTCTTCTCTGCACCCCTTCAATCAAGTCTATGTCCCTCTGTAGGTATGGTCTCCAAAACCTTACAGCCTACTCCAGTCCAGGACGAACTAAGCCTGGAAAAAGCGGAAGAATGACTTTAGGAGAACGCGAAGAGACCTTTTTGAAAATGAGACCAAGCATTCTATTCGCTTTTTTGACAACCGCTGAACAATGTTCAGAAAACTTAAGTCGCTCGTCAATGAGAATTCCCAAATCGGTGACTCGAGTTGCATCCGGGATAGTGACACCATTCAACTCGTAATAATTTACACAAAAATAAACTAATTTTAAATAATACAAATTTCATCCAGTACAGTAACTTGATGACATTGTACCATCTTCAAGCGCAGAATTTACATAGATTGAAAATAATTTATTGTATATATTTTTTTTACTGTATTCTATTACGTTCATTTTGCTCTTTCGTTATTTTCATAAATTAAAAATTAATCAAATTAAATTCAAACATATTTATATACTTCAGGCAATTTTTGAATAACTATCTTCTAATGGAAAAACGGGCGGAAGGGGGGGGGGGTAGAAAATGATTTATGTTCGCAAGAGGGAGCCATAGGAATGAGAAATGGTTGAAGGGGGGCCATGGGCCATGCACAAAAAAAGGTTCAGAACCACTGTTCTACATCACTCAAGTTACCCGCGGCACATTCTGAGATTATTTAAGTGATCCCCGGCATATAATCACGAATCGCTTGAGTGATGCGTGGCACAGTTCCAGAGCACTTAACCGGCCAGGACACATTTACAGAGCACTTAAGCGGCCCTGACATATTTCCAGATCACTTGGATCCGCGAAACATTTAGTGGCTCTGTAGCGCACTTATCAATAGGGGGAATGTTACTTCAAGTGAGCACAAACTATGAAAAGGTTTTTTTTTGTTTTTGGCGCACCCAGTAAGATGTCATTTCATATTTTCATAAAGGGAGGTTGATGACGTAAGCATTATCTAATCCCCCCCCCTCTCCCTTTGTCATCAAATTCAGCAAATCGGAAAACCTCTTCCCCCATCGATGATGACGTAATACTTGAACGGCCCCTTATATATGCTCTTGTTTTTTTTTCCTATATCTCATTTCCCATTATTTTGAAAGATGGCGTAATCCGGCCCGCTGCAGATTTTAAAAATAATAGAAATTTTTGATATCTTTATTATTATAAAAATAATAGAATAGTATATATATATTCCTAACTTTTTTCAGTGTTTGAAAAAAAATCCATTCGAGGGAGTGTTGCTATTTTTCCATACGGAATATATAGTTGCGAGTATTTAAATAGAAATCGATTTGAAAAATTTTTCAGATGCAAAAAATAGAACACATGCAATAAATATGCATAAAATTATTAAAATATACTTATTTTTTCAAAGTTGTAAAGGTTAACCATTGTACCTCATCTGCATTGCAACCTTGTCAATCTTCAGAGAATACAATATGTACCCCACCCCCCAGTTCACTTTTAAGTACGAGTATAAAATCGCGAATTATGAATCAATGTCCAAATATGTATATCCCGCTAATTTTTTTGGTCCGCCCCTAAAAAAGTTCCAACTCGCCTTATACAAAATGGCAATTCGACCCCCTTTTGCTCTATGTCGCTCCGGTCTGGATGTATTCGAGTAAAACCAATATTATTAAAATGGAAAGATTTCAAAATGTCACACTCCGTCACTTTCTCAATGCTCCGAGGTTCTTAAAAATAAAGATATAAGAAAAGAAACTCGCGCGCGTATCTAAACAATCATACGTTATGCCCAAAAACTTGCTAGAAAGTTTTACCCACACAATCACTCGATGGATCAGAGTTTCAACATTTGAGGGAAATCGCTCCATATCCCTTTACACAAAGACTCAGATTTGCTAGACCTAAAAATTTGTTGACGATCATTAGACCTGACATAAAAGGACATTATAGTGTGTATCCATATATTCATTTCATATTATTCCCAATTTCATCATATTAGCATCATAGCAGTGTTACACATATTAATTAAAAAAATTTGTATGTGTATATATTTATATTCTAATCGAGAAACTCATTTTCACAATATTTTCCACTTTGATGATCATAAAATATCTTCACATTTCTTTTTTGCATAACCTATGATGATATTTTACCTGAAAGTGGCATGGTCCTCCCACACCGTCTAACTTGATTTTGCGAGATCCATTGAATTTTTTTAGCCCGAAAATGACACCAGAAATTTTACATTACGCCATGCTATAGTCATTTGCTTAGCACACTAATACAAGATATACAGAAGACTGGATGTTGTGAAGATATTTATTATTTCAGATGTTAATTTTTTAAGGAAGGAAAAAACTCATCTCTGCCTCTACCGGGAGTCGAACCCGGGTCCCTCGATTGCCGGACGAGTGCTCTGACCACTAAGCTACAGAGCAGAGATGAGTTTTTTCCTTCCTTAAAAAATTAACATCTGAAATAATAAATATCTTCACAACATCCAATCTTCTGTATATCTTGTATTAACAAGTGGAGAGCGACATTCATGTCATAGCACACTAATGTTTTCGAATCGGTATGGATATGATAAAGAGGCAATCAGCTGAGCCTACATTCAGTGAAGACCCTCGTTCCACCGTACAAGATTTACAGATAACTCATTTCTTGAGTCTGGGTTATCTTTTACTTATTTTCCGTTCTTGGATGCCTCGCGGAACGAAGAAAAATACCCATACCGCTCACGCATTTCGAACGGTACGCAAGCATCCTATGAATTCAGTAAAGAAGTACGCGACCGACCTATTTCAAGTAATGTGGTAATATGAGGACATTCGCGCCAGAACCACATAACTCAGCGTGGTACCGAATACTGTTAAACTGAGGTACTTGGTGACATGCTGGGTATAGCGACCGGTTCTCAGCAGAAGAACGTCAGTGTTAAGCTAAGCCGCTTGAAAGTTTAACTCTGTGGCGGTACGCTAATTCTGGGATGTTCTGCTTGTAGTGACGTAGGAGTCGCTGCCAACCTTCGTCACAACCGATCCACGGTTGTTGCATGGATTGTCATTTGCATATTCTCGGAGATGTGTGCTGTGTATAAAAGGACTGAGCTATGTTAGGTCGTCGCTGCTTTACTCCGTTCACTCGCTGGTTGTAACCGTTAATTCTCAAATGTAAATTTATATTCTGTCTGCTCACAGCTCTTGGTGCTGTGTAGCATATCTTAACTTCTAACGAAATTATGTTTAATTGTTGCAATAAACCTGTTATTTGTTACCGATGTGTCATCCGTCTTTCCGTGGGTGCTTTAATCCGTTGAAAGATGAACACGCTTAATCCTGTCTGACATTGTCTATGAGGATCCTATTTTTGGAAGCACCTATCTACTTGAGATATCTGGGGGGCCCAGCGATAACCGAGAAATCTGGTGACCCGTAGTTCTTCCAGCGGATTATTCAAGACCGGAATTGTGATGCGGAACACCAAGGGGCGGTAATTGTGTTTTTCTTTTCGGTGTCATCCGGCTGCAAATTGCTTTTGTATGCATATGCTTATACAATTTTCTTTTTTACCTTTAATTCGTATATGTTTATACACCTAATTTTTAATTGAATTTATAGGATTTTATTGCATTTTCAGTTTATATTTTTGTTCATACTTCGGGTTATTTGCAATATGTTTAATTCTGGTAATATAGCAACCCAAACAGAAGCATCGTGTGATGTTAACAAAATTGCCTTGCGTTTACCAAATTTTTGGATCGAAAATCCATCGTTGTATTTTGCCCAAATTGAGGCAAATTTCAAATTGTCTGGAATTACTACAGAAAGTACCAAATATTGCAGCTTGATTGCAATTTTGGATCAGCAGACTTTGCTTACTGTCTCTGATTTGATCAGAAATCCTGATCCCGAATGTCCTTATTCAGTGGTTAAGGATCGACTAATTAAAACATTTGAAGTGTCTGAATCTTGTAGAATCAGAACTTTGCTTCAGGAACTATCCCTAGGTGATTCGAGACCTTCGGCACTGCTTCGCAAAATGAGGGACCTAGCTGGTTCGAATTTTTCCGATAGTGTTTTGAGGACTATATGGCTCTCGCATATGCCTAATGCCGTACAATCGGTATTATCTATTTCGAACGAGAAGTTGTCCGATCTTGCTGATCTCGCTGATAGAGTATTTGATGTAACAAATTTTAATTTTCCCAACTGTTCAGAAGTTGGAAATATGGATTCTTTGCGATCACAGCTTGAGGACTTAACTCGTGAAGTGAAAGCTTTAAAAAATTGGTTTGCAAAATTTTCGGATAATTCGACCCCTAAGTATCCCTTCCGAGGCCCCCGGAATGAAGGGGCTAGGGTAGAGCGAACTGGCGATCGACGATCACGCCTTTGTTGGTACCATTATAAATATGGCGATAAGGCGAGTAAGTGTGTTAAACCGTGTGATTATTTAAACTAGTAAACCCGGTCTTGGATGTAGTGACCCCAGACCAAAAGGGTATGACTTTTAGTCACCGTCTATTTGTTAGTGATCGGAAATCACGTTTACAATTTTTGGTCGATAGTGGTTCCGATGTTAGCATATTACCCAAGTCATTCAGGGGTTGTAGACCACAAACATCTTACACGCTTAGTGCTGCCAATGGTACCACAATAAAAACGTTTGGAACAAAGTTATTGTCACTCGATCTTGGACTTAAAAAAAATTTCGACTTTCTATTTGTAATTGCTGATGTGTCGAAACCTATATTAGGCGCAGATTTTTTGGATCATTTTGGTTTAATCGTGGACATAAAAAATTGCAAATTATGTGATCCCTCTACATCCTCATGTAGTAGTGGCAAAATTTTGCCGACCTCTTTGCCGGTAATTAAAACCGTAGTTGGCAATTCTAAATACCATACGTTATTGCAGGAGTATGTGGATATCACTAAAGTGAGAACATGTCCTTCTACCGAGATCAAACATGATACGGTACATCGTATTGAGACTGTGGGTCCCCCTGTTTACTCCAGAGCTCGCAGGTTGGACCCTATTAAATTGAAGGCAGCGAAAGCTGAATTTAATTATGTTGCAACATGGGATTTGTCGACCGTCAAAAAGTCCTTGGTCAAGTCCCTTGCACATGGTCCCTAAAGGCGATTGCGACTGGAGGCCCACAGGGGACTACAGGAAGCTCAATAGTCAAACTAAACCAGACAGATATCCTTTGCCAAATTTGCAAGATTTTTCTCAAGGTTTATACGGTAAGACTGTATTTAGTAAAATTGATTTTAGTGAGAGCATTTAATCAAATTCCTGTATACGAACTAGATATCGAAAAAACTGCTGTAATCACCCCATTTGGTTTATATGAATTTTTATTTTTACCATTTGGGTTATGTAATGCCCCTCAGACTTTTCAGAGATTTGTAAATGAAGTGTTTATTGGTTTAGATTTTGTTTTTCCTTATTTAGATGATTTGTTAATTGCAAGTAATAGTGAAAATGATCATTTAATGCACTTACGAACTGTATTTGAACGTTTACAAAATTATGGGTTAACAATTAATATTACTAAATGTGTTTTTGGAGTTTCTGAAATCTCATTTCTTGGTCACACTGTTAATGCTTATGGTTGTAAACCTTTGTCAGATAAAATTGATGCAATCGTTAATTATACTTTGCCAAAAACAGTTAAAGATTTAAGACGATTTTTGGGTTTTATTAATTTTTATCGAAGATTTTTGCCTAAGGCAGCAGAATTGCAGGCACCTCTTTTCGCCTTGTTAACTGGCGGTAAAAATTCATATCGTGTTATTGACTGGTCTACTGATCTGATTGAAGCCTTTAAGCTATGTAAAGATAGCATTGTCAAAATAACGCAGCTTGCTCATCCTGAGCCTGATGCAAAATTAGTTATTTTTACCGATGCCAGTGATATCGGCGTTGCTGGTGCCTTGCATAAAATCACTGCTGATGGTCTCTTACCATTGTCATTTTTTTCGAGGAAGTTAAATTCTGCTCAAAAAAATTATTCCGCATATGATAAGGAATTGTTAGCTATTTATTTGTCAATTATACATTTTTCTTATATGCTAGAAGGTCGTCCATTTACTGTATTTTGCGATCATCGTCCCCTGACTTACGCATTCACCCAGAAACTTGAAAAATGCTCCCCGAGACGTTTACGTCACTTGGAGTTTATATCTCAATTTACCACAGACATTAAACACGTCTCTGGCCTTGAGAACTCTGTTGCGGATGCTCTGTCAAGGGTCGAGGAAATTGAGTATCCTGTAAATATTGATTATTCTGAATTATTTTTGCAGCAGTTGGATGACCCTGAATTGAAAAACATTTTATCGAATCCAGACATGTGCAGTTTGGAGTTAAAATTAATCGAAGTGCCAAATTTAAATTTAACTTTGTATTATGATATTTCTCAGTCTCCCATTAGATTATATATTCCGAAAAAATTTAGACGTTTGATTTTTGATTCGATTCATGGATTAGCTCATGTTGGCACACGGGCTACATTGAAGCAAATATGTGTGAAGTATGTCTGGCCAGCTATCCGAAAGGATATTGCCGCTTGGTGCAAAACTTGTGTACCATGCCAGAAAGCCAAAGTGCATAGACACACGTACTCACCCCTAGGCTTCATAGAAATGCCTAATGCCAGATTTCAAGTTATAAATCTTGATTTTATTGGCCCACTTCCAGTGTGTAATGGTTTTCGTTTTGCTACGACAGTCACAGGTTCACCCGTTGGTTGGAGGTTGTTCCTTTGCCTGATATAACGGCCAACACTATTTCACGTGCATTTCTTTTTAATTGGGTGGCGCGTTTTGGTGTTCCGGCCCGATTGATTTGTGATCAAGGCAGGCAATTAGAATCTCTAACTTTCAAGAGACTTGCTCAAACATTCGGTATCGAGATATGCAGAACGACAGCATATAATCCCAAATGTAACGGCATGATTGAGCGAACTCATCGAGTTCTAAAAGCTTCCTTGAAGTGTGTGGAAAATAATTCGTGGGTTGACGCCTTGCCACTTATTCTGCTGGGACTGCGCAATGCTGTTCGCGAGGACTGGCAACATACGTCGTCTGAGCTTGTTTACGGACAGTCATTACGACTACCTGGAGAGTTATTTACTGAATCTGTGAGGGAATTGGCCCAGCCTGAGCTAATTCAACAGCTGAAAGCGGCTTTCCGTAATGTGAAGCCGGTACAAGGTACTCGTCACGGTACTAAGGTTGTTTACATTCCTAAAGATTTATTCACTTGCGATCATGTCTTTGTTAGATATGATGCAGTTCGCAAGCCATTACAACCGCCATACGATGGACCATTCCTTGTAATAAGGCGAAAGCCGAAGTTTTTTCTTTTGCAGTTCCAGAACGCTCAGAGATGGGTATCGTTGGACAGAATGAAGCCAGCATTCCTTCCAGTGAAAGATTTAGAGTTGTCTCCGGTGATCCAGGAGAAAAAGCAACATCCGGACGGTCCACCACAACAGGTCAATCTCCAGACGTCCAGCAAACTTCCAGGATCACCTATCTTCTCGAAGAGAGGAAGACCTATCCGGTTCCGCTTTCCAGGACCGCTTCGCTGAGGAGGAGGGTGGCTGTGGCGGTACGCTAATTCTGGGATGTTCTGCTTGTAGTGACGTAGGAGTCGCTGCCAACCTTCGTCACAACCGATCCACGGTTGTTGCATGGATTGTCATTTGCATATTCTCGGAGATGTGTGCTGTGTATAAAAGGACTGAGCTATGTTAGGTCGTCGCTGCTTTACTCCGTTCACTCGCTGGTTGTAACCGTTAATTCTCAAATGTAAATTTATATTCTGTCTGCTCACAGCTCTTGGTGCTGTGTAGCATATCTTAACTTCTAACGAAATTATGTTTAATTGTTGCAATAAACCTGTTATTTGTTACCGATGTGTCATCCGTCTTTCCGTGGGTGCTTTAATCCGTTGAAAGATGAACACGCTTAATCCTGTCTGACATTGTCTATGAGGATCCTATTTTTGGAAGCACCTATCTACTTGAGATATCTGGGGGCCCCAGCGATAACCGAGAAAACTCCTTTGAACTCTGCAGCTTTGGTGTGAAGTAAGACAACCAACGAGAAAGACCTTCCTGCCGTATGTTGCTTTCTCGCTCGCCACCTTCACATATTAGAAATGTTGCACGACATATGTAATAATTTAATTTTGAGCGGATGGACCATCATTAAATGAAGATGAGCGAACATGGGTTATTGAATGATGTCTTTTATTTTATTCATTTATTTACATCCTCAAAAGGCTTATATTCATGAGTTTGTGGATTTATTCGATTTAACTGTGTAGGCTTGATGCGAGACACACCTAGCGCAGTAACACAAGAGATAAGCAAGCGTCCTACGCATTTCTGGGGAGATACGCTCGTCTCCTACACATTTTAAAAGATACGCGTAACTAGTGGTTACTGGAAAGTATCAAAAGTTGGGAACTGATGATCCATCTCCTGAAAATATATCCGTTTTCGAGCTGTTAGTGACCATAACAGTCGGAGCATTCCCGATGAAACTTGAGATTTATATCTTCGAGTAATTTATATTAGCTCGAGATTTTCGAAAGTAAATTTCTCCGTGGTATCGGCGAGTGAATTTTGAGAAATTTCCGACGTATCGGAGAAATTAATGGTCTTTGAAATTATTTAGTTTGGATGAATGTTGTCGATTTTGGTATCGGGAATTTCAGAAATTACTGACCAGAAAGACCATTAATTTCTGAAAGACCTCCTTATATGTCTTGCCCTCTATTATGCCTCTTACCTTCGAATTTATTCAAATTTTAAAACACTTGTAGCTAAAAGTCAGATATTTCTTTATGACCACCATGCATTTGTCGCGGCACGCAAAATTACAAAAATTCAAACGCGTAAAGCAATGTACATGAGATCATGTCAAGGCATGAACATGACACTTTCATTTAAACGTATGAGTTATTTTGAGAGTGTAATGATTTCCCTTGAAATTGTTTCGTAAAGCCATTTATTATGGTCGGATCATACAAAATTGCAACATAATTAATAGTCATTGATTAACGTATTCCTGTTCGCATCAATGCAAACTTTTGCGGGACGATGTATGATCGCTGATCTTTCTTTACCACAGATGAATCTTGTGAAACGCCCTCCAATTTCTAATTAGGCAATACTCGTGATTGGCTGAATCGTGTGCTTTCTGTTCAACGTGCGCCATCTATATTTTGGATCGGAAGGGAGTAATTGCAGATTTGTGAATGAATATTATTGATTGTTATATGTTTTGAAATCCATCTGTCACTTCTGCTAACTTAGACACATACACCTACTATCTCGTTTTTCCCTTCACCCAGTTACCCTGGGCTGGGGAGGACAGGTCTTGAAGTCGACTTATGGCCCGCTTTAGGGGCCAGGCATCTGGATGAAAAAATTTCGATTGTGGTTCAGCATTCATCTCTTCAGTTAGTGGCGTCTCTAGCCACCTAAATTAGATTTCTGTTATTTTTTTCTCAAATTTTAAAAATTAACACGTGAAATACACAGTGGTTGAAGAAATATGTATACATATATTGCGAAATATTGCGCACTGTGTGAATACCTCGGACGAAGTGTTATGATCTGAGTGGGTTTACGGTTGGAATGAACAATAACAATAGTATGAGTGAATATGATAATAGTATGTAACAAAATGAGTTGAGTCTTTGACCATATTCATCCGTAAATGAACATTTTATTCTATGGTGTTGATGCCATGTCCCATAAAAGATTTGAAATTGATGTAATACTGTGGGAAATCTTTCGGTAACATTTACACACTTAGGTTGGTAACCTATGTAACCTAACATAGCAGCGACCGAAGTTCATTTGAGGCCTATAGATATTATAGGAGCAAAATCATTCGTGTTTCTTGCTTGGTCCACCAACGATCGAGGCTAAATAATTATATAAATTAGGCTGGAAATGAGTGCTGTGATATTGCTTGAGCTCATAAAGTCTAATTTCTCGACGGATATGTTGTGTAATTGACGAATGCTACTGAATGGGTGCAGCTATGTGCATATGTCTATTTTATTCATTATTGTTGTACGCAAAGTTTAATTTTGCGAAGCTATGCATCAATAACATGAAATTTAGCATGATCTCTAGTCACCATTATTATAGAAAATAAACTATAATCACATATAAAATAATTTTTTTAAGATTTATTTTCTATTTCATACGTGATCCCAATGTTAAGTTTGATAAATCCCAATATTAACATTTGACAATGTTAAGTTGCCGTATCGGAATCCGTTGTTGTGGAGTTCAATTCCACAACAAACAAAATTACACTCGTATAATTCAAAAATCTAAAAAAAGTTGGGAAAGAACAACATAAATGGAGCAAAGAAGTGTTGTTGTCCGTTAGTTTATGCTGCCCTTCCCAACTTTTTTCCAGTTTTTGAATTCAAACATCTTAGCAAATTGCCCTTGGAAACATGATTTTTTTTTGGCCTCAGAAGAGACAGGGCAACACAACTTCCTAATTGGAAGTTAAAGTACAGGGTAATCGTATGGATTTTTTTTTATTACACAGTATATTTTCACTTTCATAACTGCTACAGAGTGATTTCTGAACACATTTTGAGCAATTTTTTAAATTAAAACATTTCCTATACGACGAACGGCTGATGAGATAAAGGCCGAATAAGGAATAACGGCACACCCTGTACATTGTACAAGCCATTTGGTTAGCTAATTCATCTCCTGCTCCAAATTCCTGCTTCCAATTTTTTATATCGACACTTAAACATTCTAAACACATTAGTATTTAAGACAATCAAGGATAATTCCTTAGAAAATAAAACAAACAATTTTAAAAGCAACATACAATTTTTTTTCAAATCTCATTCATTTTACTTAAACATTTCAAAATATTTGATTGATTTCAAACATTCGTAAAGTTCTTGACAAAAAAAAAATCCAAATTACTCAAATTGCTAATTGAATTTATTTTTCCAGTCGTTTTCCTCCCCGTCCAACATGTATTCTCTACCCTTTTCCTAATCCTGAAATATAATCAATCAAAGGCACAAAATCCTAATAAAGGTAAAATGATCCCCCCAGAAACAAAAAGTTCATTTTTCATTTGGAATAGTTCCATTAACTTAACGTAACAGTCATTAAAACCATGAAAATAGACAAAAAAAACAAGAAAAATTCTATTGATTTCCCGCATGATGATGTCGAAAAAGAATAAAATAGAAACTGTACAGATAAAAAGTAATAAAAAAATATTATAGGTATATAGCACACAGTGAGAACAGGAGAAGGGAAGAAACGGGAAAAGGGAACAGAGGTTTAATGTCCAACTTGCATTTACACTGCTCAAAATAATTGCTTCTACCCGCATGACCTTTTATTAATGCTTCCGATATCCAATTTCGTACAGTGTATGTGTGTGATATATTAGTGCTGAAAGTACTGAGTTGAACCATGCCAGCAGGTACATAAAAAAAAAAAGGAAAAGGCTATATAATGATTGGAAGCAGAAGGGACCCCCAGCAAATCCAATTTGTGCTGAAAGAGAAGATGGAAAAAAATAATAATACATTCTGGCATAATTTCATTTCATCATAATAGTGTGTGCTGCCCCGTGGCTAGTGATAATACTCGTATATGTACAAATGGGAGGTAAAAGACACACATGGACTATTTCTATGTAAGGTAATGTCTCGGACAGACTCCCTGGCGTGGTTGAAGTATTTGGGAGTATTGTTATGTGTAAAATTTGGAGGAATTGGTTGTTGGACATGGATGTGAAACGATCTGCACATGGGTTCACAGAGTAATGATGGTGATTGATAAATTTTTCTGGTTTTTACACTAGAATTGTCATGTTTGGAATCGAATTTATGGTCTTGTGTTGTGTGATTTGTTTTGGTATGATTTGTTTTCGTGTTGATTTATGTTATTATATTTCCCTTAAAATATGATAATTTCGTTGCCATTATAGTTTAATTGATTTTCATTTCAATTTTTCAGGTTGTAATTAAAGCAAATAGAAAAGAAAATCATTAATTCTGAAAAAATTTATTTCATTAGATAGGGTTGTCGGGAATCAAAGCGATAGGGAGTTGCTCCAGACCCACTTAAACAGGATTGGAGCATGGACAAATGAATGGAGCATAAAGTTTAGCGTTGACAAGTGAATGGTCGCTCAGTTTGGTTCGAACAAACCACGTTTCTCTTACGAGTTGAATTGTGTCACTATCCCGCGGATGCAACTATCCCTGGCCCTTACATAGGGTCACCTATTTGGGAATTCTCATTGACGAGTGGCTTAGATTTTTTGAACATTGTTCAGCGGTGGTCAAAATATCGAATACAGTGCTCGGTTTCATTTTCAAGAAGGTGTCTTCGCGTTCTCTTAAAGCATTCTTCTGCTTTTGCGAGGCCTTAGTTCGCCCTGGACTGGAGTATGCTGTAAAGTTTTGGATACCATACCTACAGAGGGAGATAGGCTTTGTTGAGGGGGTGCAGAGAAAAGCTACGCGTGTCCTTATTGGCACACGAGACTCAAGTTATGAAGAGAGACTTCGTTTTTTGAATATGTTTACGTTGGATAAACGGCAGATGTCGGGAAGATATGATCGAAGTGTTCCAAATTTTCAATGGGATGGATAGGGATGACCATGAATTATTAGTACACCGTCATTCGACTGCTTCTACAAGAGGGACACTAGTACCGATTGGTAAGGGACAATTATAAATTATGGTGTCGCAGGGAATTTTCCTCTAATAGGGTTGTCAATAAATGGAATAGCTTACCCCAGGAAGTAGTAAATTCTAACACAATTGTCACGTTTAAAAAGAAATACAATAAACAAGTTGGAGTAAATCGAGAAGTATCCATACTTATAATAAGACAACCATAAGTATTCTTTATGGACATTGTATAATATTATATCATGTATATATATATATTGTTTCTAGTTTTTGTATAATTCATTTCCAATTGGGTTGCTGTGTTTATATATGACATCCATATTTATTTGTTATGGGGATCTTTTTCTCTGCCACGTCGTTGAGTATTTTGTCTGCAGTGGCTTTGTATTTGTATTTAATTATGGAATCATTTCTTTCATTAATTATGAACTTATTTGTTTCATGAATTATAAAATCATTTGTTTCATGAATTATAAAATCATTTGTTTCATGAATTATAAAATCATTTGTTTCATGAATTATAAAATCATTTGTTTCATTAAATCTGAAATGATTTTTTGAAATTAATAATTGAATCATTTCTTCAATTAATTCTGAAATACGGAGTGTGTGAGTGGCCTAATACCTTATAGAGAGCAAGAAACCAGATCAGAGAATGGAGTGAACTAAAGGGTGTGAAGCATGTGTGCATCCAAAATAATGTGAAAGCATGCAAGCATCGAAAAGAGTGTGAAAGCATGTGAGCATTCAAAAGAGTCACTTGGAGACAGAACAATATTGAGATGGAACGGGAAGAGATGTACTAAGCAGGCTATAGCTGAGGGATAATTTTAGGAATAAGCGGTGAAAAAGACTAAATGAGATAGCAATAGAACGGCAAAACCACGAATCACTACTGCAATCCGAGCTACCTAGAATCAACATGGTTGGCCGATTGTATTGGCGATACAATACAATTGTGGCGAGATGTTACTGCCGTGACGGTCATGCGGCGAGATGTAGTTCATATTCTATTATATAGGAGGCACCACACGCAAATAAATCATCGCATTCTTCTACGTTGGATCTCAGTGGACATTCCGGAAACAGTTTTATTTTGCATATAAAGGTCTATTATAACCCCCTTTGCATAAAATGACCATACCGGTACAGAATATACGAATTTATGCACGGAAAACTTTTATCATACCTTCAAAAGACAACAATGATATCAAGTAAAATATGTAAAAAACGAAACGCGAAGTTCCATAAAAACTACGGTGATGTTTGTTTCCTAACAACAGTTCTTCAGAAATACAACCTAAAAATCTTCGAATAATCTTAAAAAAATATCGTAAATTCCACGGAACAAATCCACGAAAAATTCCAACAAAAAAAAAAATCTTTCCAACATCTCCTGAATAGACAGACATCCAGAAAAAAATATATAAGAATATTCATAAAACTTTCTTCAAAGTTTTTCTTCACCGAGTATCGTCATGATCATCATCGTATAAGACAGAAAAGCAAAAAAGAAGAGGGTCTTTATACCTATCTTTAAGCATAAAATAAAATTTCTGAATATATATCTTCTCATAGGAAATTCTTTCTCTCTATTTCGATAGATATATCTTAAGATTTTTCTTTCTTCTTATATTTGAACTTACTTTTTTAGGACTCCTTGTGGGTGAGTGACTCTTTGGTCACAAGACAGATGGTTCAAAAAGGAATGATGGATGATATCTTCGCGACTCATTTCGCGATTAGAATTTCCTATATATTTTCTTCTTTTCTATTTTCTTCTTCTTTTTTTTTCAAAATAAATCGTAAAGTATGGTATAAAAGTGCGAGAAATATCGGAAGATTTTTCTCCTAGAAGAATGACTTGACTTGATTTGATCTCGATTGCGCTAGGAGAGAATTCTCCTCTTATTCTATTCTATCCTATTCTTTTTTGGTTCCCAGAGTTTCAACACCTTGTATCTTGTTTCTTTGATTTTTTTTTTTTTTTATCCTCGAACCAAACTCAGCAAGTTTATCGGAATGTAAGGAATGTGGATATTTGTCTCGAGAGTTTTTTTTTTTCCTTTTCTCCCTTTTTGCTAGTGAATATCTTCCTCTCTTAATGCCACCATGCTTTTGACAAACTATGACGAAAATACGTATTTATTATTATTTTTGCTTTTTTGTTGGATATTATGACTTACGATTTGCTTACTTTTTAGAATGTGAATATTTCCACACTGAGAGACTTTGATATTGATATTTTCGAGAAGAATGGAGATTTGAAATCATGCGAGAGAGGGAGAGAGAGACAGTAGTGATCATTTCGTGAGAAATATTCAGTCGGCCATGAATCTATACGTATTTACGAAACTGAAGTGTTCGTATATTTTTATAGAATAAATATTCTTATTCTTATCTTTAACATCTATCATAATATTATAAGAAAATACAGAATACCCTCGACTTGGACGCGACAATGCGAGACAGACTGTCAAAGAACTCTGTTGTAGATCTATTATGGGGATTATTTATTGAGAATTCTGGAGGAAAATAACTCCATATTTCATTTAAAGGGGAAAAAACTCTGTAAACGTTTTCTGAATAGTAAATGATGTATCAGAATGAGAATTATATATCACTGTATTATATGCTTATCTTGATTCAGGGACGAGATATTGATGGTTTTAGTAGTAGATTGATTGATATGGTCGATTTTTTGTCCATTTATTATTTTTAAAATTTAAAACAGCTTTTGGTGAGCTCTCAAAATCACTTTTTATGAAGCAATTTAAATACTCCGAGACAATATTTGAATACATTTACAGTATTTAGAATTTATGCGTGATGAAACGATTGCAATAGATTCGGAAAACTGACTGAATGAAGAGATAGCGGCGTTTCAGGGAAGGGAAATTCATCTCTGCCCTCACAGGGACTTGAGCCCTGGTCTATCGAGAATATTTGAGACTGGTAAACTCACATGCTAGTCCCTTTGCTACTCCAGTGTCCGTTACCGTCATTTTTGTGGCACGGGGGAAGGGGGGGGGGGGGTCCGTGACTTTCATATTGCAGTCACAAGGAGTCCATGGAACACAAATTAGTAAGAACCCTTGGTGTATAAGCTCTCAATTGTACTTCAGTAGAGGGTATGTGGGGACTAGTCTAAGTGTACAAATAATGCAGAGTGATTTTTCTATCAACTTCACACAGTTTGAGATCGATGTAATCTGTTATGGGACATGGCATCTCAAAGGAGAATGTTATTCATAGGTCTTCATAGAAGAAAAATGTTCATTGCTGGATAAATATGGTCAGAGACTCAGCTGACTTCGTCCGGTTCGTACACAGTACTGCTGATCTTAGTCCAGCCCAACAAAAGGAACTCAAAACATACTTTCTCTGGCTCGCACAAATGATACACAATCTTTCGCGGGTTTTTTTTGTTTTTTTTTGGGGGGGGGGGGGGTACTCAGCGTATTTTACGGGTGATATTTGAACTCGACAAAGAAATTTAATAAAATAGAATTTAGGAAATTTTCACAATTATTCAAGTTAAGTAGACCAACAAAGATGTATACTTAAACTGTGAATGGCATCCGAAATTTCGATTCTTCGAGAAAGTAAGTGCATCTATTCTCTTAAGTACCAAGTTTAAGTCCATCTCAAATCCCTCCAGATGGAGAAAATATAAAACAACGAACACAAACGGGACGGGAGTGCTATAAAATACGGCACCCTTCCCTTGTACTTTTTACAGCAGTTTCTTCGCCATGGGAACAAAACACCAGTATCAATGGGTACGTGTAAAAGCCCATTTCCTGAGTGATAATCAAAGTGAGTGCCAACTTTGTTTGAAGAACACGCGAGACACACAGACACACACACATTGAGAACATGAAACAAGTAAAAAAAGAAATAGGAGAATGATCGGAGAAGAAATATTGTCAGATCAAGAGAGAAAAGAGCCTTGTTAAGTAAGGGTTAATGATTTCCCTCATCAATGTAATTACAGCACGTCGAACATGGAGTCAGACATATTATCCACTCTCGTGTAAGTAGATTGACGTTCATGGGGGAGAAAGAGTTATCAGATCTTTTACAAGGCTTTAACTAATTAAACAACTCTTAATGAGACTCGGCGGATGGATATACCGCCCATGTTTTCCATGGAAACCCCGCTTTACATTCCTTCATCGTTATTTTCCGCTAAAAGATTTAGAGGTTTAAAGAGGGCTATGCACAGTATATCGTTAGTCTTAGTTTGGAGTCTTGTTGTTAAACCGTTACCGTCTTAATTTGCTTAAATATACTCGCGGAAAGGTTGCTAATTTACGATTAGCGGATGCGCTGATTTAACGGTTAAAATAAAAAAAGTTTATGTAACGGTGGAGCCGAAATACGCATTCGTTCTTGAATGAAGATCTACACGCTATGCCGTAGGTTTGGATTTACTCATTAGAAAGTGGGGTTATCATTCAAGGCTTTTGTAAATTTGCGGTCTCAAAATTCAAAAATACATAATTACTGGCCAAAGATCCATCTCTTACCTTATCAACTAGGGTTCAGTCATGCTTGCTGTACAAATGACGCCCTCAAATCAAAGCCAGTCCCTATCAATTCCAATCAACGGGTCTCCTGAATTTTAACATGGTTTTAAAAATCTTTCTCATGTAGAAACATGATATAAATATTATTTCCATTGATGTATTTCAAATATTTACTACATATGATTTCCTATGTCAGTACAAAGTTTTGCCTATCTCTAATACTTGAGTTTTTACAATTTTTCAAAAATGCATTAAAAGCAGCTTGCGCATATAATAAATAAATATGACATGAATTCGAATTCATGAATTTGATTTGAAATCATGGATATGAATTTGAATAAAAATTGATTCAAAATAAAGGAAACTATTCAGTTGATAAAATGGCGATAAAGATTTCAGATCCATTCATAAATATTTGGGTAATAATTTTTTTAAATTAAATTTTTAAATTTCAAATTTTTTGATTTAAATCTTTTAAAATCAAAAATTTAATTTTGAATAAATTTGATTGTGTCGATAAAAAATCTCAATCTTTTTCATCCTTTTTTGAACTGAACCGTTTTTTTATTTTGAATCATTTTTTATTCAATTATACTGATTTAGTGCAATTTTATCATGGGCACAAGCTGTTTTTAATTTTTTTTTATTTGAAAATTTATAAAAAAAATTGAGTAGTCAAGACATGTAAACTTTTCTACTGGCATAGGATAGAACTTGTCTTGATAGACTTATACCTGAAATAAATCAATGTGTAGACAAATAATATTTTTCAATAATATTTCTACATATGTGAACGTTTTTTTACCACGTTAAAAGGTAAAAGACCCCTAAGCAAAATCAGAGAAAAGTTATCTAGATGAAAATATTGGTTTTTCTAATGAAATCAAATATTGTCAGATCTACTAGACATCACCTAGGAAAACATCCTTGGTCTACGAGTGACAAAAAAAAAAGATCTATTACCAGGGAGCTTAGGAACCGAATGGAAAAATCAATGGTCTAGGAACTAGGGAATCTCCTAGAAAAGTATCCGTCGTGCGGGAATGTAGGAACGATTTTGGGAACTTTTCTTTTAAACGTCATTCCAAATTTTTCTTTTAAACGATAGTCCTTGTCTGGGGATGTATAAAATACTTGACAAAAATGTCATTGGTCCACGCATCTAAGATTCACCTGAGAAATGACTATGGTTTATAAATCTGGGATACAGATCTCCACTATGTCCTTAATCATTAAAAGTATTGTGGTTTAAAAGTTGTGGTTTCCATCGAAGATGCCAGTACCTTAAGTGTGTATCGAAATTAAATCATACATATTCACTTTGTGTGACAACTGATCCGTCATTTACTATATCGATTAGGACTTTGTCATGCCTGCTGTACACAGGACGCCTTCAAATCAAAGCCAGACCCTGGCAATTCCAATTAGAAAATACAGAAAAAGTTATCTCGAGATCATGAAATTGGTTTCCTCTGATGAAATATTGTTAACCTTATCAGATTTAGCGCAGAGATCATCCGGAAAATATCCTTGGTCTAGAAACCCCCTACTTTACCGCACACCAACTCCGATCATATATCGCCATATGGCAATTTCCAACCAGTGGAGTTGGGTGGGAAATGAAGACTCCATCCATCGGTAGTCGCCCCAGGCACGGTAGGTGAAGAACTTGCTCTTTTGGCGTCCTATGCTCGGATTCGAATCCATGGACCTTGATGGTAACCTTCATGGTGGAAGACGAGCATCTTACCACTGTGTGTGCCACTCGGGCGCTTCAGCTAGAAACTACCTGGAAAATCGCCATATTTTAGTTGTCTCAAGGAAAAGATATATTGTGTTAGAATCTACAAATCGAATGGAAAAATCATTGGTCTAGGAATTTAGGAATATCCTAGAAAATATTCGTTGCCTGGGAATGTTGGAACGATTTATGAAATTCCCATGGTCCAAGGAGTCACCACAATGGTTAGCCTTTCCCTAAGAATGTTGGAACTATTTGGGAAATTCTCATGGTCCAAAGAGTCACGCCCAAACAATATCCACGGCTTGGGAAATACCTTATAAACGTTTGGGGCTCCAACATTATAAGTGGGATTCACTGTGTAGTTAGCTTCTTTCCCCCATTTACATGTTTCTACAATGCAAAAATGAAAATAAAAAATAAAATTCGTCTATAACAAAAAGTCCGTTATATAACGACAATTTTTCCTCTGATTATGAGCTGTCGTTATAACGGGCTTTTACTGCAATTCCGAATTCACGTATTTCATTCACTGGGAGATGTATTTCAAGTGGGTAAAGACATTTGTTTTTTCCATTATTTGTCTTGATATTCGTCCAAGAATAAAGAGACGGCAAGAAAAACTATTTAACCGTGTAAAGGCTATTCCTCAAGAGAAGTTACATACTTAGTAACCGTTACCTCTTTTCCAAAGATCGAAAGTGTTGCCAAAACCACTTGAGAAAATGTTCCCATGCCTTACTTTCATAATTATAATGTTTTTTTTTGTTCTCCCTTTTCTCAATGTATCTAGTTCCGCAATTTCAGTCTCTACCCATAGTTCCTCCCCTACCCACCAGGGCAGCTCAGGAAAGGGCAGAGAATGGTGTCCAAACTTCCCCCCCTCTCCACCCACTTGTACTTGTTCGAAGTAATACACTGAGCGCGTTAATGAGCTCTAACCCATAAGTCGTTAGCGGAGCTGACTTACTTTGCTAATTAGTGAAATGAGATTAACTGTTCGGCTTTTCATACTCTAAAACTCCCGAAACCCCCTTCACCTCCTACTTACGCCCACACACACACACACTTACGTACATAACCTGTTTCGGACTCGGTGTAAGGGTGTGGGGGGGGGGGAGGCAAGTGAAGTGAAAAGAAGGTTATGCAAATGAAGGCAATTAGAAAGGAGTCATTGTCGAAAACCTTCCGCCTTTTGGCCGAACATTCAAGGAACCATGAGGGAAAAGGTTTAATTTTATACCCCCTTTTGGTCCTTTGAGGCATGCCAAGGAATAAGAGGGGAATGCGTGTTCATCCGGGATGTCACTATATGCGAAGGTTAGGGAGGAGACTGGAATAAATTAGGAGAGTTTGATAGAGGGAGACATTAACAGCAACTCTGCATATATATCGAATTAGGTTAACTGCGTGGACATCTTAGCGGGAACATTGCCGGGAACATCCTTCACACTCATACATATATATATATCCATGTGCTATTTCTTATCGATTGCCTGGGAAAACGATACTTCAGCTGGAAGTCATTCCCATGACGTTTTGGTCGTGGTGGAATCTACTGAAAAGAAAGCGAACAAAGTCTAAATTCTATTTTTGTATATTTGATCGGATTATCACAAGATATTTCTGATAATTGGAATGTATATAATTAGAGTTATGAGCCGTGGCATCGCAGAATTGATTGTTTTGAAGGTAGAAAGGACACTTGATGTGAAAGAATCTCGAGGTATCTACAGCAGGGTTTCTAAACTATTTTTTCGGCTGTGTGGATCGCTAGAAACAATATGTAGGTTCTAAGGAATCTTTGATATAATATTCATGTTCAAAGGAATGATTTGAGTTACATATGTCTTCTAGAAATCACGTGGAAAATATTAATGATCTAGAAATCACGTGGTAAATATCAATGATCTAGAAATCACTTAGAGAAACGCTCATTTCTAGAAATTTAGAAATGCCATGGAAAAATTGATGGTCTTGAAATCACCCAGAAAATATCCTAAAAAATGTCCATGGTGTAGGAATTTTGAAATCGTTTGAAAAATCCCTAAAAAAATGTCCATGGTGTAGGAATTTTGAAATCGTTTGAAAAATGTCCATCTTCAAGGACTTTAGAAATCTCTTGAAAAATGTCCATGGTCTAGAAGTTTAGAGAAAGGCAAAGGAAAATTGATAGTGTGTAGGAATTTAGAAATACCGTGGAAGAAACTAATGGTCTAGGAATCACCTAAAAAATTCCTACTTTTACCTGAAAAATGCTCATGGCAGAGGAATTGAGAAATCGCTTGAAAAATATCCATGGTCGAGGACTTCAGGAATTGCTCGAAATTTAGAATCCCATGGAAAAACTGATGGTCTAAGAATCACGTGAAAAATGTCGTTTCTAGTTGTAAGGAATCCAAATGTGTGTGTGTGTATGTGTGAATTTAGCAATTACCTAGAAAACATCCATCGCCCATGAATAACTTGATAAACACGAAGTACAGATGACTGGATAAAAAGGAAGATAATTCCGGAAAGCAAAAGTAACATTCCTATGTAGGAAACAGAATGACCAACCTCTCATTGTACGGGCGAGTGATTTACTACAAAGCTACAGAGGACAGACATTTTCTTACCTAGAGCAATCTACTGTATATATTCTCTGAATGGGATTGTGCGATAGACAGCCTCTTAACTCAGCAACATCTCGTAACAACGTAAACCCCCAGTTGGCGAGATGGACGCAACTTACGCAGCGTATTGTTGCGTTCATGTATTGCAGTGCGCATTAAATAGCTAGTAATAAGTGCCCATGTGACCATGGGCATTTTTTACGGTAAAGTTGTCTGAAAGGTTCCAATGGTCTAGGAATCGCTTTAGAAAATGCCCATGGTCTAGAAATCGCTTGAGAAAATGCCCATGGTCTAGGATAGTTATTTAGAAATTCCATAGAAAAGCCGATGGTCTTGATAATACCTGGAAAAAAAATATCCATGGTCTAAGTATTTGAAATCCCATCGAGAAACCGATAGCCTAGGCATCACCTGGAAAATGCCTATAGGAACTAAATTACTTAGAAAACTTATTATTACTTACTTATCTTGGACTCACCTGGAAAATGTCTGTGTTCTAGGAATCATTAGAAAACTTTCCACGGTCACCACAAAAAAGGTCCGTGATCTAGGAATCCCTGGAAAAATACCAAAGATATAGGAATTTACGAATCACCTTTTACAGGTGATGCCTGTCTATGTGTCATTTCGCCACATTGCGGTTACTTTATGCACACAAGGGATAATCAGACCGGGACCTACAGTTCATTGCCGAATCTGAACGGCACAGCGTTGGACATCATCATCATTACTTCTCCTATATATTTCGCCACAGAGGTTGCTGTGCTAATCTCTAGCTGACTCCCAGAGCTTAGTTCTAGAAATTCGTGAAAAGCTTCCTTTCTCCTAGAAATGCGAAGATGAGTGCAACTTTGGAATGTGTCAGAGGCTTACATATCCCTAAGAGTGCCTAGAAGGCTTGCTTAACTACATATGAGATACGCGTGCCATTTAAAAAGCATAGTAGATGCGCGTAACCGTCGGAATTCATAGGTTTTTCTTCCAAATAGGCTATCACAGCCATCTAGCAGCAGTAACACTAACTATCACTTAAATTATTCAACGTAAGCTAACGAATATGCTGTAGAAATAACTACTGTAAAGTGAGTTATGCCGAATACGTTACTTTCGTACATTGAATTTCGAACTTACGAACGTCTTGAAAGAAAAAGTATGAATATCTGAATCCTTTTTTTTTTACTGTTTATTCTGAGCTAATTAGTTTTTGAATCTTCCCTCAAAGATCCAAATTAAATAATTACGAGAAAAAAAAATGTATATCGTTATATAGTATCCCATGCATAAGTAAGTAAGTCTATAGAATTATTTTCCGCGTGTATACTGCATTATTTCCTACAGCTGAGGTAAGTGGCAAATATCAACATCGCGTGGGTAATAAATGTCATTCTGGTGTGTTCTGTGCGTATAACAGAACCAAAGTAATTAAAAACCTTTTCAAACATCTCGTGTGAACTTTGGTCGATTGCTAAAACTACAATCGCTGTAATTAAAAGCTCGCGTTGTTTGTTGTTTCCGGAATATTGTTCTTTCTCACGACGGGAAGATACCGCACTGTGTGTATGATATTTTTTCCCCCTTTGTAATCCCCAAAAGTGGGAATGGGAAAAAGTCTTTGAATGTTTTATGGACATTAGCAAGAAAGAGAAGCTGGCATTCATGTGTGAGAATTTTCGGTTTCCCAGTATTAATGAGGAACTGGTATATTTGTGTTTACATTATTCATTGGTTTGTTATTATTTAGTATATATTCCCGATATATTGAAGTGTTGTATTTTGTTTGTTTTTCTTCTGCATTATTTAGTTTTTTGTTGTTGTTTTTCTTCTTCTCCTGCATCATTATGATGCAAAATATTAATGGTTGTGACATTTAATCTTGTTTTCCTTTAAAGCATTTTTCGACTGAACGTATCGCGATCAGTGCGTTGTATATGAATGATGAATGGTCACAGTGTAGTGATTAGTCGTAAATTAACCCCTTAACTTGCAAGGTGTTGGTGAGAAATTCGGTAAATAAGTACGAAAAGGAAGGGAAAAAACAGATGAAAGGAAAACAGAATGATAGAGATGTGCAGATAAGAGAGAGTAGGTATATATATACGCGCGAAGTAGATTTTTTTCACCTTCACCCAACCTCTTCTCCTTTGCTATTATATGTATGCAGTAGAATGATACGTCATACGTAGAAATAAAAGGACGGTAAAAAGAACAATTTCGCAGGGTTGCAACAAAGTCTCGCGACAATGAGGAGAGGGGAAAAAAACAAAGAGAGCTTGCTTGAGTTTACTCCACATGCGTTTGCACGCAGTATTCCGTCCTTTATCGTAAAATGGTTAATTAACATGAATGCTTTGAGTTAGAAAAATTTCATACGCCAACTCTTGAAGAGAAATTTAGGCCGCCAAATCGCAGATAAATACCTTCGGAATTGCATGGAATTTAAAAATTAAAAATATGTAACTTTAAATCGAAATATTTGAATTAATCAATGAATGAAGGCTTTCCTAATCACATTAGTAGTGAAAATGCTATCTTTCCGAACTAGAGGAATGAAAATGAGCTCTTTTAAAACACAAACTTTTACACTCATTATAAATAAAATTGCCAATTTATCATAGCACGACATAATTTATTTGTCCCTAGTCAGTTACAATCAGTTACAATGAAACTATACAAGTTATAGTTTGAAGTTTATCTTTTCAGAAGATGGATGGATGATAGCACATTTCCTAAACACATAAAGTGTTAGGGTTAAATACACTCGTTAGTGTCTACCAGCACAAGAAGCCACGTGCTATTATTTATTAGAAGTTCCTCAGGTCCAAACCAACTATCTGAGAATTTACATTTTCTCAACTTCGAGAATTTAAATAGTCGAAGTGGTCTTCGGGTAAGTGCTTATTGAGGAAACCATACACTTGACTAGCGCTATAATATACAGGGTTTGTTGTTTTGATCCCCCCCTCTCCCTCCTCCCGCCAGGTAGCTTGCGCAGTTTGGTCACTTTTCTGCAAAAAATTGAGACAGATTCCTCCCTTGCAACTAACTCCTGAAAAATGAATATATCCAGGTACGCGCTTTCTAACTTCCTAGACAAAGGGTATTTTTTAAGTGATTACTTGAGGCTGGATATTTTCTAGATGATTCCTATATTCGTTGGCCAAGGGGATTTTTCAGGTGATTTCTTTATCTTGGACCAAGAGGATTTTTTCCGGAATTCTTAGAGGCCAGAAGTATTTTCCAGGTGATCCCTAATTTCCTAGAGCACGAATATGTTCTAGATAATTCCTTTAATCCTAGCGCAATGATGTTTTATAATCCCTTCATTCCTGGACCAATGAGACTTTTCCGGTGATTCTTTTATTCCTAGACACAAATGACACTTTTCAGGTGATTCTATTATTCTCAGACCAAAGTAATTTTTATATGCATCCCTTATTCCTATGTCAATCACATTTTCCAGGTGATTCCCTTGTTCTTAGACGAAACACATTTTTTCAGGTGATTCCTAGATTCCTAGACCGTAAACATTTTCCAGATGGTTTTTATTCCTAGACCAAGCACATTTTTTCCGATGATTCTCTTATTCCTAGGTCAAGGGTACTTTTTTAGATGATTCCCTTATTCATAGGCCAAGAACATTTTTTCGTGGAACTCCCTTAATTTTAGGCTAATGACAATTTTTAGGTGATTTTTTAATGCCTTCCAATACCAACGGCAGAGATGAAAACATTGGGGGGGGGGGGAGAGGGCTGGAAGCTGCTGGTTGTCTCGTATATTCGAGCTCAAGCGCGTACATAGGAGAGAAAGACTGCATTGCATTGTTTTGCCAGAAATTATTGACGGGACACCTTATTTTGTGAAGGGCTTTATTATGATGGGGTGAAGGGCTGAAATGAACTTATCCCATAGGGGTTTCAGCGACTATGACCAAGGGCATTTTTCAGGTAATTCCTAGATTCCTACGACATGGATATATTCAAGATGATTCCTTTATTCCTAGCTAGACCTAGAACATTTTTCGCATAATTTCTAGAATTCGCATATTCGAGGTATGATTGAAGTTATTGAGATTTTAAAACTGATTGAGAGAGAGAGAGAATATATATTTTGCTCTGAGTTATTCATACACAGTCAATCGGGTGCTTCTGCCACAGCGCATAATTCGGTAAGTTAGGAACAAAGCGAGGCTGTATTGTCATAAGGAGCACTTTGCTGTTACATTCATGTAAGCATGACTAGTTTAGCTGCCGTAGTAGTTAAGTGTCTACATCAACTGGAATGGGCAACTGGCAAAAGACGGGGGGGGGGGGAGGGACAAGCTAAAAAATGTGCATTTCAGGACAAATCTATAAGCTAGCTCTCACGAAAATCGAACAAAGTGTTATCGAACAAAGTATTTTAAATTACACGAGTAAATGTAGATAAAAATTCACTGCTAATAACAAACGTAGATAAATAATAAAATTTCTATGTACAAATTATTTCTCTTGGTTTTTAATTAATAATGCATTAGCGATCCAATAATTTCCTTAAAATTACTTGAAAGTAGTTTCAGAGTCCTGCGAATTAAGAGCCGGACCATTTTCTCAGTTCCATCTAATACTGAAACCGAGTCCAAAAAATAAACAGAGGAATTTGATATCCCTTCTAAGAGGTAAAGTTGATTAAAAGCCTGGAAGCTGTAACAGATTTTAAAGTTTTGCGATTTAGTTGCGGAAGTGTTCTCTCGATCAGTACACGTGGCTCAAATTTAATTCGAAGAATTTCCAAACAAATTCTAACAAATTTCGAATTGTTTAGAGAAATGTAATCACGTTAATATATTTCGGCTACGAAGAGTATGTGAACAACTACAATAATGAGTCTATAAGTTTACGTTAGTGGTTCTTGCAAAATGTGCATCGTAGCTCCTAGGGGCGTAGCAAATTCCACCGGGGGCGTCACGGTGAGTTGGCGATATTGGTGTATGCCTGTTTGGTGCTTTGGATCGTTCTTTGCCAGACTATTCTGGGGAGCTGCGGACGAATGTTGACCAGGGTAACGAAGTCACAGGTGACAAAAGTTTGAGAATCATTGGTATACGAAAATCTCATAGAGGGTGTTCGAAAAGAGGCACTTTTACATTGAAAGTAAATGAAAGTAAAGAGCTCAATATACATTTTGCCTACAAGATGTTCCATACATGCAGTAGGCCCATGACTTTTCAAATCATTGACAAGTTTTTAGCAATTTAAACTATGATTGGCCACTTTGTACTGCACTAGGCATTTTATTTTCGGGGAAGGGGGGAATTCGGTGACATTCAATATGAACGATCCAGATTTAAATGACTATCTGGTGAACTATGATCGGCCTATTCATATCCGTAACTTAGCAAACAGAGCATAAACTGCATGATGCGGAGTGGGCTTGCTTGGTTTAAACATTTTTGCCAAATATCGCCAAGATCAATACAGTAATGCACTCTATTTTGATTCTTAACTAGGAAAACAGAAGAGTCGAACGTTGGCGTGGCTGTAAATGTTTTCTTAAAAATCTATATGACTTTTATGAACGTATCGCAGAATGAACTTACTGAATATCAAATTTGTTGTGACATGAATAACTTCATATAACATGATCACGGAAGAAATGTCAGTATCATGTTACCATGTTACTTCTTATGATATTGGGATAGAGGGAAAGGAAAAATATCTTCTGCGCCATAAGAAAATGATCGAATACCCATCCCTAAGTAATCGAATAAGTATCAAGAAGAAGAAGATTCGAGCAATCGCCCCCCCCCCCCGTTTGGCATCTTGTTGGGAGAATGGGCAATGTCTCGTATTAGGATCCCCTAATTTAGGGGTGCACAACCCCCGGCTCGCGAAAAGCGTTCCGATAGTAAAGTATTAGTAGTACAAGGACTGACTGCATTTTCTTCATAAAAAAATACGGAAAATTGGGATGTAAACAGGGAATCGTCAGTTATCACCAAAAACAAATTGGAGTAAAGTTGCCAACTATCGCGAAAATTGGTGAAAAATCGCCATAGGTACAAAATAGATGGTTACTGCAAGTCGCAATGAATTCAAATGTAGTGCATAAAAAGTATTATCTGACTAATATGTGAGGTGACTGAGGTGACCATATGACCCGTACTTGGTAGGTAATTGCAGTTTTGGCCGCCCGACTATTTTGTGAAAATAACCCAAATTTTTACAAGCCTGGTTTTTTTTGTAAAGAGTTCTCGTTCTTTTAAGAAATCAATAATTCGAATTATTTTCTTAATTTCATAAATTATATCATGATAATTATGCTGTGAGTATGAATATTCATCTTGCCTGTTTGTCATGTTGGAAGATAATTTTACCGCATTTATTTTAACCCTCTGTGATTTGCAGTAGCGCTCCATTTCGTGTTAGTGGCGAATTTTAAGTGATTTTAGCAATAATTTTAGTAACTTTTCGCTTAACTTTAGCATCATTTTTGGTGACATTGGAGGACCGGACACACCCCGCTTCCCATCTCGGAGAGATATCGAAGCTTTCCCGGGTGACAGTTGGAAATTTCCTGTATCCCCATACGAGGAAATATAATCAGCCTAGAGATGAATATAAATGTTAGGCGATCAAAATTACACAAATGTCCCGTGCAATATAAGTGATATAGTCACGGCATATATATATATATATATACCTGTTTCTGGTCCGCGAACTGAAAATACGTGTAACCCTGGTGTAAACTATACACAATGTTACTCGGCGAATCATGCTCAGCATATTCTATAACAAAATCGCGCGTCTCAGCCCAGGAAAGTGCACTATAGGTGCAACATGATTTCGATTAATTAAGCTTCACCCCCCCAATTTAATAACCTCGCGTCAAAAGATTACATGAAGAGAAGAAAATAAACTATCGTAATTATTTCGATTCATTAACGAACATCCCAATTTTTTTTTTTGGAAAAGCATAAAATATCCGATGTGATGAAAAATTTTCAAATTAATTTACCATTAGTCAAATGAAACGTTACAACGCAAATAAAAAAAAGCAATTTTTCGTCTGTAGTTAGGAAGTATTTACAGATTGAATATAGGAAAAAAAATGATTCTGAGAGAGAAATTAATATGGAATATTTTCTCCCTTCTCGTGGTTATTATGAAGCTCTGAAAATGATCAGGTAATAAATCATTGCCAACCGAAAATTTTCAGTTGTGCTCATTAATTATTTCCGCTGACATTTTTGTTTCGCATACGCGCGTATTAATGCAGTCATATGTATATACATTGTGTATATAAAGTACTTTTTTTTCGCCTTTTGTTCTATATTTCCGAATTCTCCCTAATGACTTTCCAATAAGCAGTTTCATGCGTGTGTTGATAGTGAAAAATCCCTCTCGCCATCAAACGTACCTTCTACTTTTTGGAGATACACTTTTCTGGATAATTAAGGCCGTAAGGGAAATCGAAACCAGAAAAATTTTTCGTTGGCGGTGGTGGTGGTGGTGGTAAGTGTTTTGACAGATATTCAAAGGCAATAAAGGCAAAATGCGGGTGAAGGATTGAACTCCGGATTATGTGTGTTTTTAGGAGTTATGGTCATTGGTGGATGGATGTGATGGATAATGTGTAAATTTCAAGTGTAGGAAGTGCGGGTAATATAGAAGAGTTGGGTAATGTAGAATGCTTAGGTTTTCTCTTTGCCTTCAGGTATGACCTCCTAATACTTCGTGGGTCTGGGTTAGGCGAACGAGGATCTTATATCTGCCCTCCTAGCCATACAAGATCCTCGTGCGCCTGATGCTGACGAACGAAGCATTCGTCTTATTCTAAGCGCTCATGATAACATAAGATTAGTCTGGGTCAAAGCGCACGCAGGTATTGCTGGAAATAAAAAGGCGGACCAATTTGCAAAGGAGGCGACAACATTAAAAGACTTGAATATTCTACATTGAATGAGGATTCAAGCCCGCAATATCTTGAAAGACAGAATGCTTCATCTTTGGCAAGATGAATGGAACAAGAATTCGGCAATGGACGCCTACAAAATACAACGTCGAGTGGCTTTGCGCAAGTGCCTATGACCGCTAGCAAAAACGATCTTCTAAACTGAGTATGACCTGTTTCCGACATGCTTGCAGCGCTTTGAACGATAATCTTACAATACCTGTAAGTGTGGTGCTACGGGCCCGCTATGGCGCTACGTCTGCCAATGCCCACACACATCAGCGTTACATTTTGGTCAGATGTCAGAAAACCAGATGACGGCATGGTAGAGAAGAGTACTGAAAAGTCTGATGACCTTCTCGCGCATTAAAAATTTGATTCAATTTTTATTCCGTAACCTATACTTGTTGTATGGCAAGAAGGTAAGACTACGGAAGAAACAGGATGAATTTAAGCTTTCGAGACCAGAAAAGCTGATACCAGTGAGAGACTGCAAGATGCGGCCACGTAGGAGTACTGGAAATTCACGAAAATGAATGGCGTTAAAAATGGCGAACGTTTATGGGCGAAACCGTAAGCACTTAAACATGTGAACGTGGTGAATCGATGTCGCCCATAATCAAACTAGCCGGCCGATGTAGCTTCGGAAATGATGGAATTCTCTTATTTGCCCAGGATAATTAAGATGTCGGGTACTTATGAAATAGAAATGTGCGCCTAGAACGAGCTAAAACACCTGGATGACCGAACATCGGCTGCTTTGGACCAGGACTTTTTATATAAATTCTGCTTGGCTAGGAGTTGACCATAGACGAATTGATGGACCTCCATTGCATGTAACAGCAAGGTATCTTTTTCTGAGGAAGAAAGAGAAGAAATTTCACATTTGAAAAGTGAGAAGTCCCTCACTTTTCAAATGTGATTAGAGAGAGATATGTAAAATGTGGGAATCCGTGCAAAATTCTGTAGAAAAGTACGAATGAAATAGAGCACAGTAAAGCAAGCAATAAATCTATCCAACGACAATGCAATTTCCCATATCCGGGAAATCCTAAAAAGGAGGCAAAAAGCAAGTGTCATTGAATACGTTTTTTAAAATCACACAAAAAGAATGCAAACAAGTGTGTGAGTGCGTAAATCGTCTAGCACGAGATAGTCCTCTTCTCTCTCATTGTTTAGAGTAAGTTAATTTGTATACAGTATCGTATATCTCATGTTTGTATATGGTACATTTATATACCGTACATATTTCACTTGAAAGCTCTAATTCTTCACGTCTCTTTCTGTGTGTGTGTGGCCCCTTTCAGCACTTGTCGTGGCTCCCCTCTCCATTTATGGCGCCGTTTTAGAGAATCCCGGGACCACATGGTATCAGGTTGCGAACTATACTGTAGTATTATATAACATGCAAAGAAAAATCTGTTCACTGGAACTTTTGCTGTCACCTATCGAATAAAACTGTTATAATTTTCCAATTGAAGATGCTGCTAACTGGCTTTTGTATAGCGTAACAAAATAGTAAAAAAATATCACATTATATTGGTAATATTTTAAAAAGTAATAATATACATAAAATTATTAAATTTACTAAAATTTTTTATCAATTGATGTTTGTATGAACTAACATTATATCAGTAAATTTTGTCAAGCGTAGCCGTCCTTTCCGTTAATGAGTGATCACGATCAAAGACCAGATAAACCAGAATGAAACTGTGTTTTCAAAGCCAGGATGGCTTCGTTTTTGCATGCTTATGTATATTATTTTAGTTTTTGGAAACGTCAACCTTTAAAATGTTGAAGCAAATTTTATAATATGATAAATATTATTGTTTAGAAAAATATTTTATTTTATCATATTATATTATTTTTCCAATATAAGTCACTGATTGAAAAACGTTTTACCAATGTCAATTAAAAAATCATATTAATTTTAGTCGTTAGGTGGCAGCAGATATTTTCATATCAAAAATTTGTGTTATTAACATGTTAGATTGCAGTGGTTCTTAACATGGTGCCATATGGCGGTCCGGCGTCTCTGGGATATTCTGGGGAGTAAGGGAAGCACAGGTTAAAATCAGATGAAGAGGGGAACCATAACAAGTGCTGAACAGGGGGCCCTCAGAGAGAGAGAGAGAGGTGATAGATTTCAAGTGAATTATGGTGGGAGAAAATATGTTATTCTTTTTGAATCCAGCACAGCATGGAACCAGGACCATCTAAATCCGCAGGCCCATATGGGCAGGGCCCGGGCCCTCATATCGATAGGGGACACATGATGACATCTGATACTACTATTTCTGGATGGATGTAATAAATATGTAAGCTATTACTTCTCTCTAGTCAAGTACAGGTGACCCCAGAACACTTTGTCAGTACCGTCTTAATACGTGGGCCCACCCTGGAACGGCCCGGGACCTCAAGTTTGATAGATGGTGCTCATAATAACGATATTTGTGTCAAAATTTTCAAGAGCTTCATTATGTGAATAACATAATAGACGGGCATATCTATTCAAGTACGGGGCCTCAGAAGAATTATTGTATCCAGGGGGTGGGGGAGCCGATGGAGCTCTTAATTTGATCCTGCACTTTTCCTGCGGACCTATGATGTTGGAACGCCCTCCCCGCAAGAGGGATTTCTAGCCCAGGACATGCGCGGGCAAGGTCAATATCTATGAAAATTCATTGGTTCGTCCAATATATATATTATTGTATTATATATATTATTATTATTATTATTGCATTGTATTATTGATTAAATGTCGTTCTTATTAGCCATTTTTATGTAAATGAATAATTGTTGAACGAATTATCCGTGTTTCCATTATTTCCTATGGAGGAGTTTGATTCGAATAACGAGTGATTCGTATAACGTGCACGTTCGCGGAGCGAATTAAGCTCGTCAACCAAAGTTCCATTGTACTTCTAAAATGCATCAACCCAATTAAAAATGCAAATTTAGAAACGAAGGCTATTCCACCAAACATATGGGGGAAGCGGTGATAGATGAGTCCAAGTGGGATCATAAATGAAACAACCTACCCACCCTGTCCTATCCGGAACCGTTTTCGAGTTATGGTGGATAATCGATTATGGAAAAAAATGCGTGGAGTCTGAAATTTCTGAGAGAACTACACAGAAAGTAAGCACGCATTTGGAAAGCACAGAAAACCTCCTATAAGGTCACACTAATTTCATTGGAATATTGGAGAGTCCAGTCAAGTCACAATGGAGGCAGTTTGTTTATTTTCGTGCTCCGTTAAAATTTTGTTTTAAAACGTGAATATTAGGTTATGGCAGGTAGTAAATGCGTAATTATTGTTTATTTTGTGTAGGAGTGGGGGTTCACATATGTGGAGTTGTGTGGTGGTGTGATGTAGGAAAAAAATTTGGATATTGTTAATGCCACGCGTGCTATATCGGTGCAGTCGTGATCAACGGGCGACGGTTATCATCTTACGCTATCAATGACTGAAAATTTTCAGTGATGATCGGTGTAAATTTTTCATCTGATTTGTCGGCGGGAATGTCAGCTTCAAAACGGTATGAAGATCGTTCAAACATTCCAATTAGTTCGAAGTGGATGGTATGATTACAAACTCCGGATATAAACTTCAATGGTTTTCAAGCGGTTTTCTAAACTACATTTAAAGACCAAGTAGACATGATAGGGGTGAGTGATTTTCGTAACTTGATAGCAGAGATTATCAACCAGAACATTTGCAATAATTCAACCTGTTAATCGTTGCTATAACTCTTATAATTGGTGAGATATGATTTTTTTAAAAGGAATCCAGCGTTGTGTGTATGACTCACCATTTTCGAACCAGGTGACAAGTTTTATTATACATGTAAATGGTTGTTGGACTTTTCACTGCATTTAGCCATGTTTGGTATTTGAAGTCCTGAATTGTTTCTTTAACTGACTTTCTTTTGCCATGGTAAAAGTTTTTTGACAAACATTATACTATAATTTTTTGCGAACGAATTTCATTGGTGACCATTCAGTCGGGTCACACATGTTTCTCATGTATTTGTGTTCTTCATAATTTGTAGTGGCGTTAATAGTTTCGTACTGAATTTACATTTCTGAACATTTTAATATAATTTTTTGTGAACGAATTTAATTGGGTGGCCATTCAGTCGGGTCGCATACATGTTTTTCATGAGTGGTTATTCTTTATAATTGGTAATGGTGTTAATAGTTTTGTGCTGAGTTTACATTTTTGAACATTTTTCATAATATTTGTGAACGAATTTCATTTGGTGACCATTCAGTCGGGTCGCATACATGTTTCTCATGTGTTGGCGTTCTTTTTATTGGTAGTGGTGTTAATAGTTTAGTACTGAATTTACATTGTGAGAACATTTTAATATAGTTTTTGTGAACGGATTTGATTTGGTGACCATTCAGTCAGGTCACGCATAAATTTCTCGTGTTAATATTCTTCATAATTGGTAGTGGCGTTAATAGTTTTGTACAGACTATGGATAAGTCAAATAAGACACCTATAGGGACCCCAGCTTTTGATTCAAACATGGACAAAAAAGAAACCCTTGTGGGAACTTCAAATCAACCAGACTGCACAGATCACCCATTCCATACGGACACAAACACGACAAGTCCAATACTAGATCTTGAGAGCAGCGAGCACAATGAACCGGATAAAAAGAAAAAAGAACAGAGAGATAATCGAATCAACAAGAAAACCTCCAAAATTCACAAAGTCTTTAAAAATTTGGCCAGGTCTTTCAATGAAACCTTCAGTATTAGCTCCCGTTTAGCAACATCGGAAAACTCAGATGTCTCAATCTCGTCGTCAAACTCATCGATTGGCTCCCTCTCATCTTCGTCGTCAACGTCAGACGTAGTCTACAAACTGAATTCCTGCTACCCACAAACATCAATTTCGAATAAAGCAGAGCAGATAAACCGGAAACATAAAATTGGTATTTTCAACATACAGAAAACATCTTCATTTGTGCATAATGAACAACCAGAAAAGCAAGACTCGCTCAAGTTCAGCATAGAAGATTCAGAATGTCAGAGGAAAGTCTTTCGAGCAACTGATGCCTATAATGGACCGATTAAATTTACAGGTCAAGTAGCAGTGAAAATCCCATTGACAGAAAAGACACAAAACATAGATCTTGAAACAACGGAAACGAAAGCTGAACCCTCAATGGTATTGAATAATAACACTCTACATGACCTACAGATTTTCTCTGTAGAAGAAAGGACGAGTAATTCCGGGGAACAGGAACAGGGCAGTGAATCAAAGACACTCCTCTCTGTTGATGATCTCAATTACAATGATTCCCAAAGTCAGTTGGGTCTGTCAAACACACCACTTTCTTGCGGGCGCAAACTGCTTGGTAAACTAAATACTGACATATCTTGTGACCCTGAATCTCACTCGAAAGGAACTTCTCTCTCATTAAATACATCGACGGTCCAACAACCAAATCACTTTAGTTCGAAAATAATGGACTCATCAATTGAATCATGGGATGAAGGCAGTTATTTGGATTCTCTACCAGAGGGAAGTGATTGCACCGGGAACGACAAGGAACTTCAGACAACGCTTGACTATTTAGACTTCAAGAAAGAGAAACTTGATAAAAGCCATTTTTTCTTACAAGAAAAGTCAGCAGAAGTACAGAATCTCTCTTCGCATAAAAATTCCAAAAGTTATAATAGTGTAAAAAAAAATAAAAGGTCTGGTAAACAAAACGTCAAGTCTCAAGTTAAGAAAAGAAGTGAGGAGCACAATACTGACAATATGAACATTTCCCAAGAAACAGAAAGTTTAAAAACCTCCAAGAAAAAGAAAGAGAACCTTGAGATAAGGGTCAAAAAACAAACTCAATGTGAAGACAAAATTTGCTGTCGGAACAAGAATACAAAAAACACTTCTCGTCGGTTAGAAACACCCAAATCAGCTGAAAAACCTGTCAGACGAAGTTCATCAAGACTTAAGGAAAAAGACAAGAACCTTGCCATATCTAGGGGTCAAGGAGGTTCTGAGGATCTCCTCAAGCCCAGTTTGATAACAGAAATGCAATCCAGTGATAATTTGAGTACAAATAATTCTGTAACCTTACCTTCTCAACAAGCTTCATCTCAAGTCATATCCAAACTCAACGGTCATCAAGTATATGCACAAAAAACGATGGGTGCCAATACTTCAATCTCAACTGATTTTTCAGCACATAAAACACTCCAACCAAATGTACAAGTACTCCTGGAGGAGCTTCGGGAAATTTTGAACTCCTATACAAGTGATAATGGCAGAGGAAATGTAGGGTTCTACATTCCCGCTAAACAACGCAAAAGAAGCAATAAAATAATTGATGCAATCAATATCTGGGCAGACAACATCCTCAAATCTACTAGGGACAACTTCTGCCAAACAGAAATATCTTCTCCTCAGGAACTAACACTCACTTCGACTACACAACATTCTTTTACTCAGTCGCATCAAGACCATCTCTCAGCTCAACCACAGATCGAAACAATTCTCCAACAGCAGATTAGCAAAATGGGTGAGATGTGCAACAGAGCACCACAACAACCTCCGAAACCACAAAGAGATGTCGCTAAAAAAACTCACAGAGAGGCTGGAGTCAACACCAACATTCCAGAAGTATCGCATGATCTGCGACAATCAGAGAAGGTTATATTTTCTCCATCTGCAACCACATCAATTAATACAACTAGTATTAAAGCTGTCAACACCTGCATCTCTGGAGTTGAAACTCGCACAAGACTTGAACAGTGGTTAAGCAACAATTACAACCCCCCTGCAGCGTCACTGGAAAAAACCAACTCTATGATAGATTCTATTGTGGAATGGATTGAAGAGACTGTAAAACAAGAACTCAGTGGTTTGACACAAACAGACTCCCCATCACTTCAAGGACAACGCCTTGAAAAACAACATGGAACTGCGAGAAAATCGGCAGAGAAGAATTTGCCCGTTGTGACTAATTCTGAAAAAATCACACAGATATCAATTCCCATATCTTCCCCTCCTCAACAAAAGGACTCTATAATATCAAATCATGTAGATGAATTAAATGACAGTCCATCTTCCTATATCATAGTTGACGAGCTCTCTTCAAATACAAAAAATCCTTTCCAAGAAGTCAGCTACAGGAAGAAGCAGCAGAGGAAAAACAAGAATCGGCAAATCTATTCAGTGCTGTTATACAAGAACAGATTGGCTCAATCACATCGAACTAACAGTAACAACCAAATTATTATAAAAAAATTTGAGAAAAAAATTCACAACATCAGACACATTAGAAATGGTACGGCAGTTGATTGTTACACTAAAGAAGACTGTAAAAACATCCAAAGATTTATACTCAACAACCGAAGCCTCCGGCAGTACATATATGTTGTGTGCCCAGGGGCCGATGCTTTTAAACAGCACCGACTTCAACCGCAAACATATGAAGGGGTTAAAACTTCAAATAACAAGAACTTTGGACGTACTTTCAATAACAAAAAAACAGCAATGTATCAGAAAAATTCAAACCTCTTGGGTGATATTGTCTATGAATCCGAGGAACAGAGCTGTAAGGGAGAGGCCTCTTCGACATTCAGATTTGGATCCGGCTTGGTTTTCTACAATCGTTGCCATCTTAAGAATCATAGTGAAATTCGAAGCAGCCATACTACATATGCAGGAATCTCTTGTGCTAACCAGAAAAATCTAACCACAAGAGCTTGTAATACCGTGTATAAGGATGCTGATAACAATGAATCTAAACTGACATTCAACGCTATTGACCAAAAGGAGGTTAAACAAGTAATGAATGACTTAGAAGAACAGTTAAAATATAGCAATCTACAGGAGTTCATTGCTAGTATAGATGAACATAAAGGTCAAATTACTTTGATATGTACAGACTCGTCGGCTGCAAAGGTCATAAGTTCGGCAGTCGCGAACAATTTCAAGTTGAAGTTACACTTGAAAAATTGATAACAAGACAACATATCGTTTTCCTACTCATATAAGTCAGGTATAATAGATAACTATTTTAATATTTCATTTTTGATATACAATGCCTCAAGATAACCTTAAGGATGCAATAGCCAACTCCCGGATAACATGTCAAAATAACAAACGAGAAAAGCACCCAAGATTAAGTCGAAAAGAGCAAATTCAATGTTATTCAACGACACCATCTTCAATGGGCAATCTCAAAATACTACAAATAAATGTAGATCGAACTAGAGCGGCAATAAACTTGCTCATAGAGACAGCAATCAAGGACAAGATTGACATAATTGCTTTACAGGAGCCAGGAATACCAGGGAAGCCACTGCTTGGATTTCCGAAAAGATGGAAAAGATGGATGTCCAGAGATGGAAAGGCGGCAATCCTGGTACTCAATCCAGACATTCACCCTATGACATATCATACGAGCAACAACATCACATCGATTAGAATCTCACAGCCTCAACATGATCTAATATTAGCTAGTGCGTACTCTTCACCGAAAGATTGTGTTGAGAATGTTCTCAAAGAAATGGACCAACTATTGAAACTGGCCACACAAGCGAACCTATTGTTGTGCGGCGACCTCAATAGTCATCACCCGCTTTGGGGAGACCATAGAACAGATACTAGAGGAAATAAGCTCATTGATTATTCTAATAGGAACAATTTATATTTCCTCAACCATAGTAATTCTCCTCCCACCTTCGAGACGGATTATGGGAAAGGATGGCCGGATGTGACTATTACGAACTCGCATGCAACACTTCTGAATACATCTTGGAAAGTGGACGAGAAAGTGACGCTCAGCGGACATAAATACATTTATATACAAACAAATGCGACTATTTGCCAAAAGCCACAACGACGATATAAAATAACAGTGAGGAAGCTAAAGGTTTTCAACTTGAAAACAAGAAGCGTAATTAAAACAATACAATACAATTTAAGGAAATGTCAAGACAAGACAACCCTCCAACGAATATGCCAGGAACTAATGGCATATATTACTAACATGTGTGAGCAGACATTTCCAAAAGTAAAACCTTCACCAATTCAAAACCTCGCATGGTGGAATGATGAACTAACGTTAGAAAGGAAACGTCTGAAAGCACTAAAGAGGAGGTGTGAAAGAGAAAAGGATCCGGACAATCAAATAAGGTTAAAGCAATTATATCGAAAAGAAATTGCATTATACAAAAAGAAAGTCAACAGTGCAAAAAAAGAAGGCTGGATGAAGTTTTGTGAAAAAGCGACGGAGCCTTTTGGGAAAGCGTACAAGACTGTCACAAATACAAGTTCATTTCCTCCACAAACATTCCTCGTAAATCCTGATCATCCAACAACATCTTTGCAAGCTGCCCAAAACATTTTAGAAGAAATTTTTCCCCAAAATAATGGGGGAAACGAAAATACTGTATGACAGTCAAGAAATACACAGAATACTGATACTAGAAACGATCCACCTTTCTCAATTCAAGAAATTAATAGATCAATTGATAAACTAAATGTGAAAAAAGCTCCCGGTCCTGATGGAATAACAAACGTATTGATTAAGAGTATACATGCTTTCCACAAATTCTTTTTCCTGACTCTATTCAATAAATGCCTCAGCTTCAATATTTTCCCTACAGCATTCAAGAAAGGGCAACTGATACTATTTCTAAAACCAGGAAAAGATCCGAACAATATCAACTCATACCGTCCAATAGTTCTTCTAAACACAGTGGGCAAAATTCTCGAAACGTTGCTGACACAAAGGATCAACTACTACATCGAGAAAACGAAGTGGATCAGCGATAAACAACATGGATTTAGAAGAGGATTCTCGACTGAGACAGCACTCTCAAAGATTCATGACAGCATACAAACATTTAAGAGCCAAAAACAAGATGTTGCCCTAATATCAGTAGATATTAAGGGAGCCTTCAATAACATTTCACATAAAACAATAGTAAAACAACTTCTCAACATCTCAATGCCGGACAATGTGAGAAGAACAATGATTGATGCAATCAGAGAAAGACACATATCCCTTTTTACAGATGAGGGCGAGGCCACTATAGTTCAAACGAAAGGGTGCCCTCAAGGTTCCTGTAGTGGGCCGATGCTGTGGAACCTTGTCATAAATGACTTACTCACAAAAAACTGGCCTGAAAATATAAAAATTCAAGTGTATGCGGATGATATTGCTATGGTAATTGGTGATTCTACAATCCGCAAGGTCACTGAGCACGCAAAAGCAGCAATGGTATTATTGGATACTTGGCTCACGAAAAATAATTTAGAGATCGAATTCTCCAAATCAAATTACTTGTGGATTTCTCACAAAAAGGGAAGACCAACCATTAGACTGCGAAACAATCCAATAAGACACAATATGAACATCAGATATTTAGGAATAATGTTTGATAGAAACCTGACATGGTTCAAACATGTGAATTATCTGATCACGAAAACACAGAAATGCTTACAAAATTTTAAAAGAATGGCTGGTCCTGCATGGGGCATTAATACAAAAATTAGAAATACGCTTTATAAAGTTGTCGCCATCCGCATTATAGCATATGGTGCCATCGCATGGTTTGGTGATCCCAAACAACAGTTAAGAACAAAAGTAGACTCTCTTCAAAGAAAATTCCTGCTATTCATCACTGGAGCCTTTTCCACAACACCAAACAGTGCTTTACAAGTATTAACTAACAATCCCCCACTACATGTACTTTTGGACAACGAAGTACAGAAAGCAAATTTAAGGCTAAAGCGTGAGATTAAAATAAACAATGTAACATATCTTCCTACAGATGTAGAGCATAAACATCCACCATGGACGTATCACCCGGTGAAAGATATTTTGCCAACACAGGTCTTGACTACAGATGCAGAAGAATCAACAAATCGAATTATTTTCACAGATGGTTCAAAGACCGTGGACGGTGTAGGGGCCGCCTACGTCAGTATATACATGGGTGAAGTAACGGACAAATGGAACTGCCGATTGCTCGATAACAACACTGTATTCCAAGCAGAGTTATACGCAATCTGGATGGCGGTCAATTATGCAAAACATTTTGCAGAGAAATCAACTATAAACACAGACAGCATGTCATGTATACAGGCAATACGAGACGTAGAATCCCCTCATAGCCTAGTGCATGACATTAGAAAAATACTGATGGACAACAGGAAGATTACAATACGGTGGGTAAAAGCTCATGTAGGCATTGAAGGGAATGAAATGGCGGATAAATTCGCGAAAGAGGCTACAAAACATCAACTTGAAAACCACCTAATGAAATTGCCGGCATCCTACATTAAAAATCTGCTCTCGAAAGAAGCGTCAGAGAAATGGCAACACCATTGGCAAATATGCACAACTGGAAGAAAGGTCTTCGACGTTATACCAAAAGTGGGTAAAATGAAAGAAGTCATGCCGAGAGAAATAATAATGTTCCTCACAGAACACGGTCCATTCGGTGAATACATGCAAAGGTTCAAAATCAGCCAGACCAGCACGTGTAGATGCGGCCATCCGGGAAGCGTGATACACTATGTGACACAGTGTGAGTACACAAAGGGATACCATTTGGAGGCGCCGCCGAGCGGAAGAGAGATCTTGTGGAAACGGAAAATTATTTTGCAAAGATCTGCAACGAGAAAACTACAACAAGTCTTGGGCTATTTGATGAATAATAAAGAAACTATTTTGATAATAACTGAAAGCAGGGAACAATCCACTAATGATTCGGAAGTAGAATCTGAAACAGATGCAGATTCAACATAGAGGGACGCACTTATATACGCTGCTAAACTATAATATTTTAGTAATACACCCTGTACAAATTATGAATGTTTTTGTATATACTATTTCATAGTATGATGGTGGTTTAGTAATTGAATATTTGTATGAGCTCATTATGGCATTTGTTTAGAATATATGTGACGCACATAGTAATGTTTATGTGTATCAACAATTATATAAAAATGGAAATTTATATTATGTAAATAGTGTATATTATATAAATATATTATGTAAATATATGTATGAGAAATTCAAATGTGATCGCTGCCACCCAGCACTGTGAACGGGGGTTGTGTTTGATTGTTCCCGCCGCACTTTTATAGTATGATAGTAATTTTGTAACCTTGAATATATATTTGTATGAGCTCAGGGTGATATTTGTACCCAATACTACCTTCATAGTAATGTTTATGTGCATTCCCAATAGTATAAAAAAGGGAAATTTTTGTAAAGTAAATAATGTATGCATGTAATTCAAATGTGAATGCCCAGCACTGTCAACGGAGGCTCTGTTTGATTGTTCCCGTCGCAGTGCGGGCTATGTGTGTATTCTGTGTGTGTATATATTGCATGTTCTGTAAGGGGAAGAGCGAGCAGAACACACTGTTCAGCGCTGTGGACGGAGGCTTTGTTTCTTCGTTTCCCGTCACAGTCGAGGCGCTGTATATATGTAATTTGTATGCATTGTGTAGTTAGAACATTCTCAAATCTCTCCCACTTCAACATGCCAGCTTATTTTTCTTCTTTCTTGTCCACAAGTCTTTTCCACCCTTCTTTTGAAATCCCAGGCTGCGGTCTCCGGCCCTTATGTGCCACTGGGCGCACGTGCAATTTTTCTCCCTAGTCATTGGATTCAGTCACCCATTTTAGTCAAATACGGCTTGTACGTTGCATCGAGTTAATGGCTGTCTTCATGGGGAGAACGACGCGAGTAATTCGAAACTTGCGAGCACGGGGCAAGGGGAGCCACCACTATAAATATTTGCTAACTTTTCCGACACAACTCTGCCTCTTTTGAGGTAACGGAAGTAAGGTGCTTTGCATCAGTCCGGGGCTGTGAGCGGTTCTATCTATCATTGGAATATTTGGTTTTAATGGCGAGCTACAGGTGCTGAAAGTTTGATAAAGTTGAAAATCGAATTATTGCCAAAACTTTTGATCGCCGGTTCCACAAACAACCTTCTAGCTACAATTGGTCAAATTTGCAAGAAACTTGTGCATTCCACCAATTTTTCGAAAGAGCTTACAATAAATCGTCAGTTTTCTGTATCAGGAGAAATTTAGTCTTTTGTTTGCTATACATCACTGAAATCAGTATTTGTGGAAGTAGATATTCGACGAATATTCAGAATTGGCGGTTACCGACCACACCCTTCTTTATTTTTTAAGTCGTTTGCTTAAATGCTGTTATGTTGACCAATAATAATAGTGGAATGAAAAAGGATAAATCCTCAACACTTTTCGGGACAAAAAGAAAAATGATGGAAGGGAAAAATGGAAATTCTTAGGAAAAAAATGGCACATACACTTTATATAATGTTACATCTAAACCACAGTTGGCAGTATAACGAGTTGGCACTAAAAAAACGGTTTCCACTTCATAATACCTTTATGGGAGATTTGTTCGCTGAAACTCGTTTAGTAATCTAAAAACACTGACCTCTCAAATACACAATTCAGACAGTGTAAAGCCAATCTCATCAAATCTGAAGTAACCCCTTCACCTGAGCCAAAACTGTCCAGTGAAACAAAATGCTTTTGAGTGGTTGTTGTTTATTGTACATCAAAATGTCCTTTAATTAAATGATTGATTTGGGTCGATATCTTTAATAGGACAATTTAGTTAGGTTGACACATATGTGCACCTCAGATGGAAAAAATAAGAATTATAGACCATTTAAAACCGTTAAAATGATGCACGTACCAGGGAAGTGGAGAGGATACATGTACAAAGAACAAAAAAAAATTGAAAACATAATTTCGTAATGCAAAAGACTCATAAAGATGTGTTGGAAAACTGAACAAGTCCATCGCTTTGTGACAATCACATACGATGCTGGATCTCGAAAATATTGCAAGTGCCTCAAGGTTGTGACCAAAGAATTGAGCTTCGAATAACTATGCTGGCAAAGTTAGGATTAAAAGGCTATACATGCCAACTGCCAGCTCGTGCCTTGACTCCGACTTGAAGATCCGATAATTCCAATAAAGTCAGGCCAGAAATGAAATTTCCGTAGGGTTTCCATCGATCGTCTTTTTCAATTTCTGGAGGCAATCCGTCGTTCTATACGAATAAAGAAATGAGAATTGCTTGAAAGACGATCCTCGACGTTCACAAAAAAAAACAAAAGTTAAAAGTTTCTGATCTTTTTCTTTTGTTATTATCATTTTTAACTGAAGAAAAAACGTCATCCTTCATATTCTTTCCAAATATTTTTCTTTTTCTCCGTTTTTCCCTCAAGATGTATTAAATATCTCGTAAAGTTTTAAGAAAAGTTACCATCGAGGAAACAAAAGAAATTAAGAGTCACTCCCTTTCAGTTTTTTTTTTATTATTCTTCCTTTTCTGAAAATCGCGATATTTTAAAAAAAATTAGAAAAAAAAATAGGTCTCTTCTCTTTTTTATTTTTTAAATTGTTTTTGTTCCAGGAATTTCTATTGTGTGTTGCGATATTTCTAAATCGCTTTTCAGAAATTGGACGGTTCGGTGTATTGTAAACTGATCCGAAATAATCATTTTCGATCAGTAAGTAATAGAAATGGAGAGAAGATAGTATCGATATAAAGTAATATAAAGTAATAGTATGGAGAGAAAAAAGTGAATAGTATATTGATCGGATTGATATTTTAGCACTGATGAAAACATTTTCTACTTATTTACCCTTTAATCGGCAATGAGAAATCACTAACACCCCCTTCAAAATGTCATATCTTTTTTTAATGAAGTAGGCTTTCTTCCTATTTCCAGCAGGTGCAAACAAAGGGGTATGGAGAAGAGTTTTCCTTTGAGAAATCAACATTACGAAACATTTTGGCTTGTCGATGCTAAAATAAGAGGCTCTTATGGAGGTGAGATATCTCGTCACTGCCGCTTTAAGGGAAAATAAACGAATATTTAATTATAACTGTTTATGCCGAAGCCCGTGAGCAAATAAACACAAGATTACATTAGACAGCAAAAAAAAGGGTGAGTTGAGAAAATTCCACGTTTTTGACAACGGTGAGAAGAACATCTAATCGTCAAAAACATTGATAAAATTCATAAAATTGTCAGTATACATTTCTGAGAATAAAAACAAATCAAATTTATATATGAGAGTTGCCAATGCGTGTTTTTTCGTAATTGATAAAATCGCAAACCCAACCTGGCTGGGTGTTCAAGAAGCGAATTAAATCAGGAAGGGGAGAGTAAGAGATATCGAAAAGGTGAACCCGTAGGGAAATAAACGTCGGACTGGTGCAAAAAGGAAATAAAAAAAACCTGTGTGGCACCACCCGTCACAGAGAGGGCAGCAGTGGTTGAAACGGCTGCAACCCTGCACAAAATTACAACGGGCCTGCAAAAGGGCTGATGTGTGTAGGTCTTGTTATTACAGCTGTTAAGATGCTCAGGGTAGAAGGAGGAATCGAGATATCTATAAAAAGGATTGTAGTGTTGCTGAGGGAAATTTTTTGAGTATAATTCTTCACAAAACAATCCCTTAGGGATTCTAAAAGCAGTTCAGAGGAAGAACGTGTGCCACTCCGTTCCAAGTTACGCAATTCGTTGGGGAAAACAAAAGAAGGTGTAAAGCCGGCTTCCCCAGTCCAGTTTGGTAGGGAGACACCAATTTATACAAAGTTTAAATATATGGATTGTGTGAATGTTTTGCTCTATCCAGCCATTTGAGAATTCTCTTAAACATATTGAAAGAAACCGGAAGCCTTCCGAACTCAATGTAGATTATATGGGAAGCGGTGTGTACATCGGGATATCATAACTTTTTTTTATTGAATTAGAGTTGAAAGAGATCGAACACATCCGATCCGACACCCGAAGTTTTTGAGCCGAAGAGGGAGGATCGGAGAATAATAGAATCAAAAACTCTGATTATGTCTCTAAAATTTGGCAAATGTCTCAATGGGGAAGAGTACAAGAGTATATTGATGCACAGTTTGGAAAAGGAGTAAGCTTGATCTATATGCCTTGAAAAAAGATCCGTTATAATGGAAAAAGTAATCCCCAAATACTTACAATGATTGTGACCAATTCTATTACTTCGCCAAGAAATGACAACCTGAAAGTTTCGGGGAGCCTTAAACCTCTCCTAAAGACCACAATCTTGGATTTAGATAAGTTTACCTGCAGGAAGGATTCATGAACAAAACCCTCGAGTTTGTTTATCAACCTCTGCAGTCCACTCCTGGAATCTGCCATCAGAACAATATCATCGGTGAAAGGTAGGACATTCACCGTCTCATTGGAAAGCGAGACCCAGGAGCCCTCCGAAGAAAGGTCTACAAGGAAGTCTTGATGAAAATATTAAAAAGAGGATTGATGCCGCATCCTTGTTTTACACCCCTTAGAATACGAAATTTCTCTAATAGGCCAGCATGAGTGAGGACTGTGCCATGGTTTGAATTATACAGATCAGCTATAGCGTTTAATAAATTTGTAACGCAGAACACAATGTTTATGACCAAAGTTCTCATGAACCAAAACTCATGACCAAAGTTTAATGAAGAGTGTTTCTATTTATTGAGTCAGCGGCCCTGAAATCCACAAAGAAAGTAAATAGTTTCTGACGTCCTCATGAAAGGGACTTTTGATTCGAGGTGTCCAAAATAAGAATGTTATCTAAAATGTTATCTGCTTCTAAAACCGGCCTGAAAAGGGGATAAAATATAATTGACAGAGAGCCATTCTTTCAAGCGATGGTACAACACGGAAGCATATGATTCAGAAATCGTACATAGAAGTGAGATCGGGCGGTAGAGTTCTGGGGGTTGTGAATATAGATCCTTTTTCGTGTAAAGGGAAAATGAGACTTATTTTCTAAGAATCAGGAATATATCGTGACCATCAAAAAATTTGTTAAAGAGGTTCACTAAGAATGGTCTTACCTCGCCCACCCTGAAAAAACCCGATTGGGATTCCATCCAAACCTGGGGCTTTGCCTGATTTTGTGGCCCGTAGTGCCTTGGAGGCATCGTCCAGGGTAATCCAGAAAAACAAACGTCTCTCCAATTTGTGCATAGGTTAAACGGTTCGAGAGGGGCGGAGTTGATGGTCCCTGAGAAAACAGTAGAAAAATATCCGGACCAGTAGATACCGTCATGGCTAACATATCCTTTTCTTCGTTTATGAATTTTCAAAAAATTGCAGAATTTGGAGCTATTTTTATACAGATCGGGATCCTCAATTAGTGATTTAAAATACATAAGTTTTTTTATAGCGACAGAGTGAACGTGCCGTGTTTCTTAATTTCACAAATCTTGCGTGATCTCCCCCGGATCCAGACCTACGAAATCGATATAGGGCCTGATTTCGAGACCCAATAGCTTCCCTACAGCCTTCATCAAACCAAGAATGGGAAACACGAGGTCTAGATCCCATCACATCGGCACTTCTGGTAGCAGAAGTGATCGCGAGATGTAGCGAGTTCCAATCCGCGTGGGTGACATCGATTTGTTAAAGAAGTATGTCTACGTTGGATTTACAAATTTCACACTTCTCGGGAATCCAAAAAGCATTTGCGCTTAAAGCAAGTTTTAAACCTGGTAGGGGGGGGGGGGGGGCACTGAAAATATGTAATTGAATGGGAAAGTGAATAGAGTCGCAAATATTGAGAACTTCAAAACGACTTATCAAACCTAAATTATCCGGCGAGCAAAAAGGCACAGTCCACAACCGAGGATCCGTTGCCTCCAATGTACGCCACAGAACCACCAGAATCCCCAATATCTCGACCATTTATAACAGTTAAATCATTGAGCTTGCATTAATCTATAAGCATACGACCCCTGATGTTGGTCGCAGTATCGTAGGAACTGCTAGATTTCCAAATAGTAGGCAAGTTTTCCCGATCCTATTCTTGTCCTATTCTCTGTAGCATTAAAATCACCGAGCAAGATGAATTTGTGACTTGAACATGATAAAAAATGGGAAATATTGTTAAAAATTGCATTCCATTCGGACGGATTAATACAGTCGAATCCCGTTTTAACGAACTCCAAGAGACAGGAAAAATCACTTCGTTATAACGAAATTTCGTTACAAAGGAATTCAAGGTTTTTGCTTTGTTCCGATATAAACTTATCAGAGGGATTAAAAAGGGTTCGTTAAAACGAGATTTTCGCTATAACGGTATTAGTTAAAACGATATTCGACTGTATATACAAAAATAAAATTCAAATAAACATCCTGTAGGTTGTGTGTGTGTGTGCGTGCATCGATCGCGACAAAAAAAAAAATCATCCGTTGTAAAGTATTTTATAAGCTATACATTTCCTAATACATAGCAACCAGCCATTTTTAAAACGACCGTGTGTTAGCGTTTCTAGATGCTGCGGAGAACACCAAGTTCAAATCAGACAGAGTAATTACAAGTTCTGCAGGGCGAGTAGGAGACCAGGTTTCACGCATAAAAAAAATCATTTTTCAAAAGAATATTCCAGCTACGAATGTCAATAGAACTTACGTCAACAACATTCTATTGAACGAATGTCAATAGAATATCGCTTAATGGGTAAATAACCAATTTATCACATTTACCATAACATATGCATTTCGTTTTCAAGTTACGTGATAAAGAGATATTATTCGTTCACGGCTGTGGTTCTCAATCTGTGGTAAGCAATCTGCAGAGGGTTTACGTGATGGGTCCTTCAGAGATAAGGAAAAAAAAAATTTAGTAATTACTGGAAAACCGATTGAAATAATGCGGAAAGTGCAAGAAAGGCTTATACAAAGGCGTACGCACATCTTCCACGCATTTAGCTGGATGTGTCAACACCATCTATATCAGAAGGCCACCGCGCAAAGCTCATAACACGTCACTGAAGAAGGTCATCTAATCTATAGCTATTGCATATACTACAAAAAAGAGTAAAGATGGCGCATGCGGTCGGCCTGCTCACCTATATCTATGGCTATAGGTGAGATCACCACCTTCTTCACGAGCTTATCGCGGAAGAAGCCTTTTGCTATAGATGATGTTGGATTCGTATGCCTCCTGTGTATTTCGAGCGGTACGAAAGCTTCCTGGTCATTTTCAGCGGTGTATTATGTATCTATATTTATACTCCGCTGATATACATGCGAGAAACAGAGCAGAGCTGGAACCCCCTGTGTCACCTATCAAATAAATACAAAAAACTATCTGTAATAATTCTTCAGTTAATATTGGATTTCGGTTTAAAATCGGCCTGCAACAAGAAAATTAATAATAGGGTGTATGGTGTGATACCGGTATAAATATTATGTCGGGATCACCGCTCACCGCTGTCACCTAAAAAATAACTATTAACTAAAATAATGCTTTGTAATTGTCGAAATTAAATTAATTGTTGGTTTTACACCGGTGTGCAGTAAATGAAGGTCTAGTGCCGTATATTATTTGTTTTATACTGGAAACCGGTGTACATTTTATGCACCAAAACACCGATCAATATATTTTCGATGCTCATAGGAATTGATTTGGCGATAAACGTAAAAACATTTAGACCACCACCAAACCAGAACATGATACCATTTAGACCGGTGTGCAGCATAAAAATAAATAACTATATCGCACCATAACACATTTTGTTTGTTATCATGCTGCATACTGTTTGAAACCAACAACTAACTTCACGTAAAAGATTATAACGGATAGTTTTGTTTTTTTTATTTGACAGATGGCAGAACGAGTCCCATATTTTAATGATACATTTTTTTTTTCCGATATTTTTGTGTAGAAGAGCAATGCAAATAAATATCACTTTGAATATTCTATATTTTAAGCAATATTTGTGAGCATTTCTCTTCCACATAAAAATATCGGAATGGGAAAGCGAGGAAAATTTGATTTTCAAGGCAATATAATTTATTCTTCCGACACAAACAAATACACTGTCCCAAAAAGTTTATATGGGATCTTGTTTTCTCTGTATATTTTTGCAGTACGCAGTATATAATGAAATATACAATTTTTCTCTTTTTTTTTCAATAATATAAAGAACATTTTTCATGAAATAATAGCAATTATGCAATTTTTATTACGATAAATACACTTTTAATTACAATTCATACAATTTTAATTACAATTCATACAATTTTAATTACAATTCATACAATTTTAATTACAATTCATACAATTTTAATTACAATTCATGCAATTTTAATTACAATTCATACAATTTTAATTGTTAATTTCTTAAAATAACGTGTTCTAAAAGTTTATGAAAACTATTGACTGCATACAAATTTAAAACTCGCAATTGTAACGCAAGGTTTGAAGCCCATAAATGCAGTAAGACGGAATAAAGTGCGAGACAATCTTTTGTTTGCTAGACGGCAAAAGCCGCGTATCTTTCTGTGGACGAGATTAACAAAGTTCTGAGATTAAATTACAAAGTAAGTCTTCATACTGAATACTTTTCGAAGGCTTAAAGTCGTTGCGGAGGCGTAAAATATCGTTGTTAAGCCGGAAAGACGCCTCACCATCCAAAACCACGTTCTTGGAGACCTCGATATACGATTTAAATCGATATACTTTACAACGATGATAGATTTATAAGAAGAATGGTTTGTCCCATATATATTTCCCCCCCCCCTTCTTCAGAATGTTTTTTCTCCCATCTCCCCCGAACGCAATTTAATCCATAGAATCCTATACGTAGCTTCTACAGCTCTCCTGGAAAGTTAACACCCTCGTTGGGAATTAACGCCATTAACGCCCACGTTGGGAATTAACCATAGTGTCCCAAACTTTTTGTTCCATCGCCCCCATGTTCAGAATTTTTTCTTCTCTCATCGGCACCCAAATCAAGTGAACCCATAGGATCCTATGCTATATCCGTAGCTTCTATCGCTCCCCCCGGACCATTTCATCTCCCACCAGGGGGCAATATTGCCCACTTTGGGAAACACTGGTTCTAACCAACGTGATGTTTGTTTGTGAAATTTCTCGGGCCTCTGGCTTAAATGTATCACTAGTTAAAGATTTTAAAAGGTTTATTAAAAAACTGGTTTTATGGTTCATATGGAAAATTGCGCGTCACCCCTAGTCCTCTCATAGTCCCACATTCATACACACAACACGCCAGTTTTCGAGATGTTAGAGTGCACTCTAAGCTTATGGCGAAATGTAATTTAGATATCCCGATGCATATACAAGATATTGTCACCATCTGAGGGAAAAGCTACGCTAATACTTCAGCAGACATGAAGTTGAAGATTCTGTGATTGTATGGGTGGCTTCCGCATTCAATGGACATGCATATTTAGCAATCCTAGATAAGAGACTGGACGCACAAAAATACGTAGGAGGAACTAGGAAAATCATTTCATTATTTTTGGTTAAATTTTAGAGAGGGGGTTTGTTTTAGAAGGACAAATGCTCCCATGCGTTGGAAAAATCTATTTCAAAATGAAAAATGTGACTATTGTGGACAGGCCACTGATGAGACCTGATTTCAGCAATTAGTACTCATGAAGTCTATTCCAATGGGCGACGTTCAGCTCGGCGAACGCCTTGAAACTGAATGGTATAATTTGGACACACAACTCCTACAAAGTTTAGTTCTTTCAATAGAAGATCACTTGTTTGATACGAAGGTTTTTAACAGCTGGCTAATACTAAGACGTATTTAGAAACGAGAGAAAATTCAACTGCCCTTGATGAGAATTGAAACCCCCGTCCTTTCACTTTCCGGATGAACACCATAGACGACAAAGGCAACGAATATCTCAATCTTTCCTTGGGGCTCGTGTGCACAGAACGGTGCCTTACATGGACGGTCGGACATAACTCGGGCCAAAGATCACAATTGCTGACACTGCCACCAGATGGCGACTTATCCGAGGATGATGCCATGATGCCACTCTCCGCTATCCATACGAAGGCTTTTAATGCGAACTCCAAGGAAAGATTGAGATATTCGCTGCCTTCGTAGTCTAGTGATCTAGGGCATTGGTTTGATTCCCCGCAAGGCAGTTGAATTTCCCTCTTTCCTGAATATATTTTAGCATCAATTAGCATTTAAAAACTTTCGGGATGGATAGCGGGGAGTGACATCATTCTCGCACTTGTTTGATGTCGTTCAAAATGAAAAACTTATCAGTTCTTAATCAGTGCGTGTTTACACAAGGAATTATAATGCTTTCGATTATTCTATAAACTTTTGGGACACGTAATTTTGACAAATTAACGATTATACAAAAATTGTTAATTATGTTGTGAAAAATGTTCTTTATATCATTGAAATAAATTATTTTATTTTTTGGTGAAAAAATTTCATTTATACTTATGTGCCATAAATGTTATACCGAAAAAACAAGATTTCGTGAACTTTCTGGGACATAGTGTATTTTTGAGTAATCTTTGACAAACGTCATTCATTCGCCAATCACTGCTGTTGTGAAGAAAGCTAAGCGCGAGCCAGAAGAGTCATTAGCAAAACATGGCGACGAAACTCGGCTCTGTCTATCTACAACAAACACATTCTTTACAAAATCATAATCTGATATAACTTTTAATATCTGATAAACCTCTTATAATATGTATGAGCTGTAATATGTCTCATCTACGGCACTCTGATATACAAATTAAAGTTCACAGTTCCTTTATTTCCTTTAGTAGTTGGACATCTGCTGCTTTCTTGTTGCAGAATTTTACATACGGGGTTGTCAACGTTGTTTCTGTTGTTTCAGCGTGATATAAAGTGCTATATTGACTTCCGTTTGTTTCCCCTCTTGGGCTGCTATTACTTACACGGCTGATCAATAGTTTTTTCTTTCGCCGTACATTTCAATTTCAAAAGCCACCATCTTTTCACCCCACGATATTGCAGCTCTCCAATCATGTAACGGTAAATTTGAGAATATATTGCGAAATGTTTCAAGTGGAAATCTTGCACCAGTGCACGGTGCCAGTCCCCGATTCAGTGGTTATGATATTGATAGTGATATAAATCGAGAGACACCCAGGCTCTGCCGCACTATGTGATGTAAGCACAGTGTCCCAGGGAATTCGAGTGCTTCCAAGAAACGTAACCATTTATTATAGCTTGAACAATATATATATACAGGGTGTCCTGTGAGTACTAATGCGGCGTTTATCTCATGAACCGTTCGTCATAGAGGTAGATTTCCAATTCGAAAAAATTCTCAAAAATTACCCTGTACCAGTTTTTAAAGAGAAAATACAAAGTAAGAAAATAAAAAAAATCTAAATTTTTATACGGTCCCCCCCCCCCACGCGTCGTCTAACTTAAGAGTTGGCAAATTTGTATCCTGGTTTTTTCTGAGTCCAACAAAAAAAGTCCATGTTTTTGACTACAATATTCACTGACATATTTTAATTCAAAAATCGGAGAAAAGTTTGGAAAGAACAGCAGAAGCTTACTTACAACGCTTCTTCACCCCCCCCCCCTCCCGTTTCCATGCTTTCCATTCTTTCCCAACTTTAATTCGACTTGCGAACTCTTGTATCTCACCGAATATTCCACTTAGAAAGGTAAGATTTTATTGGCAATCAAGATAATGGGTAACAATTCTTTAATTGAACGTTATAGCACGGGGGGGGGGGGGGGTTACCGTACAAAAATTTAGATTTTTTATTTTGTGACACACTGTATTTCCACTTTCAAAACTGGTACAGGGTGATTTTTGAACACATTTTGAGCATTTTTCAAAAAGAAACCATACCTCTCTACGACAAACGTTTGATAATATAAAGGCCGCATCAGCATCCCACAGGACACACTGTTTATGCATGGGCAGTGCATAGACATTAATGTACATCGCCAGTAAACAAGTATAAAAAGTTCATGATTTCTCAAAAATTATATGGGAAAATTAATCACAGTCGTAAATCACGTAAATCTTTATAATCGGTGGTTGAAGAACACCATCTTGGAGTACAAGCAAGAATCAGAATCAATATAAATTATCCCAACAATAAATTATATCAATCTTCATGCGTCACCCGATAACAACTTTTAATGCAGCAGCACCATCTACCTGTAAGATTCCAAAATAACAACACAAGAAATAACTATTTTGTGACCTATTCTACTAATTTGTTGCCAGAATACCTTTCTAGCAATTCCCACTAAATTTTCATGCCGATTACGTAACCACCGTAGATGGAAATTAAGTACTGGGGCATGGATAACCTGAAAATAGCCAAAATTATGAAATTACGGAATGTCCCGTAGCAGCAGTGCCATCTACCCATGTGACTCCAACCTAACAACACCAAAACCGAATATTTTGTGGCCTTTTCTACATATCTGCTGCCAGAATAACTTTCCAATTCCATTTTATTAGTCTCTATATTTCAGGACACTCTGTATCCATTATAAGGCTCTACAAACGGGGGAATGAAAAACCTATAAAATATCAAGCTCATTTTTCAACCGAATATCGATCCGTTCCACCACTCTTACTAATTTTTCACTCCCATTACATGCCCATCGTAGGTGGAAACTAAGTACTTGGTATCGATAACCTGGAAATAGCTACCGTTTCTATTCATCGCCTACCCGTCTTCCATTATACGTGGAGAGGCAGGCAGGCAGACTCGATGTTTCACTCTGTGCTGGGAACTTCTATGGATTAAAAGTTTTCTGCCTGAAGGTATGATCGATATCGGAAAGAGAGAGAGAGAGAGATAGGGAATAAAAATGAAATCCAGACCAATGATCCAGAAATATATTTCCCGTCCCTCTTCCAAGAGATAACGAGTATCTTGGATGGGAGAGGGAAAACCTCAAACGCAAATTTGTTACGCGTCGTCGCATTTAATTTCGTTTTGCCTTAATTTGAGTATTAAGTCGTTCGTTGTGGTGGAGCATCGATATTAGGGATAATCGAGCACCCCCAAAACTCTAAGAATATACACATAAAAAAATTATGAGTAGGGAGAAAAAAACCAGGATTCGTTTTTCCCTATACCCAAGGATTTAACAAAATTCCGGTTCTGTTTCCACGAAATTGGTTTTTGTTCCTTTTTCCTAGGAAAAATGTCTTTTGGTAATTTGTGTTGGAATTGCTGAAGGGGCATTGGATGCTCGTGTTGGAATGTGATTTTTTTTCGTCTTCTAAATTCTAGTTACAATGGTAATGAAAGTATTTTTTTATCATGAAATTTCAGGAAAAAAAATCTCTGCTTTATAGATAGGCGCTGAGCATGGAGGATGGATAGATTATAAATTTGAAAAGATGGAGTAAATGGATAAGCAAGATGAGGGATATGGAGAATGGTCATACGACACGTATTTCATGGGATAGTCCCACTTTTTTTTTTTACCACAGATTTGATATCTTGACCTATACAGAAATATCCATTTTTTTTTACCGTATTTTCAACGAATACATTAAAATATTATGAGTCAGGAGAAAAAAGAGAATTTGTTTCTTATTTGAATTCGTAATCGTAATTGATAACACGGATGAATGCAACTTGCATCATTTGTAAACTAGATCACAATACCTAAGACTATAAATATAAATCATGCTCAATGGTTTTGTTCCATTAAATGCATTCTAACCCACTGCCTTTCGCATTAGCATTTCATTTCACACCATTTGTGGCAATTTTAACTTAAATTGGCAATGATTCTCACTTTTGGTGATTGTTTTGGTGACAGTTGGCGATGATTCCCATATTTCCGGATTTTCAGAAAGAAAATGTGCCATCTCACTGCACACTATGTTAGCGTGACATGTGATATGAGTAGACTGAAGATATTCGTCAGAAATGCAGGATCATTTAATTTGATCATTTTTGTCGCACCACGGTGATTTTCTGCACACGAGGGCTAATTAGACCGGGACCTACAATTTATTGCTGATTCGGCAGGCTTGTTTTTATACTCATCGAGAGGTTGGTGCGGTAACCCCTCGACAGGGGACTCCCTGCGGTAGCAATTTTTTCTGCGGTCATGTCGCCGTTTCTGTTCTACCCCTGTCAGGAAAGTTTTCTGACAAGGACGAACCAGGTATCGAAATCGCGAGACCTCTAAACATCCTTTGGTACTTTAGGCGAGTATCTTATCGACATGGGCTACCGCACCCCCAGAAATGCAGGCCATCACAAATTGTCATTATAAAAATTGGCAGTTACCGTTAAAATCACGGGAAACTTCTAATTTATTGCAAATTCCACTAGATTGAAAAGTAATTCACGAAAAGAAATTGAACATTTCAAATATGCGAGATGAGTATGTGTAGACGTATTGTAGCCAAAAAATTATATTAATATAATTTCCAAAATATCTACATAATGTGTAACTTCATTAAAATATTTTTTGATTGTTCAGGAAAGAATAGAAAAAAAAAAATAGATTCGTTGCAAATACGGGAAAAACGTGTCATTTTTCTAAACAGAAGTTAGGACGTCCAAAATGACAACAATGCAGAATGTCTCGTAAAATTCCGGTCATCTGGTTATCCTATGTATAAGGGATGATGGTGTCTGCATGAATGGGCTCGATCCTCGAAGATTATTGAGCCTATATCGATTATTATAGTAGGTGATGGAATTTTGCCCAGCTGTTAGTGAGTTATTGACCACCACACGTTCAAAATGGGGAGGATCTATATCTGTCTGCAGGAAATCCACACACAGGTGGATTAACGGAAAGACGCACCCGATAGAAGGCATCAAAATACTAGGTTGTCGATGCTATATTTCTATTGATTGGTCACAGTGAATTGATGATGTAATACTTATATAACTTCTCTTGTGGTTTTCTTTCAGTCCTTGGCAATTCTGTGCATCTGAATTCAGTGCAGTTTTTCCCTGTTGTATCAAATATTGATACTTAAGAAAATATAGTATAGAACCTCGATAACTCGACACGTGGATAACTAGACAATCTCGGAAACTCGACATTTATCATTCCCGTGGTTGACGCAATACTAAATTCAACGGAGAGAAACCCCTCTAACTCGACACAAGATGGCTGAAATTTGCTTTAGTCGACTACGACTTGCACTACTAATTTTTCGAAATTGCTCAGTCATTAACCAGTTAATGAATTTTCACGACATTGTTCACGATGATATTACTAGCTTGACATCAGCTCAAGTAATTAGACATGTTTATCGATACGTTTGGGGTGTTGAGTATCGAGGTTCCACTGTACTCCATTTTGGAGATTTATTGTAGTACATATCCGCGGTCTCTTCAACCTTTTTCCTACGTACGGGCCAGTGAAATTTTAAGTAAGCAATTTCGTGGACCAGAATAAATAGGAGAAAGAATTTTCGCACCGCAGAAAAAAAGACAAATGCTGTAAAAGGGGAAAAAAAACCTAAAATTCTGACTTACTTCATCATTGCGCATGCGAGAAACATCATTTCTTTGGAACCCTCTTACTATCATTTATCAAATAACGACAAAAGTATCTGTAAGAATCCTCGAAGTGAACCTAGTAGTTGTTGGTTTAAAACTGGCGTGAAGCAAAAGATGACGAATATATGGTATGGTAGCAGTATAAATTTTATGCCAAACTCACCTCTTCCGGTAAAATCGATTGTGAAATGTAAATTGCCTCAATGACGATAGACCGCGGTTGTAGACGAATTGAAAGAATAAAAACCTGAAGCTAACATGATAGGGTATTGTGCGGCACATACATATTTTTTGTAAATGGCAGCAGTGGTTGCAGTGTATCAATCGCATAGAACGTCAGAGATAAGTTCCTTATCTACATTGTCACAGCCAATGAAACTGAAAACTAGGAACCGCATCAACTAATTCTTCTTCAATAGATGAACGTATATCGTCTTAAGAGCAACAATTTGTTTCGTGACTACAATTCCAGTTATTACATGAGCTTTCGTTCCCAAAAGTGGATATCGTGTTAATGCTGATATGAATATATCAGTGTCCGGAGGCAATATATGCACTATAATTTTGTAGCATGAATGACATGATAAATAATTATCGTGTCAGCTTCTTCATGACAGGATTTCAGGTAATTGGTATCCATGCGATTAGATTAAACTGTTTTGTTTCTTCAGATACAACAACCACCTTCTCTACGCCTTCATAATAATTCAGTACTTTCGTTGAGAGGTATTGCATCTCGCTTTTGTTTTAGTGTTGCAAAGAAAATCAGAGAGTTCTGTTTGAATTGGTGTTGAATCTGTGCAGATGACTGCCCTGTTATCTGCTCTTTTTCCCCCAGCGTCGATTGCGAGTGGCTGTTTTCAATGACACATCCACTGTGTGTAATAATCAAAAACTTAAATGGACGGCATTATACTTTTCAACTAAACTGTTCAAATTTCGCAAGTACTGTTGTGCAAGATCACATTACATGTCTGAACGTTGCCACTTATTTTCTGAACTAAGACCATGGCATCTATGAAATTATAGCTTTTCGGTTTGAAATGACTGCATGTGGTTGTTCTTCCTGTATACATCATGAGAAACAGATTCTTCGTCTAGAAGGTGCTCTTATAATTACAAAGCAACAACAAACCATCAGTTGCAAAAAATGTTCTACATATAGTCGAGAATTCGTAAGCACCAACAGCAGCTCTTATATGAATACCTGGTCTTGATTTGGCAGCCATAATCGTTCTAGCAAATAAAGATCTATATTCTGTCCGCTCACAAGTCTCAAAAGTTTTTTCCCTTCGTCTTCACGTCTACATATTATATCGTACGAAGGTTTTTTTAACAGCTGTGGCTGATGCGAAGATATTCTTAGGAAAGAGAAAAAAATCATCTGCCCTTGCGGGGAATCGAACCCCCAGCATCAGCCAGTTGTTAAAAACCTTCGTATGGATAGCGGAGAGTGACATCATCCTCGAATAAGTCGCCATCTGGTGGCAGTGTCAGTAATTGTGAGCTTTGGCCTGAGTTGGGACTGACCGTCCATGTACGTTCCCGTTCAGTGCACACGAGCTCCGTGGAAAGATTGAGATGTTCGTTGCCTTTGTTGTCTAGTGGTCTAGGGTGCTCTCCCGGCAAGAGAGAGGGCGGGGGTTCGATTCCTCGCAAGGGCGCAGTAGAATTTTCTCTCTTTACTAAGTATATCTTTGCATCAACCACAGCTGTTGAAAAACCTTCGTAGGGATAGCGGAGAGTGACATCATCCTCCGATACATATATATCATGTTTAACAGTATCAGGCATTGTAGAATTTATAACGACATAGACAAGTTCACCACTACCTTCTTTGAATGTGTTACAGGTTTGCGGGAATGCTAAATTTCAGTGCACACGAGCTCCAAGAAAAGATTGAGAGATTCATTGCCTCTGTAGTCTAGTGGTCTAGGGCGTTCACCCGGGCAATGAAAGAACGTGGGTTCGATCAACACCACCTTTAGAACAAGGCCTCCGCACGAAGTTTGTGACGTCAGTGAAGAAAACCATTTCTCCTATTGCCATTGGACATACCGCAAAAAAAAGTAAAGATATCCCATGCGTAAGCCTACTATATCCAATGGCAATAGGTGAAATGGCCTTCTTCAGTCACGTGACGAGCTACGTGCGGAGGCCTTGTTTTATAGGTGGTGTTTGTTCGAATCCCCGCCAAAAGACAGTTGAATTTTCTCTTTCCAAAACACACTGACAGTTGAATTTTCTCTTCATCTTCGCAACAGCCAGTTGTTAAAAACCTTGGTATGTTCGTAGTCTTCTTACATTGTCATCATGATGTTTAACAGCGACTTGTGATAAGCTGTGATGATTTCAACTGGTGCTCCGCAGTAGGTGTCCGTGACGACTCGGGGAAAGTTAAATGTGTGTGTGTGTGTGTGTGTGTGTGTGTGTGTGTGTGTGTGTGTGTGTGTGTGTGTGTGTGAGATAAATAACAAGAAACAAGGGCTAGAGAGAAAAATAGAATTTTCTTTATGTTATTATAAGATTATTTCTCGGATAAAGTCATTTGTCCGACTGATGATGAAATTATTTCTCCCATTAATTATGAAATTATTTCTTTCATCAATGCTTAAATTATTCCTTTTTACTTGAATTCTGAGATTATGTTATTTGATATTGATTCTTGTGTTTAGTCTATATTTGTTTCCCCAATTAGTTGAAAATTATTTCTTTCATTATTTCCTTCGTAAATTCTGCGACTATTTCTAGTACCAAGTCTGTAATAATTTCGCTCATTATAAGTGCGTAATAAATAATATTATTAATTCTGAAATTATTTTTATATTTCATCAATTCTTAGAATATATATCTCTCTTTATATTTGTGATTATATCTTCTATTAAATATGTAACCATTTTTCCCCAATTATTGGATTATTCCTCTCTCGGGAAATCTGTAAATATAATTCATTTTGATTCTGAAATAATTTCTGAGATTATTTGTTTTATAAGGTCTGCAATTATTCCTCTCATGAATTGTAATATTATTTGTTGCATTGAGTGTGCAATAATTTCTATTAACAATTCTGAAAATATTTCTATTAACAATTCTGAAAATATTTCTATTAACAATTCTGAAAATATTTCTATTAACAATTCTGAAAATATTTCTATTAACAATTCTGAAAATATTTCTCTCATCAATTCTGAAATGTTTTCTAAAAACTTAATAATGGAATGATTTTTTTTAGTAAGGTATCTTGCAGCATTTCTATAATTATGTGTATTTTTTCATGGATCGGACCACTGCCTTTTAAGCAATACCACTCTGCCACAGAATTTTAGTACCTCCTGATATTTTAGTTCCAGTGTTGAAAAATAACGCACATTCATTTTCAAATAATCTTCTAGAAATACACCGGGAGAGAGAATAATGCAAAATAACAAAAATATATCCGAACACATTCCAGCATCACAAAAATCTCGATTCGAAATAATATCACGTATTCACCAAGTGGAAATTTTAATCCCGTTCAAAAATCAAATACATCCGAGATTCTCATGAAGATGATATCTTCACTCGCGAACAATTCTCAAAGCTCGTTCGGGGTTGGTAATGAAATCATATTATTTAATATCCTCCCATATTTTCTTCGGCAAATATCACGCCGAAACAACTTTTCATGTTGTATGCGGCAGAATATTTACCGAGTAAGAGAAGTCAGTTACCAGAGATTCGATCTCTTCTTAGCTTTAGAGATGGAAATCAGAACATACACTCCTACATAATAACATAGCAGATATTTAAAATCGAGAATCCGCTTCACGAATACGCATTAAAGCTAATTCCCCGAACGTATAACTCGCAAAACCTTAAACTAATGATATAAATTCATTAAAAGGATTTTAATTGAATTTCTCATCTCCGAAACATTCCGCACGTACGATGAGTGGGAGGGAATTTGTTTTGATATGTTTAAAGTATTTCGGTGATCAACGGGGATTAGTTCGGTGATTTTTGCTGTAGAATCCGTTTATCTTCGATACTTATAATTATTTAGATATTTACAATTTAGTTCATCATCCTCCTCCATCTCAATTAGATTAATTTATTTTTTGATAAAGTAACCTCATCATATCAGAAGATGAGTCCTAATTTTGTGACCGTGTCTGTTTGTGATTTGTTTGTAATTTTGTGTCCGTATCGAGAGTGGGATTAATTTGTTTGCGCGTGATTTTTCGAGCATTGTGAAACATTAAATGGGCGGCGCGCGTGCGTAGGGCCTATAGTATGCCCAAGACCATATATTTCAGGCTTCCACGCAAAGCTCGTGACGTCACTGAAGTAAACCTTTTCACCTTTAGGCATTGGATGCACTGCAAAAAAAGTAAAGATATCGCATGTGTCGGCCTGCTATATCCAATGGCTACACGTGAAATGGTCGTGAGTGATCGTATGAGTGACCAAGTGAGTTATCGTATAAGTGACTAAGTGAGTGATCATATGAGTAAGTGAGTGTGAGTGATCGTATGGGTTATGACGATATGAATCATCAATAGGGTGGCTGTATTAGTTTGTGGCTGTATGAGTGTGTGAGTGACCAAGTGAGTGTGCGAGTTACCGTATTAGTGACCAAGTGAGTGTGCGAGTTACCGTATTAGTGACCAAGTGAGTGTGCGAGTTACCATATTAGTGACCAAGTGAGAGACCATATGGGACTCCATATGAGATCTACGCAACCTAATCTTCGTTTTCACGTAATTTCCAGAATATGTCTCAAAAGTTTGGCTCAAAACCGATAAATAGTCCCTATGAACACGAAGAAAGGCAATTTTGGGAGACAAAAAAGGTGCAGATCGAGAAATTCTTGAAAAAGAATGGCATAGTGAGTGATGAAATACTTCTCAGTGACCATGAGTCTCACTCGTAGTTTACAAGTGCGACAGAGAAGCTGAAGATTGCCAAGAACGCAATTTAAACGAATAATTAATACTGTACAAACTCTACATCGAGAGATGTTTTTTCTCAGCCTGCAATACATCTATACCGATGAAACATTTTGACGAGGCAATGTCTATTTCCAAGATTTGTTTTAGGCTGAGAAAATAAATCTCTCTTTGTACTGTCGCCACCTGAAGCGGCTATTACTGTTGTTGATGGAGGCCAAAATGTCTTCACTCAGATGCTGCTATACTAGTTATAAGAAAAATTGTGTCTCTATAGTGTATTGGTTTACGCATTTGCTATGATTGCAAGGGGGGAATAGCATTAATGATGAATTAGTTCTGGGCTAACAACCCCTGATCCAATGATTGATTCCGAGTCCGAGATGTTACAAAAAATGCCTACCGTAATAAAACCTTCATTCTTCCATTAATAAAATAGACGTTTTGAAGCGAGAAATTTTATTGATTAATTGATTAAAATGGCTATTATATCCACTCAGCTTTTTTGAATACATTGAATGAACCAAACATATTTCAAGATAAATTCGTTTTCAAGTTCCATTAGTAAGCGTTTTTCCTTGGAAAAGCTCCAGAAACTTCTGGAGGTGTACAAATATCGGAAAGAAAAGGAAAAGGTAGTATGTCAGAGTGAAAAGCAAAATCAAGCTGTGAAGCCAATTCCTCTCTATTCCGTCCTCCCATAGGTGTTATGATACAACAACCGGAGTTTTCCCGCTGTTTACTTTTATAGCCTCCCGTTTTACTCTCGGCCCATACAAAAAGCACTGTTCACACAAAATAGCAAGTAGGTTAACGATACGCCTGGGAAATTAAATCCGGTTGGATTTCCCTAAATTCCTGATGCTTTCATTCAATGGAGAAGTTTTCTCTTCCTCTCTCCTATCAAAGAAAGTAAAAACTACCAAAAGAATAGGAATCGGATTTTATTTCTTGGCCGGCGTCGAAGAAACTGGAAAGAACCCCCCCCCCCCTCCTTTTGTGGGTGTGTGCAAATGTGTACATGCAGGGGTTTTGTGTATCGTTTGTACCTCGAGGAAAGCGATGAGAAAAGTTTCTTCTATAGCACTGAACTAAAACGGTTTTTGTATTCGGATCGGTCAGAACTAATGTGTGAATTTTCTCAGGTCTTTTAGATTGAGATGCCTTACTTAGTTGCCATTTTAGCACAAGAAGTTGGCGTTCTGCGAGTAATAACGTAACTAACTTTAATCCAAAGTATTTTGCTCTGAGCATAAAATTGATCCCCCCCCCCCCCGTGTGTGTGTGTGCGTGTATGTCTTCTATACAAATCTACAATTTTAGCCCGTGTATCGTCAAATCTTTCACATATACCCAACGGGACTCGACTTGAACGATAAGCTGCTTGAAATGTTTATCACAGGTAGGCAAATGCCCGAAATGGGCAAAAAACTGTTGGGCAACAATGGTTTCTGGGCCACAACAAGTTTCGGAATGTTTACTTTGCTTACAGAGTGATTCTCAAACAATGCGTTTCAGACATGTACATGCCTTTAAAATGGTTTGTCACTTCTTTAATCTTACCGGTATATGTATAAAGAGGAGGAATAATGCAGGGTCTTAATAATTAAAGTTCCACTTTGAAATGGCCATAAAAAGAAATTTACTGGATAAAATTTTATCAAACTTGGTAATAGTTTACATGAGGTCATGGGATTCAATTTCCCGCAAAGTTCAAAAACTCACCACCAGTAGAGAATGGCGCGGTATGCAGTACTCTTAAATGAAATAAGACATGAAGACATCGGTTTAAAATGTTTTTAATCGTTTCTAAAACGTGTTACAAAGCATGTTCAACGTGGCGTCCACCAGTTTCTGAAAGCAAGCTATATCGCTTTACTGCGTTCTCAGCAGTAGTGCGCCGCTCATTGCTATCACGTTCATAATAACACTCAACGAGAAGAGCACGGTCTTGCATGGATGCAGACATTGTCGCCTCGTAACAATGAGAGCTCTGACGAGGAGGCTAACTTTTGTAGCTGAAATTATGTAAATCGAATTTGCATAATGCTAATTTGCATCCCTCCTTCCGTAAGCAATGTAGCGCATTTTTCAATTCCACCAAAACCTCACAAACAGTTTCGTTTTAGAAAACGATTAAAAGCATTTTAAACCGATGTCTTCATGTCTTATTTCGTTCAACAATATAGCATACAACGCCATTCCCCACTGGTGGTGAATTTTCGAACTTTTTTTTGCGGAAAATTGAATCCCACGAACTCCTGTAAACTTACCTATTACAAAGTTTGATAACATTTTGTCCCGTAATTTTCCTTTTATGACCATTTCACAAAGTGGAATTTTAATAACAAAGATCCTGTATGTATTAATTTTCTGAAACAGAAATAAAAAAATAGTTTATTCCTTCATAATGGTTTATCACTTTTTCAATCCTGCCAGTAATTGAAGAAAACCCGGGCAGCGGCTCGTATATGATATTCACGCCATTGAAGTATAAAATGTAAATTCAATTTTCCAGAAATTTTGACTTGTATAAGTGTGACGAAACCATATGTAGAGATGAGTGGGAGATAAGGAAGGCAACACTTACTGCGGAATAAACTTTCCCTAGGTAGTAGCGCGAAGTCATGTAATCATGTGATATGAGCTGGCCATCGAAGTATCATCTAACAGACAATCGTTGTTTCTTCACCTGCGCCAGTGGAGTGTTTGCGAGTAAAGAAGAGCAACGTGGTTTATTCATTTTTTAGTGGCAGAAGGAGTTTGAGTTCACGAAAGACATTGATGAACGAAGGCAGTGGTACGGAAAACGTGCACTGTCTCGTATGCAGGTTTGACACAAATGTTTCCGCGACGGACGGGGAACTGTGTGTGATGATACGCGACCTGGTGAAAGTAATGTCATTATCACAGACGCTTGATGAAAGAAGTCGACCAGATAATGAACCTGAACAGATGATGCACAATAACGGACATCAGCAAGTAAGTGGGAGTGAATTTCGGCTATGTATTTATCATTATTGCGGACAAACTCCACAAAAACAAAGTACGTGCACAGAGTAAACACTTGTTCCAGTCTTGCACACGATTCAATGACAACGCATGTTCGCCGTATACTGCCTCCCTTCACCTATGCACTTCTCGAACTCCTACTTCATCTGCCGCGAAAAAAAGAATAACACCGTATCGCTCTTCTTTACTCGCAAACATTCCACAGGCGCGAATGAAAAAAGAGCGATTGCTTGGTGGATGATACTGTCCGCCGACCGCAAGGCCACATCACGTGACTCCACGCAACTACCTAGAGCAAGTGCATTCCGCAGTAAGTGTTGGCTTTCTTACCCCCCCCCCCTCCCCCCGATGTACCTCTACAAAAATTATTGAAACACTCATACAAAAGTAAACCAAATTTTAACACCTGCTCCGTTTGCATGTGATTCATTTCTCTTATGATTATTTTTCTGTGTATAAAGTTATTTCCACCTGCAACTCGGAAAAATAACTCTTAGTATGATGGATTTCTATACACTTAAATATTTTAGAAATAACTATAGAACATATATGCTCACCGCGTATCTGGCGGGCCAAAGGAGGCCATCAAAAGCATCCGATGTAGCCGCGACTTCGAACCTAATTTTGTAAAATATGAACTAGGCCAGGAATTTACAGATTCCTTGCGTAACCTGCGGCCCAATTTCAGATCACTTAAGTGGCCCACGGCACATTTTCAGATAACTTCATTGTCTCGCGGCACATTTTCAGATAACTTCATTGTCTCGCGGCACATATACGGATCAACTGATTGACCCGAAGTATATTTGCAGATCACTTGAATGAACAGCGACAGAGTATTTTAATGTCTCGCGGTGCATTCACAGCGCACTTAAGTTACCTGGGTTCCAGATCACTCAAGTGGCTTTTGGCAGAGGTCTAGAGCACTCAAAGGGTCCGCTACACATTTACATAACGCTCAAGTCACCCACGGCGCGGTTCCGCATCACTCAAAGGACTTGTGGCACTTTCTCAGATCATTCACGCTGACCCGAGGCAAAATTGAAAATCATTAGAGTGAGCCACGGCACGATTCCAACTCACTTATATTCGGCCTGTGGCACATTTACAGATAGTTGAAGCGCCCATGGTACATTTGCAGATCACTGAAGTGGCCCGTGGCACATTTACATATCTTTTATGTAACCAGCAGCAGAGTTCCAGATTAATTAATTAAGTATCCCCTGACGCGTTTTCAGATTAATGAAGTGCTCCGCACTCTCCTAATAAAGTTGAACATGAACACCTTTGTGATTAAAGATTCAAATTTTATTTTTCATTACAAAGTAGGCGTTAGAAATGATGTATACCACAATTATAAGTCTATGATGGAAACAAATCACTAAAATTTGGTTCAATAACAAAGACAAATTTGCAATTGATTTTTTTTCCTTGACGATCGGAAATTTATCAATTATGTGTTATTATGTTATTAAATGGATATTTATTTTCTTTCTTTATAATATCAGTTATTTAAAATATAGTTTTTGAAATAAAAAAATTGAGAATATGTAGAATAAAATTGCATCAATAATATATGTAAATTTTTTGTCTATATCATTACAATAATGCTATTGATGATATTGAAATTATACAAAACTCATTTATGCGATAATTTTATTTTAAGAAATGTAGAGCATATGACATTACAATTTCAACAACTTTTCTCCGACAAATTTTTTTAATTACCAGTCTCCAAAAGAGAAGAAATTTCAGTCTTTTGAAATTTTTCTGGAATTTTGTTAATGGTAATATCGATTGTTCTTTTCTGTTATCAAAAATGGGATTCTTGGTCACACGGTACAACACAAGGTCAAATAAATTATTTTATGTAGCTCACTTTAGGACATTGGTCTGTATTGTGCTATAAACAGATTTTGTATTTTGTATAATAGTTTTACCTGATGAATTTGATGTATTTGCGACACCTATTGGTAAATTCAAAGAGCTTCTTCTCTGCGATTGATCAGCGATTTTTTTTTAAAATATTTAAATTGTGATTTCTTGTATTTGACTGTTAAATATTTCGTTTTTATTTGTGTTCATTCATTTTTAATCGTCTCGTGTGTTTTTATTTATTTTCATTTTTTAATTGATCTGGTGATTTTATACAGGCCTTTATTTTACTTATTTGGTATTGACTTGTGTTTGTTTCTATTTTATGTATTTTATATCTGTGTATTGCGTTCTATTCGGTTTGATTTTATTATATTTACAATATTTAGATCATACCTTGTTGTAATTGGATTGTTTTCTGTAGCGTGGTGTTAAATAAATAAATAAATGTTAGGCTGAATTTCTTCAACCTTCAGTTTTTCTATTGAATGCTTACATTTTACTGCTGTTAATTCCACATACAAAATAATTTATCCACATACATAACAGATTTTATGTGTAATAAATTTCCTGATGAAAGTAAAAGACTTCACTGTATAAGGATTCGTATTCAAAAACTGAATAAGCAGCGCATATTTTGTGTCCTGGAAATGTTGTCTAGGAAAACACTCCTCATTTTCTCTAATCTCTTTCCCCTTAGTTCTTTTAACATCCTTAACCTTGGTATTTTCATAATCCTTCTTAAATCCTTGATTTTTATATTTCATGTCCTTCTTCTAATCCTTTTTGAGTCCTTTTCTTCTCTATTTGTCTTGTTTCAATCTTCCCATGCTTTTTGCCTTATTCATATTTGGTAGCTTTCTTTATTTTCTAATTATGATTTTTCATTTATGACATCTTTCATTTTCTTATTCCCTTTCTTTCACCGTCTTTATATCTTTTTCGTTTCTTTATCTTCTTTAATCCGCGCATTCTCCTGCTTGAGCTATCTCCTTATTTTATCTCCAAAATCTTTAAATGTCTCAGCCTACTTTCACGTTATTTTTCTCATACTTTCCTCATCTCCTTTCATTTTGCATTCGTTACTTTTGTTTATCTCTTCTCATTTTTGTATTTATTGCGTTTTTATTCATCTGCTATTACCTTTTTCTATTCCTTTCTTTTATGCATCTCCTTTCATTATGTATCGGTTACATTTATTTATCTACTTTCATTTTGTATCGGTTACATTTATTTATCTACTTTCATTTTCGTATTCGCTTCTTTTATTCATCTTCTTTACCTTGTTGTATTCCTTTCTTTATCTTCTTTTACCATTTTATTCTTTCCCTTTCTTACCTCCATTTACCATTTTATCCTGTTCCTTTCTTACTTTTTTTTATTGCTTCATTTTCTCCTGTTTCTTTCTTACCTTTTTTTAATTGATCCATTTCTCTTTTTCTTATCATTCTTTTATTACTTCATTTTATCTTTTTCTTATCATTCTTTTATGAACTTTATTCTTTCCTTTTCTTATCTCCTCTCATTTTGGTATTCGTTTCTTTTATATATCTCCTTTCACTTTGTTCTACTACTTGCTTCATTTTCTTCTTATTACTTCATACTCCTCATTCTTATTCCTTTTCATCTTTTTAATCTTGTTTTTCCCTTATCTTATTTCTCTACAGTCTTATCATTTTTCTCGTTTCACACTTCCGTGTTTTCCAATTTTATTAGAACACTTTTTACGTTTTTCTCCTCTTCTATCATAAATCATCTACTGAATTACATGTTGTTTTCCATTATGCCTTTACTAATTGTTATCCTGCTTTATATTTTACTCATTCTCTCCCCCCGTCCATTTCTTTAATCTCTACCATTCCTTAACTCCTTATTGCCCAAATTTTCTTCCTTCCCGTCATGTAACTATAATTCTTAATTTTCTATTATCTTCTTCACCTATATTTTATTATATTTTCACTGAAATCTTTCAATGGCGACATATTCGGTGATCAAAATAAGATAGTATGTTTTCATTCCTTCCCGAGACATCAGCGTATATTTTGATTTGGATTTTTTTTCCAGTTACGAGTAATTAAAAACTTTGATGTTATTTCATAATAATTGCCTTACACCCATCTATAATTAACCCAACAAGCTGCAATGCAGATGTAGAACAAAAAATTAACTTTTAATTTCCTCCATAAGGAAAAGGAAAAAATAGTATGATTTTTTTTTTGTTATCCGCGTAAAACTCGAATTTCCATCCGGAAGAATCCAAGAAAGAATACAAGGGAAAAAAACCGAACAAAACTGTTAAAATCCGGAAATTTTCGAAAATATTCACCGAAGCATAAGTATAAATAACACTAAGGATTTTTCTCTTTTTTTATTCCAGAAATTCGAAACTGCACGGAAGTGGAGAAAACGGGTTTTTATTTCCTGAGGTGTTTTTTTTTTTCATTATTATTTGCGTATAATAAAACTTTTGTTGAAACCTAGATTTGTTTTGTATGTTGTTGTTTTTTTCTTTTTGTCCCACACGCACACACATACGAGTTTTTAAAAGCATAAAACTCCAGTGAACAATTTTTCTTCATGATTGTCAACGAAGCGACTGAATAGTACATGATTTTTCGCTCAAAAACCAAAAAGAAATCAAGATTTTTCCCTCTATATCTATCTCGCTTCTCTTGAGATTTCAACTCCTAAAAAAATAATTCATCTTTCTTCATAGGAAATGAAATTTTTACTTTATGATTATCATTATTTCATTTCCCCACCAGAATTGGATATAAAAACTTTTTCACACATTTTTTTGGAGGACATCAAAGAATTCTTATTCTAACATTTTCTATTGCTTTAATAATTAATTCGATTTCACAATTGATAGTGTGTTTGAAAAGAAAAATATAATTTTACTTCTTCTCTTAACGATAATTGCTGTTTGCGTTATTCTGGTGTTTTTATAAGATCTTGGAGAAGATGATATTAAATTTTACCAAAAAAAGTTATAATATAAGTCTAGATAATTTCTTCAAACTTGGAAGTCTTTTCAGTTGGGATAAATATAATTTATAATTAAATATTAAATATTATTATAAATAAAATATTCATTTGATTTTTTTTTCATTTGATTGTGAATTTTTTCTAACATATTAATTATTTTAATTATTATATTCCATGTAAAACTCGGAAAACTAATCCTATAGTTTATAATTCCATGTTTATTAAAAAAATATAATATTTTTCCTACTTCAAGTTTTATATTTATAACTGTATTTTAATTAACGAGTATTTTTCGTCAATTTTAATTTTTTTCAAGACAATGATAATATCATAACTTTTATTTGATAAGATCGAATTCATTACTTCAATTGAAATTAATTATATAGAAGTCAGTACAAACACTGAAGCGAATTAATGTTTTTATATGATTTAGTACATAATAATACCTGATAATAAATAATTCTGGAAAGATTTGACCACAGCTAATATTTTGAAAAATATAAGAGATGAAATTATAATTTTTAATAATGAACAGCAGACATAACTTAAACCTTCATAGGATGGGAAAAAAAAATTAATTTTATTGGTTATGAAGGATTTCATAAACGTCAATTTTACGGCACAAAGAAAAACCAGAAAATCATGATCTTTATCAATATATACGGGGTGGATGAAACGTACATGACCCATTTTGAAAATTGCTAAAAAAAAAATTCACCAATAGATACGAAAAAAAAGATACCTTAAAAATATTTATAAGCGGCGTATAAAGTTTATTTTTTGATAAATTAAAAAGTAATAATTCACGATATCCCTCTCACAGTGTGTATATCCCTCTCCCAATGGTATCAATTAATATTGATAAAAAATCAATCACACAATAGACATAAAAGACATATGGCTAACAATAAATATTTTTATCGTGACGTAGGGATTTTTTTTTTGACAAAAATGGGAAAAATAGTTTCAAATGTTCCTTACAGATGGCGTTTTATAGTTAAAAAATTGTCATTGAGCATGGAATTCGACATAAACAGGGAATAATTAATGGTGACTACCATTTGCATTACATAAAACTGCAACATTTTAGTATGAACATCCTTTGTAGCTCCGGCTACATGTAATCGGGATATCTATATATATAATATTGATTTTCTGTCTCTGTGTGTATGTTCTCTATACAAATCTACAATTTTAGATCGATCGTCGTCAAATTTTGCATATATACCAAATGGGACCTGACTTAAACGATAGGCTACTTTAAAATTTAGTCAGAGCAGGACGGTAGGGCAACAATGGTTTTTGGGCTTCAACAATAACTTTCGGAACGTTTACTTTGGTTAACGTGGTTCCCTAGCAATGCGTTTAACACGTGTATATGCCTTTACAATGGTTTGTCATTTCTTCAACGCTGTCAGTAAATTTATAATATTTATGCCTTTATAATAGTTTGCCACATTTTCAATGCTCCCAGTAATGAGGTTTTTTGAATGACGTCGTAATCATCATCAGCATCGCTTTGATGGTCAGGAAAAGGGTGATCCTCATAGAAATCAGTGTTAAAATTGCCGATTTTAATGTCGAAATGTGGAAATTTGGTGGGGTTTTCTGTCCCATCAATAATTTTAAAAATTTATAGAATTCCCGAATTTTGAAATATTGAGTTCGCTTAGAGATATACGAAGCCCAGAAAATTAAATATAAAATAATTAGCCGCACCTATACTTTTTAATTGGATATCCATGCAATAACATTGATTTCAACTTTTTATTTATATCTTCTCAAGCATGAAAATTAATGTCTCCGTATTGTCTTTTGATATTCAACTGCATAAATTCATAGTTTAGGATGTTTCAAAATTAATTATGGGCCCGTAAAGTACATCGAAGAAATTCCACAGCTTCAGTTAAGCATTTTTGAAAGCTGAAACAGGCAGATGAATAAGTTCGGGGGGGGGGAGGATCGAAATACCTAGCGCTCCTTAAAAAAGGAAAAAATATATATATTCGTTTCTATGTTTCTTTAAATCTAGATTTGTTTATTTCATGAGTCGCGCAGGAAGTCGCCATATTGGTGAACTCAGACACGGTTTGCATGTCCGTCAAAGAAAGAGGGAGATATCACGTGATCCAAAAAAGACTCATTGAAGAAAACCCGGGCAACGCCTGGTATTATAGCTAGTAGGCTATATTTTCAGATAGCATTCCATAGCGTTTAGCAACTAGCTACAATAAAAGCATGTGAAAAAGAAAGTTCGTTCTTGGATCCAAAAGATAAAGTATGCTGATGGCGTTGATCCTCGTTGGTGACACAATGGTAGTCGGCTGAAATTGGTTTTCTGCAGTTTTTCAACTTTGAGGAGCGAATACGAGTTGGTCTCCTCTTTGAAATAGTCTCTTCACAGAAAGCAGGCAGATAATATGATATCAAAACGATAACGTGATAATAATATTACAAAATGTGAAAATTCAGATGTGATATTTTCACTTCAAAGTATGAAAGTCACATAACAGAACCGGTATAACATGCAACAAGTATAACTCCAACAACATAAGTAGTACACATTAGGGCCACGCATTTCCACAAACGCACATGCACAATACATTGCTACGTGTAATAATTCATTGGAAATTCCCCCAGATGAATGCCCAAGAGGTGAATGTACGGTCAAGTATGACGAGACTAAGGATGAATTGACCAAAGAAGCTCTTAATCTTCTAACGGACGAACAACTCTTGCTGCCACGCAGTCACATTAAACAAGTGCTAACAGTGACCTGTTACAAAAGTGGCAACATCTATGAGACAAGAATGTCCATAAACATGCGTACAAGGTACAGAAACGCGTCTGTTGGAATAATAAGATTTGGTCTAGAGAGAAAGTGATTATATATGATAAATGACCACGGTCCATTGCCGACATATCTAGAACGTTTCAAGAAGTCGGACAGCGCCAAGTGTGCTTGTGGTGAGATTGGATCTTTATGGCATTACCTGACATCTTGTTCATATACAACAAAATTTCATTTGGTTTTCAACGGTCGACTGTGTTTCAAAAGGCGAGTTTTGAAGAGCCCTATGAGCCTTGCTCGGGTGCGGTGGATTATATTGTTTCTAGATAATAACAACCTACACCGCATACATTCTAAGAAGACTGCCAGTGCTCGTCGGAGCAGTAGGAACGATGACGAATTCAAGCCGGCAAGAGCCCCGATGATAGATCATACGAGAAATATGATCTCCGACCATGTTGGAGTCAACAGAAGTACCCAGCGAATAGGAAAATCTAACCACGTTTACCTGTAGAGACAAATTATATCGTTCACGACGAGAACGTATCAAGTGCAATTTACGCGACTGTAATCATGTTTATAATTTTTATTGCCCATTAACTTAGATTGTTTATACATTTTATTTATCGTTTAATAGCAGGGGTGGCCAACTTCTTTCTGTTGGGGGGGGGGGGCAACTTGACTCAGCTATAGCGTCGCGGGCCGCATCAGTGGTGCAACTTCGGTGTATAAGCCGCTCCATTATTAATTGAATTAATTAGTCAGTTACTAAATTAATTTCGTCACAATAAGAAGTTTGCAAGCAGTTTGTGTTAATCAAGAAATCTGCTGTTGGAACCGATAGTTCACAGGGCGCATGCCGCACGCTGGTCAGCCCTGGTTTACATGATTCCAGATTGACGATTGTCGATGTTTCAAGACAATTGCATCGAGTTGTTTTTTTTTTTTTTCAATTTATTTATTCTATATTTTGTTGCCTTCGTCTGAGGTGACTCTGTTTTTTTTATTTTAATGAAACGTTCCAGACACACCCATTTTTCGGGAAAACTTCGATATCTCTTCAAGATGGGAAGCGGAGTGTGTCCGGTCTTCAAAAGTGTAGTAGATGACATTGATCAGTTGCGCTATCTGCACCATTTATATCGCTTTTTATGTGTTATGTCGAGTGTTTTTTTTAAGATACAGCACCATCTGTGAGAAAAATTGTGAACTGTTTCTTTAAATTTACCAGGGAACAAGAACTGTTTCCAAACCTTTTTATTTAAACTGGTTGATTTTCTTCTTGATTCTTAAAATGGTGCATTGACTTTCCGCCCACTCTGCATGTATCAACGATAATAATAGCTTGTCTGCATTAATTTTTTTTCTATTTAATAAAGGAAAAAAAAAATCATTATAAAACCAGCTGTAAGAATATAACCCTATAACAATTAACTTCTTAACAAATCTTCAATTGAAAAAGAATTCCCGTAAACAATTTAGTTCTTAGACTAAGTGTAAATTCATGTAACAGTGGACATGGTCTTAATTAAAAGAACTTGAATCCTGTAAGATTATACAATCAGACATCTTGCAGTTCAAATATTTTTTTGCTTTCGTTTTGCACGTTAAGGTCCCAGTTGAAAAAAACGCGACAAAAAACACGCGTTGAGAGAAATCCATTAATTAATCAACATTTCACAAAAGATAGCGGGTGTTCGGAGCATAATCTGTGAAAGCTTCAATTCTTCTGGGGAGGTCTCTTAATTAAGTAAATCTTTTAATTGCAAACAAACAGCGAAAATGCCGAAACTTCTCTGCTCCGAGGAATTAACGCGCTCTTGCCAGAGAGAGAGAGAAAGAGAGGAAAAGGCAACATGGCGTGATATTGATGGGCTTAGTGTCACGTCCTTACGAACGGATTAGGGAAAACGTGTTATTTGCTGCTGCCAATCTTTTCGGTTGGCAGCGGGATAAAAACCTATTACTTTCCACCACTTTTGTCCACCTAACGGATTAAGAAAGCGGATGCTGCACTTCCTTAGAGACACCAGTATTGCTGGTGCTAGTCTATAACCCCTAGATACACAGACGCAAATAACATGACTTGTGCATTACTTCCACTGCAACAGATGGACGGAATTCAACGAGTAAATATTTGCGAATTTTTTTTTTTTATTTATTATTATCATAATATCGTTTTCTTCCTAATGCATTTTGTTAAGCTAGAAGAATTGTTTGGAATCCATTTTGGAAATACGCGCTAGTCTTCTTCATTATGTATAGTGTCGTAAATGCATCAATCAGGCTTTGCGTGTGTCGTATTATTCTTATGGGTTTATGTAACTATGATAATAGAGACGAGAAATTTCTCAAATTAATTAATTTATAGTTTTTTTAATGCTCATATGCATTGAAAGATTCAGGTTTAAACGTTGAGTAAAGGTGGAGTCTTCCGAAACTCGTGGTGGCAATATGAAACGAATCAACAAAAGCAAAAGATTTTTTATTGTTATTATAAAAGTACTTAACAAAAATTTCTTTTAGTTTCTTGCCTCACACAATACAATTTTTTTTTGTTATAAGAATGTTTCTTGGAGAAAAGTGTCATCGCCGGTACGAGTTTATTATCTTCTCAACATTATATAACACTGCTGATTGGCATTAATCAAGAAGTTTCTAAGTTTCGTTATCGGATACTGAATCGAAAGATCATTTCCTAACTATAAGTTCAATCCTTTTAAACGGCAAACTGACCAATAAAATGCAGAGTGTGCATTGTTTTTTTCAGCCTGGCTGGTCTGCTTTATTGCAATTGGTAGTTGTGAACTTCAACTGATGTTCCCATGAGTGTTATCTATACGTCTTGAAAGATCTGGTCAAACAAGAGACGAAGAGTAATTGTATTGGATGGCGCGATGGCATCGTTCGCGGACCACTATCGTTGATAAACGTTGAAAATAAGATTAATTCGTACCGATGATCACCCTTTTTCCTGAGAAATTCAACTTTCAATTGGCGACGGCCACGAAAACCTTAACAATTCTTCAATGTTTCGATTGCCTCAAATAACTTTGTCATATCGGTTTGCAATTTATAAATAATAATTTACGGGCATTATCACGTATGCATATGCAATGGCAATATGGCAAGTAGCGCAATATTGCCGACATTGGCATACAGCTATTGGCAACCTTACTAGAGGAAAAAATAATTTTCTTTTTATTCATCTTGTTCCCACTCTTGAGTCGTCTCAAAGTAAATAATAATAGGGTGCAGAATGCAATTTTTGCATCGCTACTTACTTCGCCACACACTCCAGCCATATTACCATACTGAAATTTACTGTCATTAACGAGTTGGGGTGGAAGTGAAGGCGCCATCTATCAGTGGTCACTTCGAGCTCGTAAGGAAAAAATTTCATACTATATATATTCGTCCGCCGGTTCGAATGTGGGACCTGATGGCAACCTACACGATGGTAGACGAGCATCTTACCGCCATGTGACATCACTAGGAACATCGTATTTCCTACAGTTAAGGGGGTCATTCAAGTATTACGTCAGCATCGGGGGGGGGGTTCGGATTTGCTAACTTTTGATGGCAAGGTTGGAGTTTGGCAGTTGCTTACGTGATCAACCACCCCTTTTAGAAGAAATGATATATTCTAAGCTGCTGACGGAATTTAGCTGACAAGGTAAGGAGGGGGTCAAAAATGGCTGAAAATCTGCTTACGTAATACTTGAATGGTCCCTAATCCAGTTATGCAATTTTCAAAATTCTTAATCCACAACCCGAAAACATAGAAAAAACTTTATCCATAATATAAACCATACGAAATGATTTTTTTTTTTTACAAAATTAATGAAATAAATGAGATACACGTCGAATATGTGATTTATTTTTCTAACCGGTCAGCTTATCGGGAATCCACTCGCACACGTTCATTACAAGGAAAAACGGAGAGGAAAAATCATTAAAAAAAACACATGATTCTTCATTTTTTTGGTTCTGTTATAATAAACTTCTTCCATCAAAGAAAAAATGCCTTCAACAATAGTTTAAGATCTTTTTTCCTTTACAACAAAGAAATAAGTAACTAAATAAAGGATACACAGAAACGTTCACCGTTAAGATTTAATTGCTTCCCTTCGGGAAATAGATAATGTACTTCCGGGAAAACAAGAACCGAGATCTCAAGTTTCATACGTCTCTTTCAATCATACGAGACGCATGGTGGTCTCTTTGGGATATGTTTCGAATATAGTAATCAATTGGTTATTGTTATCATAATCCCAGAACCTCAATGTGATCACATTAAGCGGCGTGAAGTGTAATTGGAACCGTAATACAGTGTCACATCTCGTTAGTGGCATCATATTTCTTTTTTGTTCATTCCGCTATACAGTAAGCTAAAATGTAGCCGACAAGTTGAAATTTCTCGTATCGAGTTAGTGATACCTTCTACAAAACCACGTATGCACCTCGTCCATATCCCTCTGCGGAACCTCTATGAAATCGGTACATGTTGAAATGTGCGTACGTGTATCGAACCTGATGTGAAGTTTGTTTCTTTGTAATGCTTGTTATGTGTAGTGCTGCCATCTGCAAATCAATTTTTTAAACTACGAGTTTTTTCTCAACTCATACTCAGTGTAGTGTGAATGAATAATGTAACGATGTAATGAATGAATAATTGTAACGTTGTAATGAATGAATAATTGTAACGTTGTAATGAATGAATAATTGTAACGTTGTAATGAATGAATAATTGTAACGTTGTAATGAATGAATAATTGTAACGTTGTAATGAATGAATAATTGTAACGTTGTAATGAATGAATAATTGTAACGTTGTAGGCCTGTTGCTCTCTGTATGTGTAGTGCTTCCATCCCCCATCAATTTTTCTAACTATGCATGAAGTGTAATGATTGAATAATTGTACCGTCTTAGGTCTGTTGCTGTCTGTGGCGAGACTTTTTCACGGAGAGATAATTATCAGCGGTATTATTAGCTCACAGTTGAGCTAATAATACCGCTGGAAGCACGAATCTTGAATTCATTCGCATGCGATTCCCCAAATAAAACTGCAAACAGCAGGAAACTGAAATCACACAAAGCGATTCATATCATCCGCGAATCCTTTCAAAATTCTAATCCAATCGAAAAACATAGAAAAAAAAGCTATATCCATACCAAATATACAGTATATATACACCATGAAATTATTTCCTTCCAAAGTGAATTAAAATGAATGAGACACGCGTCGAATATGTGATTGATTTCTCCAATCCATCAGCTTATCGCGAATCCACTCGCACACGTTCATTACAAGTAAAAACGGAAAGGAAAAAATCATTAAAAAAAAAACATTATTATTTTTTTTTTGGCTCTGTTGTAATAAACTTCTTCCATCAAAGAAAAAAATGCGTCCAACAATCGTTTAGAGGGGAAAATCTTTTTTTCCTTTACAACACAAAGAAAAAAATGATAAATACGTAAAGGATACATAGAAACGTTCACCGTTAAGATTTAATTGCTTCCCTTCGGGAAGTACATAATGTCCCGCAACCTTTAATGAGAACGTTATGCGTAACAGAGATGAAAAAAAAAAAACGAATTTTTTTTTTTTTTTTCCAACTCGTTCTTTAAGAAAATTAATTTCAAGCTATAAGTCAAAAATTTAAAGAGGCGAAAGGATTTTCTTAAGAGATTAAGATTTTTTTTTTTTCCTTTCCTTTCGCCCTCGTCGTTCCCTTTAATTAAAGTTCCAGATGAAGAACAATCTAGAAGAATGATACGCAATGGACTATGCGCTAGAGAAGGGGGGAAAAATAAATTACAATAATTGAATAAAGTAGAATAATAAAAAGTTAAAACAATAAATTATTTTAATATATATATATTTTTTTTTTATTCCGTCGTGGAATTTTTCAGTGTATGATATGATTGGAAACGTAAAAAGTGATTTTTTTTTTTCTGAATTTTTTTTTTTTCCAATTTATTTTGATACTTTTAAATTGAATGGATTCGAGACGTTATTTATTTATTTCGTATATTTGAGTTGATATTTGATTCCACTGGGGAGAATAGGATTGGGAATTTCCGATTTAACGACGTTTGTGAATTTTTTAGTAGATAATGCGAAAAAATTGATAACGCGATTTATGTCTAAAGGTTTGGAAATTTCAAACAATGTATATCGGAATTAGTTTTCGGTGTTTTAATTCTACTATAATTTCTTGTTGCGTGGTTCTTTTAATTCTCTAGAGCAGTGGTTCTCAACTTTTTTTGACTGGCGGAGCCCTTTTTAGTTAAAAAAATGCTATGGCGGAGCCCCCGTAGACCAATTTTTTAATTATTCATCAAAGTTACTGATTTAATTTTACTATTTAAAAATATTTATATTTTTTTTAGTTTTACTGTTTTTTTATTTTCCTCGAGCAGCCACGGAACCTCTGGAGAGTGCACAAGGAGCCCTAAGTGCTCCGCGGAGCACCAGTTGAGAGCCGCTGCTCTAGAGAATATGAATGATTTTATATAGCTCTGTAGGCATATATATACATTCCCATATAAAGTGGGTGGGTTGATGGGTGGAAAAAAAAATCATTCTTAATTTGATGTGGATGTGAAAATTATCGTATACTGGGCTACGGAATGGTGAGTCATCGTAGCCGTCTGGAAGAAATTGCTCGCATCGTGTTGATGATATCGCTGAAAGTACGAATTTTGAATTCATTTGCTTGCAATTTCCAAAACCCAACTTGAAAATAGCAAAACAGAAAAACAACAGAAAATTGAAATATTTGAATTGCCGGAATTCTCTCTGTGATATTCAGTATGTAATGTTATCGGATGTCCGAAAGCCAAAAACACTAAACACATATTAACATTGGTTTTTTTTCTTTTCTAGATAATTAAATAATGCCTGAATAATTGAATAAATCAGCAGAACGTCGATGTGAAAGAGAGTTTCATGGAACGAACTTTATAGAAAATTTGTTTTTCCGGTCTAACACTGGAACAGTAAGTGAAAATATTATTTCCATTAGTTTTGTGAACTATATTTTTAATGCAGACAAAAGTATGCCCATTGTAAAAACAAAAGACTTTTGTAGTATAAAAATAGGCGCGAATGCCAGCCGATCTCTTTTTTAAAAAGTCTCGCAACAGAGATCAACAGACCTACAAACAGTACAAATGTGATTCAATCATAACACATCGCTCACTTCACTTCTGAAATGTAGATGGCAGCACTGAAAATCAAACACAACACTACGTACGCACTGAGACAGTTAGGTACTCACACAGTTACACTTCCGGCGCAACTCACTAGGTAGTAAATCGCCCACAGATGGTGATGGACCTGAGTTATGCTCGGTTTGAAAGAAAGAAAGTATAAAAATACTACGAGATTACACAGTGGATCGGCCTTTGAAATGAGGGTCAAATTTAAAGGACAAATGAATTGAAATTCTCGAGGGTTGCCAATCTGTGTTCTTGGCAGAAATCTGGTTATTTTATCGCCAAGAGCATCGCAAGTAGGCTCCTCAAATTAGGATGGTTCTGTCATTCAAAAACTAATTCAGTTACAACACAGCTCGATATGGTTTGTATTGAAATATAAACTTATGTCAAGTCCAGAGAGGTGGCGCGCTTACGCCTAAAATTTCACTAGAGCCCACGTCGTAGATTCAAAAGTAGATTCATTGTACTGCGTTAAAGACTAGTGTACGTATAGAAATACCACGTACCACACATATTAGGGGGAACTGCCCTAAAATATTACTACTTTTTTTTTCATTGTTGAAATGAAATTTTCGTCATTATTGAGAAACTATTATGTTTTCCATTGTTGCCGCGTCCGTTGGATCATCCGTTTCGATTGTTGGGAAGTTTTGGCACGTGACTTCACAAGACAACCATTCTTCAAAGCGGTCAACAATGAGCTTCAAAATTTATATAAACGAAGGCACGTGTGAACGAAACTCATTCAGATTAGATTCCCACTGTGCACTATCAGTGATCATAGTACGGAAAAGGCAAAAAAAAAATTTGGATAAGCCGGCTTATCCGCGAAGTTTATGTATTGTTTTCCTTCATTGTGTGTGTGAGTGAAAACAACATAAGTTTCTAGGTGTTGGGCTTATATTATTCAGTTATTTTATTCGGTGGGTAGAAAGCTTAAAAGTTTAGATTCAAAATTACTTTTTTAATACATTTAATTGGGATCGGGATACAGCTTTCAGTTTTGTTTTGTTTTTTTAATTTATATTTATTTATTTATTTATCTATTTTTCTAGTTTTAGGCCTTAAAGATCGAGAACTTTTCCGATGAGGGAAGGGATACAGTGGATGTAGGAAGTGGTATGAGGTTATTACTTGTTAAGGGCAGTCGGGTGTAATGACCGATCCGGGTTCATGTCGATGTGAACCCGCCATTGGCATTGCGCCTCAAGTGACATGCAGAAGGGGAAAGCCCAGGGGGAAGAGGCGAGGACGAAGGGTGCCCTTCTTCTCGATGCTGTCTTCGGTTGAGATGTGGAGGATAAGACAACTTTTCAAGTCAACGGTTAGGATCAGTAAATGGATCAGTGGCGGGAGAGGTAGAGGTGTGCATGATCTATTTACTATCCTACCAGCGCCTTCCTTCATTGCAAAAATCGATCTAATTAGGATTTATTATAGATTGAATATCCATAGGTTCAGTTAATCCAAAACGGAATATACGCAAGAAATAAGGAGATTATGAGAAAAAATGGGAAATGATACACCAGTTGGACCCCAATGGAGTATGCAAAATAATTGCAAATTTTCAATCAATTTTTATTCATCGTTCGTCACTTATGAAAGAGTCAGACTTTTTCAGTGTCGCTTATTAAAGAGTCAACTTCCGGTATCGCTTATCGAAAACCCTGACTTTCGAGATCGCTTACCATGGAGTCAAACATTTGACATCTCTCATGAGAACGAATTACATCTCTTATAAGTTTAAGAGAAAATAAACATGGAACAAAGCTCATCGCGTAGTCAAACATTACGAATAGATGTCTTCATTGCAAAAATCGATCCACAGTTGATATCCATACATATTCCATCGGCTTAGTTAATCCAAGATGAAATGATATGAATGAAACAAGGGGAATTATATGAATAATCAATGGGGTGATTATCCACCAGTTGGAACTGAATGCACCGTGCAAAATAATTACAATTTTTTATGGATTTTTGTTCATTGTGCGTCGCTTATCAAAGAGCCTGACTTTCGGTATCGCTTACCATGGAGTCGATTATTTGACATCTGACATGACAGTGCGAATTCGAGCATGTGTTAAATGAAAATAATAAACAACGGACAAAACTCATCTCATAGTCAAACATTGGATGTTTTTCATGAGAAAAGTCAAACGTCAAGTGTCTCATACAAAAACAAAACATTATATATTATACAAAATATAAATATCAAACACCAGGTGTCTCTCATCAAAAAGTCAAATTTTGTACGTCAAGCATCGGATATCAATTTTTCAAGAATGAACACATGTCAAAAGATCAAAAGATCAATCATCAATTTTTAAAGAGTGTATATTATTAAGTATAATTATTGAGTATAAAGTACTAGCGAGCATTGTGTATCGCTTATCAAAGAGGCAAACTTTTGGAATTGGGTGTCATTCACTCAAGAGAGTTCGACATCTCTTATCAAAAAGCGAATTCGGACATGCCCCATCCGACATTGATTCTGTGATAAGCGATATGACCAAACATTGGACATCCATTACCACAAAGTCAGGTATCTGGTGCTTCTTATTAATAAATCAAACATCGAGTATGAATTTTAGAGAAAAGTCATAAATTAAATATATTCCTCATTGAAGTCAAATGTGGGGCATCTCTGATCAGAAGTTCAAACATCAAACATAAGACTACGGGAAATCGTACACATCATGTATTTGCTCATCAAAGAGCCAAACTTTTTGAATCACTTACCGTGGAGTCAACATGTCTTTGTATAGATGAAATTCGGACATCTCTTATGAGAAACCAAAAGTCGGGCCTCGCTTATCACCTGATCAAGCATTGAAGATTTTTTCATCAAGGAAATCTCTTATCATAAAGTCAAACAATGTATCTTTTATAAGAAAATCAAACATCGATCACAGTTAAACACTGTGTATCGTTCATCAAATTTTCAAATATTTCCCATCGCTTATCATATAATGAAAACAAGATGAAATCAAACACCAGGCATGATTGTTGAACGGAATAAGACATGAAGACATCGGTTTAAAACATGTGTTTAATCGTTTCTAAAACATGTTATACAAAGCATGTTCAATGTGGCGTCCACCACTCTCTAAAAGCAAGTTAAATCGCATTACTGTGTTCTCAATAGTAGCTCTTAACATATCAGGAGGAATGTTACGGGCATGTCGGTGTAGCGCATTTTTCAATTCCACCAAAACCTCACAAACAGTTTCGTTTTTGAAAACGATTAAAAAAATTTTAAACCGATGTCTTCATGTCTTATTGCGTTTAACAATATTGTATACAGTGCCATTCCCCGCTGGTGGTGAGTTTTTGAACTTTTTTTTTGTTGAAAATTGAATCCCATGATCTTCTGTAAACGATTACCAACTTTGATAGCATTTCGTTCAGTAGTTTTTCTTTTTTTGGCCATTTCTAAGTTGAACTTCAATTATTAAGACTGTGCAATGAATGACTATTATTTATCATTCTACAATGGAACCTCCCATAACGGATACTCCCGTTAGTGGATGCCTACATCAACGGACACTTTTTTTTTTCATTACATCGATGAAACTCAATGTATTTTACTATCCATTAACGCAGCATTTCTCTACCTATGGTCCGCAACGATAGTACAGATGGTCCGCAGGCAGACTCGATAATTTTGATTCTTATTAAATGAAAAATGTTTTCATTGATATACGATAAACACTTTTTATGGGTTCAAATACAAATTAGGTTTTGATACTTAGACTGACCATATCTAATCGAGGAAAATAATGTAAATCGCAATACTAAATATGAAGTGAATTTTATTTAGCGAAAAAATGCAATTTATGACAAATTTAGTGGTTCAAAAATTGCTAAAAAGTGGGGGGGGGGGGACTGCAGCATATTGCAGTGAGTTGAAATGCATTTCATGAAAAAAGTATTAATCGATGACTTGAGACCATTTTTTTTATTATGAAAAATATGTGAAACTGTGTTCGGCAAATACGGTGTATTGTCAATTGTTTCCTTAAACATTGTTACATGCTGGAAAAAATCCTCAATTGTTGTTGAAAATTATGAATGAGTGGAAAATCAGGGACTACTGGAACTCTAGCAGTGAATTGAAATGTAGTTCACGGGAAAAAACATTCATCACCACAAATACGTGAGATAAATATTTGGAAATATTCATAATTATCATAGTATAATTTGTAAGTTATGAAAGTCACCTTCATTCACCATTTTAAATAAAAATTATAAATTCGAATGCACTTTATCCAAAAAAACGGGACAATTATTTAAAATCGGAACGGATAAAAATACAGGAATGTCCCGTAAAATACGGGACACATAGCGACGCAAATTATGCTGCCCGTCGAATAATCTCACGTATTTCATTGATCCTTGGGTTCAGAAAAGTTGAGAGAAAGCTAAATTAACAGACATTCCTCGTTATCGGACAAAATTTTGTGTGCCTTGGGTGTCCGTTATCGAGAGGTTCCACTGCAGAATGTGATTTTGTGAAAGTGCTTCTGGAAAATGTTCAGTTTTTGAAAGGAATCTCTTAACGCAAATAGGACAACCGCTTGTTATGTTCCCTTTTGAATGTATGGTGATGGTAGTGCTGGTGGATGTGTCGTTATTTCTGAAACATACACAGTCATGACTCCTTTTCTTTTTTAAGTTATTTAATGGAAGAGAGAGATATTTTTACGACATGTTCGGTCGACAGTTGGAGCCAGACTGAACCCCAATACAAGAACACACTAGATAATGCCTAGCTAGTGAGTGGCGTAAAAAATATAATAAAATATAAAAATTGTACAAGACAAGCAGCGCCACAAATGAAAAATACCGGAGTAAAACCGGGTTATGCTAGGAGTAGAATTTCTGAGCAGTGTGCAGCGTGAAAACTCTCATTAGTTAAAAAACCTGAAATTCAGGTTTTTTGACCATCAGCGTTTTCACTCTGTAGAAATCTGCTCCTAGCAAAACCTGTCTTTAATGAGCACAGTGGATATGTTTCCTTCTGGTAGAAACGACCCTTTTTACATTGTAATCTCGACTAAAAATATTCCGGTTAAAATAAATTCTGCTGCATAATCCGGCAGAGCTCATCCCAAAGATTCAGAAACCGTTGAAATGTACATTCAAAAAAAAAAACGGAAGTGTTCCGTTCTGAAAATAAGCTCTACATTTGTGAATGGTCTGCCGTCGTTCATCAAAACAAAAAAAAGATCAAACTTCAGAGTGATTTATCGTGCATCAAACATAACATCTCGTTCAGACAAAGTACGAGCTGTACTCGATTTCAAACAACAGAGCAATTGCGTGAATTTTTAGGACTCACAAATATTTATCGCCGTTTCCTACCGCATGCAGCTGAGACACAAACGCCACTGCATGATCTATTGAAAGGTTCTACGAAAAAAAAAGAAATGACAAAACAAAAGTCTATACATCAACTTTGCAAGCATTTGAAGATTGTAAAAAGCTACTAGCTGATGCCGCACATCCATCCCCGTCTGCCCAATTAGCTCTACACGTAGATGCTTCCGACTATGCTATAAGTGGTGCATTGCACCAGGTGACGGACAATGGCTTCAACCGCTTGGTTTTATCTCACGTAAACTTTCCCTACCGAAACACGATGTAGCGCATACGATCGATATCTTCTTGCCGCATATTATTCCATAAAATTTTCCAGATACATGCTCGAAGCTCGTGAGTTTATACTTTTCAGTGACCATAAACCACTGTGCTATGCGTTTCGACAGAAAAGTGAAAAATGCTCACCTAGACAGCTAAGGCATTTAGATTATATATCGCAGTTCACAACGAACATTTGCCATATTCCTGGATCGCAAAATATTTCCGCTAATATCTCGTTACGCGTAACAGCAATTTCAGTTCCTAGACCTCTCAATGTTACTGCCATCGCTGAGCAACAAGATGGGGATAAAGAATTAGAGGAACTTCTAAAGAGCAAACCAGTTTTGCAACTGAAGAAAGTATTTCTTCCAGACGCAGCTAAAGCGCTCTACCGCGATTTATCAACAGGTGCAGCTCGACCTTACATTCCAGAAAAATTTCGATATGATGTGTTTCGGAATATGCACAAACTGTCACACCCAGGAATTAGACGTACTGTTGAATTATTACGACGACGCATAATAATTATTTTGGTTAATAAAAAAGGAAGATAGACATAGAAATTTTGAACCTCACGCTTTCGTATGTAGTGACTCTCTTCCGTTGTTTTCCAGACGGTCGTCTCCAGTACTCGGGATCACGTGACGCACTCAAAGTCATTAGCCCGACTCTTGGGACACCACAGGCTTCATTGACATTTCTTTTTGGCAAGCGCTCTGTCTCAAAAGGTTCAAAATCTCTGATTTAGACTTCCATTAACGGACACTTGCCCTTTAGCTGATACCTCACAATACAAATACAAATACAACGCCACAACAGGCAAATTGCCCAACGAGATGGCTGACCCAAGAACATCATGAATCCCCGAGTCCCTACCTACTACTGCTACACCACACATGCACCCCCCCCCCCCGCGGAACCCCCCAACCCCCGGAATCGGTACATGCGGGAATGTGCGTGTACGTGTAGTGCAACCTGATGTAAAGTTTGTTTCTGTGTAATGCTTGTTATGTGTAGTGCTGTCATCTGCCCCCAGTTTTACTAACTATGAGTGAAGTGTTATGATTGAATGATTTACCGTTGTAGGACTGTTGCTCTCTGTGGCGAGACTTTTTAACGGGGAGATCGGCTCGCATTTGCGCCTTGAAGTTGGGAACCACAGAAAACCAACTTCAGCCGACCACCACTGTGGGGTTCGAACCCGGATCCTCGCATCACGAGTCCGACACTATAACCACTCGACCACCACAGCGACCACCAATAACGGACACTTTTCAAAAATCGCATCGACAGGCCCCTCAATGTATTTTGCTATACATTAACAAATAATCCTCGTTAGCGGGAAAAAATATTTGGTCACATGAGTGTCCGTTATTGTGTCCGTTAAGTGTCCGCATGAAGAGTACACACGTCACAGTTAGGGGATAGGGGCGTACGTATTACCTGCTTTTTTTTGGGGAAGAAGCACATAGGCTAATTTGAGGTTTCGGGGGGGGGGGAGCACACAGAATCTCTCCAAGAAAAATTTTGGTTTTAACCTTCAAAAAAAAGCGATTCAAATTCACAAAAAATTGAGCATTTAATTTTTTTTATTCAGTATTTAACTTTTTGTACAAATTTTTCTAGGTTGGCAATTTCCGATCGTCTTGCCCCCCCCCCCCCGTTTTCGTGTGTGTATTTAGATGGAAGCATCACAGGATTTTACAATATGCTTAGGTGTAGCATGGCAGAAAAAGAAAACCACGCTCTAACATCATCTAATTTCCTAATAAAACGAATTTTACTGCGGAATAAGACGAAGCATAATTAATTTGCTCGAAATTTGCCTCATTTATATTCTCAACACATAATAAAAATATCATAAATTAATAATTCAATTTTTTTCCCTCCCGTTCGAAATCAATAGGCGCTAGGCATTATGCCGAGAGAGAGGAAGATGTACCATCACACAATCATCTTTAAAAATAATTATTTTACTGGAAGTTTGCCGATGTGATGAGATAAATCTTAAACATCTCAAGGTAAAATCTGGAGAGAATAAAAGAGGAACGCACACAAAAATTTCCCGAGCGTTAATTATAGAAATTATTCATTCAGATCGCAACTTTGAAATCTCATTTATATGCGCGAAATAGGAAGAAAATTTAGATGAATACAAATTGCGAAATTAAAACGTAATCTGAGAGATCCAAGAAAACTTGTCTAAGAATGCGTTGGGAAATAAACTGCAAATAATGTTGTGAGCGTTGTTTTGATTACACGTTGCGGCAGTAACAGGCTGTTAATTAATAAAATTGGGGAATTTCTCAAATGAATCGACGACGCGGTGTTTCTATTTGGGAGAAACTCGAGTAGATTTTGCCATGGAGGGAATGAATTGTATATCCAGGATGTTTGGGAAAGAGTATCCTGAACAAATATCTCCGAAATTGATCCTAAAAATTGAAGTAAAATTTTCGGTAATATCAGGAAAAAAAGAGGAAAATTCAGCTGTCATAGTAGGACTTACGTAAAATTATAATTAGGGAGACTATTTTGGCCTTCAATCCAAAAATAGTCAATGGGTATAGGTTTCTATCTCTCGTCTTTTTTTACCATATACTGTATACGTTACTGCTAAATCCCGAAATTGTGGCTAGTTCGCGAAATGATCGAGAGGTTTAGTCAAAGTCTGATTTTCAGAAATGATTCGGGCTTTGACCGGCCAATTCGCGAATAGGCCAAAGTTCGGTAAGCTGATGTGAGATGGTCCGGTCAGCACTCTCTATAGCAGAAGGCCTCCGCGCGAAGCTCGTGACGTCACTGAAGAAGGCCATCACACCTATAGCCATTGGATATAACAGGCAGACGCATGCGTCGTCTTTACCATTTTTTGTAGTATATCCAATGGATGACCTTCTTCAGTGACGTCATGAACTTCGCGTGGAGGTCTGCTATAGACGGGATTTGTGCGAGAGGTGCTAAATGCATTTTATTCATCGCCATCTCGTGCCACATGGCTATATATATATTGTAGCTGTATTGGATTAGCTCCTTGTGACGAGAGGAAAATAGAGAGAAATTTGAGATAATTTATAAAACAACTATTTGCATAACAGTACAGACGTATAGCTCTTCTGTCAAATTTATGAGAAAAAAAATGATTGCTGCATCTTGTGATTGTGGTTTGTTGAGTTGCTATAGCTAACGTGGACATAATAATCACGGAAAAATAAGCCAACTCGGCAATGATCCGAATCATATCTTTTGTTATCGGACTTTGGCCAGGGATATCTGGTCACTTCGCGAACTGGCTGAAAAAAATGTGATATTCGGACTTTGGATGGATCAATGATCAACGAAATCGGCCAATTCGCGAGCTGGGGGATTTCGTTCTTTGCCAGTGGAGAATTTTTGAACAATCGCATTCCTAAACGATGGATCGGCCGTTCCCCCTTCCAGCTACATTGGCCGAAAAATTTGACTACCGTATAGACATATGCCGTGAATCCCAAGGTGGACATATTGAGCACCATCAATTTGGTTTGTAGAAACTTTATGATCAGCCATGTAATATAAAATGGTGTGTCTATGTGTTCACTATTTTTCGTAATATATGCATTTCAAATCAGGTCATTCTTTTTGAAACACCCTGTATATTAATTTACTATGTAGCATTTGAATAAAAATTCTTTGACGTATCGGTGATTTAAATTCGATGAAGTGTGAGTGATTGAAATTCGCTGCGATATCGGCGCGATCGGAATTCGCTGAGATATGAATGATGAGTTCGTTTACTCGGAGATCGGTGATAGAAATTCGCTGAGTTTTCGGTGATTAAAATTGACCGAGAGGCCGTTGGTATCGATCCGCTGAGATATCAGCGACTGGAATTTGCAGATTGAGACATTAGTGAGTAATATTCACTGAAATATCAGGGATTGAAATTTACTGTGATATTGTTGATAGAAATTTTCTGACGCGCATCGGTGAATAAAAATCACAGCAGAGTAAAAATCATTCGCTGAGTTATCAGTGATTGAAATTCGCTAAGAATCCGCGGTTATCTCCATATCCCCTCTTCCTCGTATAGATTAATAATTTGAATTCAAATATCACATGCTGAATTCATTTCAATAAATCAATATTTTATAAATTTCATCAGTTCGCATTTTAATTATAGAATATAATTTAAATACATAATGACATATTTAAGAAGTTTCGAAAAATTGGCTATTAATCTAGTCTTGTTTTCCTTTGTGATTAATGTAAGTTTACAACTTTCTAATTGATATAAATTAACTAACTTAATTTAATTTATATAATTAGTAACTATGACACTGGGAACAAACCTCATGTATCATGTGACAAGAAATTTTAAGAAATTTTTTTCTACTATTTTAAAAAAAAATTATTTTTGTTCATGGTCACGAAAAAAAAAATTCCACATCGAAAATCATGATAAAATTTCCAAAACTTTTACTTTTAAAAAAGCATAAAACAATAAAAAATTTCTTTGTATACAAATTTTAACAAATACTATGGCACTCATTGTGCTTTTTCAAAAATGTCAATTTCATAAAAAAATTTGGATAAAAATTGAATGACAAAAAATTTTTTTAAAGAAGGAATTGCGCAAATGCAACTACCGCTAATTATTATCCGACTTTTAATCTTTCTGCCGATACATTTTCAACATTATTTTTAATTGAACAGTGTAACATTCAAGCTGTTGACAAGGATGTACAGTAATACTTTTATTCACGCCAATGTGACGGTCGGTGTGGTGTATACGGAGCGGCGAACATTCCTTTATTCCGCATTAATACAGAATAACTCTACGTTAACATGCGAAACTGACAACCCTTCGTCATGGAGGTTAAAAATCGAACTCCTCGATAATGTCTCTCGATGCATCTTAAACCTCACGTGTCTCGTGAATAAAAGTATTACCGTACGTACTTGTCAACAGCTTGTCTGTTACAATAATAGAATTTTGAACACTCTTCGTCAAACACCAAATGAGTATGTCGCGAATATGTTATCATCCACGCATTTCACATTAAAAACTCTTAAAATAATTCCATTCAATGCCACTATTCATTCCGTTATTCGAACCGAAAGTCCATTCATTCAACAAAAAATTATAGTCCTATTCAAGATAATACCTAGAAATATAAGTTTATACGTATAACATTATACAGACACTCTATCGTGATATTTGGTTTTCTCTCTTTATATACACTATATACCCACGAAATTCCCACTCAAATATAATATTTACTTTATTTATATGTAAAACTACGCCCACACAAATAAATATTCAATCTTTATACAATACCTGAGATAAAAATCTCTCCACTGGGGGAACAAACAAAATAAAATAAGACATGTAAATACGTCTCGCGAAAAATCCTCCAATTTCAGTATAAAATTTCTCAACCATTTTTAAGAGGAAACTTCACACGAACTAAGTCCAAGATAACAAGGGCCTTTGGTAACTCGAAACTAACTTGTGCGCTCAAAAAAAATAAAAATATCTTCATAATTTAGATGGTTTTCCCCAGAATATCCTGTGCAGTAAGACAGACATATAGCTTCATTGTAACGTGAAATTGCGAGAACTTGCGAAATAGGCTCTTTTTCCCGAGGAAAATGGTATTAAAATCTTTCCATTTTTATTCTAATTCTGTTTTTCTTAATAATAAATTATTTTTTTCCCCCTTCTATTCTTTGTAAAAGCGCCTATTTAACCCTGCATATTTTCCCAAGGCATATGTTTATTGCCTAAACTTATTAGAAAAGAGGGAGGTATGGGAAAAAAAAAAACATTGCTGCTGGAGCAGAAACAATTTTCCCTGATGATACACAGAAACCAAAAGTATTATTATTATTATTATTTTGGTTCCCCCTTTCTACGTCTGGCTAATGCTAAAGCTTTCGGTGATTTCGCTTGCATTTTCATGAATTCAAATTGGTACAGTATAACGTTTTCTATCTTTTTTCTTTTTTAAATATGTATTTGTGTGCTTTGAAATGAGATTGCATGTGAAAATATAAGGTTATTATCATCATTATTATTTCCGTTTTCTCTCTCTTTCTTTTTTTTCTTGGATCCCCCTTTCCTTTCTATGCTTCTGGATCTCATTTTTCTTCATAAATATACTGAGTAAAGGATGGAATAAATAAAGGCCTATCATCAGTACGTGACGATTTCCATAGAAAAACGTGGAGTTTTCTTTTAGTCTTTTGTGCGAGATGGAAAAGAGGGGAAAATACTGTAGTTGAATATTTCATCGAGCTTTTTAACACGTAAATGTTTTTCCTGTATTTATATATATATTTTTTTTGTATTATGTGTTCATTTATTCATTGTGAATATTTCGGGTGTTTCTTATAATGTTTGTGACAGTTGAAATGCATTTTTGTGAAGTATTATTCAGGGTAAAAAAGGGTATTAAAGCAATGTTTCTACGAGGCTGAGTTCTGATTGTTTTAGATGTTTCTGGTTATTTATTGTATTATTTGATTGTTCCGTGTGCTATAATTATTTCTCTGCATGGAAGTCCTAAACTGTTTTTGAATCATGATGCAGAATAAAAAAAATATATATACATGTGTAATGATTTTGAAGAGCAATTGCCTGAATTTTTTCACGTCATGCTAGTCCTTCACTATTTTCACTTCAAAATCGGAATACAGAGATGGCATCAGTATAACACATGAAACGAGCATAATTTTGGAAATATAAAAATGTCTGGGCTACCATACATCAGTAGGGTGGAACGAAAAAGGGTGTTTTTTCACTTTTTTTGGAAATTGATGTTGCCTTAGTATTCAAAAGATGCCTTTCAAAGTCTTAAGACATTATACCAAAATCTAGGAAAATATTTTAATATCTTGAGGTTCCTCACGGACCCTAAAGGTAGAGCAAAAAGACTTTTCTAAGTGCACATTATAAAAATCTTTTTAAACATTATATATTTACATATATAAATTATATATATATATATATATATATATAAACCCTTTTTTTTGTGCGGGGGTGGGGACGAAACTATAACCATGTACCAAATTACAAAAACAAAAAATAGTTTGACGATATAGGTGTCAGGAGAATGTGTCTATTGCTTCCTTGTTATCACACTGTTATTACATTTCACTTTTTTGCAAGATAGTCCGCTTTTCTTTTCAAACGATGGAAGAGTACTCCTTGATTTTATTCTGGCTTGAATGAAGGCTTCACGACTTTCGGTTGTTGATACAGCAAGAGATGCTTCAGTTACGAGTCGTACGCACCGTTGTTTCGCATAGATGGAAAAGCAGGTTCAGATCATTTTTGTGGGTCTAGTTCCTGATTTTTTACAATAGGTGGTTCAGTCACTCGCACTTGATCACATGCACATAGTTCCGAATAGTGCTTAGCAGAAAAGTTAATTTTTGGAACACGGAATATATGGATTTCTGCTTTTGATAATCCTTCATTTCTAATTTTCAGAATTCTCTTTTTTCCCAGTTCTTTGCCCGTACTATTCCCACAAGATATCTCTGATCTTCACTTAAATCACTGTTCTTACTGTCCATTATCGGAAGGTTATTAGAGATTGGTTTAAATTTCACAATAGGCAATCTTTCACAATTTTCCAATCTTTGTCCGATATCACCTTGAAGCCCGTGTGGACTAATGGAACATCCATCTAGATCATAGTCTTCCAAACCTTTTGTTCCATCGCCCCCTTCATCAGAAATTTTTTCCTCTCATCGTCCCCCAACTCCCGTAAACCCATAGGATCCTATGTTAAATAAGTAGGTTCTATCGCCCCCTTGGACCATTCCATCGCCCACCAGGGGGCGATATTGCCCACTTTGAGAAACACTAATCTAGATGCTTCACAAGATGCTTTAGAGGTAACTCATTAAAGTGAAAAAGACAAATAAGCCATTGTAAGGGATGGCCTTATTTCTTTCTCTATCAATCTGATAACACCATTTTTATAATCAGTATTGGTAAGAGTTCCATCGCACCCGATCGCCATCAGTTCTTTCGTATTAAAATCTTGCTTCAAAAAGTCTAGGATTCATGATTTTATATCCCTTGCTCTACTGCTTCTTGGAGTTGTGTTACCGAGATAAATTGACCCGGGTTCCTGCAATATAGTTATGTGTTCTTCAGATATGGTTCTTCTATGGAAAGAATCACCTTCTTTGACATTAGCTAAGGTTTTTTTTCTTTTTGACCATCAAAATACATTCCTCGCACATTTTGTTCCAGGAATTTTATCTTGCAAATGAACTCTCTGTGATGCTCTTTCACGCCTTATTTTCATCCGGTCTATTGTCATATTTGGCTTCTCTTTCGTCAATAACCCAACATCTTCGAGCACAGCATTTGCAGTAATTGCAGCTGATCGATCAGACACACCAGTTCTATCACAAGAAAGAGCAACATTTGGTAATTTACTTCTCATCTGAGAGGATGATGGTAGAACTTCAAAAGCAATTGAAGTACTTGCTTCGGCACTGATTGATGGACCAGCTTCACTGGTAGATGGAAATACTAACTTCAAAGGCAAACTGTGTTTTGGCTCATGTAGATCAATTTCCTCAGAAGCGTTGGATATAGTGGTTGATGAACTAGTTTCCGCCGTTTCTTCTTGAGATGACTTCAGACGGGTTACCATTTTCATTTTCCTTTGTTCATTGTTTTTCAATTTCTTCGTTGTTGGGACATCTACTCGACCAATGACCATCTTGCGTGTACTTCTTCGATCTTGCAAGAAATCTCGCTCTAAATTTGGGACCTTTCTCAACTTGTCACACTTGAAGTCTTCAAAATCACATTTGCTTGCTGCAATGTCGAACAATTTCCGTGCTTCGCACTGAAAAGATTTCAAGTTAAATTTGAAAGTTTGAGAATCTTTCCTTGCTTTCATATTTTTCTTAAGATTCTTGTATTTACAGTAAAAGTTTTTGAAATTTTTGTATATCCAGTGGTGAGGAACCACAGGAATTGAAGCAGTTTTTCAAATATTTTCTATCTTTGACACGATAATTTCAAGAATGTCTGCAATAGCTGGATCATTTCTTGATTGCTGTGCCTTCATATTGCGTTGAGTCAGCAAATAACAAAGCTTAACATCGCCATAGGTGGGTGAGAACCGAAAATCCCACTCTTTAGGGGATTTCCTAAAATGTCACAACAATAAAAGCTTCTGGTCATCATTTTGACTGCTATACACCCTCTCAGTTAAGGGCAAGTTTTGATTGCAAATGAATACTGAAAACAAGGGAATAACATCGAGGTCACTGAACGAATCACGTGTTCAGGGGAATAGGAAAACCTCCTCCGCAGTGTCATGTTACAGAATTCCACACGTGCGTAAAAATTCAGGAGCGATGAGGAACCTCAAGAAGTTTGTATTTTGGGGAAAAAAATTAGGAATGGCATTTTCTCACATAAAGGCATATTTTAAATTCTATTACAATAGCAATTTCGAAATTTTTTTTTTCGTTCCACCCTAATACTCAGTCCTCTAAAATCTATCCGATAAAACCAATTTGATCCCTTTCCACATTTCGATTATTGATGAAATACTTCGACATCATGTACTTTTCTGTGCGAAATTTCAGTACAGATGCTCTAACTTCTTATGTGTCTGCATTTTTTTTTTCTATTTGAACTGATAGAATCGATAGATTGAACTCATGTGGTTCAACATTTTCACACCTGCGGACTGGTGAAAATTATATTAAAAATTTCGAAAATCGGTGACAAAAAATAATCTGCATACCGGTAAGAAAACAAATAAAAAAGAGAAATAGTTTTTGGACCGGTAAAAGATAAATGAATAGGAAGAACAATTTCGCGACTGGCTAAAAATAAATGAATCAAAGAAATGTTTTTCGGAAAATGTGAAAAATTAGGAGAAACAGAAATGCATATCTCTATATATATTAAGTTCGTGTCCGCCGGGAACATGAACCCAGACCCTCTTGCGTACCGAGCAAGAATGCTACCATCTACAACACTGGAGACACGAAGACGACATCCCAGAGGAGACAAGGTGACTTTTCTTTCCGAGTTCATCTCAACATAATATCCAGAAAATATCTGTTTCCTTTATATCTTGGTCTGAGAAAAAAAGCCGTCCATCTCTATCTCTACCGTCCCACCTGAGGGCCATTTCCTGAAGTTCTTTGAGGCTACGTCTATACCTCTACTACTATACCTCTACTTAAGCGCCTCATGCCACAGTGCGTGAAATAAAGGAAGACAGGGTCGCGTCTCTAGTGGTATAAATATCTGTTCCAGACTCTGCCACGAAGCTGGGCTGGAAGAGATCTCGGCAACGGGATAAGTCCAGTGGCAAAGTTCTGGCGTTCATTCATTCATTCAGTGGTATAAATAATAGCATGCTTGACCAGCATACAAGAGGGCCGAGTTCGTGGCCAGGCGGAGACAATATGACTTTTCTGTTCGAGTTAACCTCAGCATAATATCCAGAAAATATGTATCATTGATTAGGAGAAATAATTTGCAGACCGGCTGACAGGGCAAAAAGAAATTTAGAGACGGTGTTTTATTTTTTATATCTGGAAGTATGAAGTGGCTACACAGATTAGGCGAAAATATTTGTGTAAAACGACACATCTCCATGGAGTAGCGATTGAAGAAATGAACTCTACATTGTAACGATTCATTTGACACCCGTTTCATTTTGATGAGACTCATAATCACAAGCTAAACGTGTAAATTTAGCTGTGGCAGCTGATCTTGTTGCTTCGTCAACCCTCTCGTTTGAAGCGTGTGAGACGGAAAGGCTAGCTCTCTGGTTGGTCATTTAGGAAGCGTTGGACATCTTGGAAAAAAAATTGTCATTAGAATTATACTGCAAAAATCAGATTACTTTGATTTCGTTGCTACAAAGTACGGCTGAACCTAAATCAGTGAACAGAAATAGCCAAGATCGTAACTCTTCTTTCTGAGTCTTGCATAAGTAGGAAAAATACCACAGTACAATACAGAGTGATTCATGGGACAAACTTTAAGAGGTGATATAACGCTATTAAGAATTTTTTTGGTCATAGAATGTGCTTTGGATCGCAACAGCAAAAGCGGTAGAGAGTGTTTCTAGAGAGTGAACAATAGCTTTTTACTAAAATCAAATATCATATTTTCCTGACGGGCTTGCTGCAATATGTGCAATCAACGATTCGAGAGTGCGGGGAGCTGTAATGCGGTAGGTCTTCTCATAGTGCTGAGAAGACCTAGACCGCGTTACTCAACCTGAGTAACGCGAATTCTACCACAAGTCATTATACTGCTTGATCATTGTTTGGTGCAGCATAACCTTCATAGTCCTTGCGCCAACATAAAACAAACTACAATCCAATCCGAGAAGGTACACATGCACACTCGAATGACTGATATCACATATCGCGAGAAATTTGTCGTAAAAAATATTATATTTCCTTTTTGGTGAAGTGCTGTTTGTGCATTTTCTTAAAAAGCCCTCTATCGTCTTTGCTATTGCCATTCAACCGCGCATTCTATGATGAAAAATGCTGTATCACCTTTTAATGTTAGTCTCAAGAATTTTAGAATCACCCTGTATACGGCGACTCTTATTTCGGCCAAGCTGTATATTTCCATTCATACACCGCAACAGTTCTATTATTTTTTCATACTTTCAGAAACCGAACCAGCAGCTAATATGCGCAAAAACAAATTGCAAATGCCAAAAAAAAAAAAAAAATTACAAAAATTTTGCATTATCAAAAATACTTTTTTAGAAGAATACCCTGAACTAATGGGTAAAATTATAAGAAGGTAATTTCGAAAGCAAAAACATTTCGCGTATAACACATATATTAATGTAGAAATTGCCGGCATTTCACGATGTCAGAAATGATATTCATCCAGATATATTAAAATTACATCCACGCTCGAAAGAATGCACATGTGCACGCGTTCTCTTTATAAATATTTTTTATTATTATATCCACGTTTGGAAATTTCTCTCAAAGAGATATTTTATTTGAATTACAAAATGAGTTATTGATGCAGAAAATAATAAGCTCCACATAATGCATATTTGAATTTCAGGGGGATATAAGCGTTTTCTGCTTTCTTACGTTAAAAGAATGTTTCAAAGAAAAACTACGGGCGCTCCCTGAGTTAAATCTTTGAAATATTTCTATCTGATGTGTGTTCAATATGAATACAAAAATTTCTGTAATGAGATTCTATTTGAGAATGCTGATGAAAAAATGGCACGCATTTACAGTTTCGGTGCAGAGAGGCCACCTAGACCAGTGCTTCCCAATCCCTTTGATGTCGCGGACACACTTAAAATTTATTTATACAATATTTATCCGCTATCATGTCACTCTCGCTATGCCACTCTCCGCTATCCATACAAAGGTTTCTAACAGCTGACTCATGCGAAGATATATTTTCGAAAGAGAGAAAATTCAACTGTCCTGCGGGGAATCGAACCCATGTCCTTTCACTTTCCGGAGAGCGGCATCATCGTCGGATTAGTGACTATCTGGTGGCATTGTCAGCAATTGTGAGCTCTGGCCTGAGTTAGGTCCGACCGTCCATGTACGGTCCCGTTCAGTGCACACGAGCTCCAAGGAACAATGCCTTTGTAGTCTAGTGCAGCGGTTCTCAACCTTTTCTGACTCGCGGACCCCTATTCAGTGAATAATTTCTCTGGCGGAGCCCTGTTTAACTCGAAGAGCCCTTTTGAGTATATCATTTATATGGCGGTACCCTTTAGGCCCCTTTTTTGTTTGTTTATCGAATTTATTGATTTATTTTATTATTCTCGAATGGCTGCGGAGACCCTGGGAAGTGCACACGGAGCACCGGTTGAGAACCGCTGCTCTAGTATTCTTTAAGATATTCGTTTTTAAAAATATTGTTGGTACTTTGAAAATCGGAAGTGCCTTATGTGGTGATGACGAACCTCATGTATAAAAAACTAAATTCTTCATTCAGCTTTGTTCCTTATAAACTGACCTGAAAGATGAAACTCCCAGTTCAGTAATAACAAAGGACCTCCACACAAGCAGACGACATGTAAGATCGTAAAAAATGAATTTTTCCACACTCTACTTTATAGTAATGTGCTGCCATCTAATGTCAAATTTAAAAGTGGCTCATGTGGTGACGATGAAGTTAACAGTGAAAAAAACTATATTCTTTATTCCGCTTAGTTCCTTATAAATATAACTCATAAACTGAACTGGGAATTCAAACTGAAAGTTCGGCTATTTTATTTGAGCATAAGGAGACGTCCAAAACGAAGAACCTCTTAATGAGCAGACGACAGACGGTTTGTTCGGTTCCCTACAAACTAAGCTCACAAACAGAACTGGAAGTTCGAACTGCCAGTTCGGTTATTTTTTAAGGACACAAGGAGACGCTCAAAACAAGTAACCTGGAGAGAAGCAGACGACAGAGATTTTGCATCGAGCTTATATTACTGGAGAGAGCTTCCAGCCGCCGCGACTGCAGCGACATCAAATGTGAGGCGTGACTCCTCGAAAACAAAGTTCCCGCCTGGCAATTTGCACATAGAAATGTACAGTTCGGTCTATAAATATTAGGTTTTAAAGATTAAAAAAAAGGATAAAGAACTCATCTAAAGGTGAAATAAGATTAAGTTATTTATTTCATTAATACTGGAATCATTTCCTTCATTATTTCTTGAATTTTCATTCATTAATTCTGGAATTTTTTCCTTCATTATTTCTTGAATTTTCATTCATTATTTCTTGAATTTTCATTCATTATTTCTTGAATTTTCATTCATTAATTCTGGAATTGTTTCCTTTATTAATTATTATTTATTTTATTACTTCTGGAGTAATTGCTTTCATCAATTCTGGATTTTTTTCTTTCATTAATGCTGAAATTATTTCTTTCATTGATTCTGAAATTATTTCTTTCATTAATGCTGAAATTATCTCTTTCATTAATTTTGGAATTATCTCATCGATGCTGAAATTATTTTTTCATGTTCTCAGCACTGCCAAGGCGGAGACCACTGATGTCATACTCTCTCCAGTAATATAATCTCAATGGAGGCTTGATTTATATACTGTTGGTGTTGCCATCTAATCTCGAAATTTCAGGCAACTCGTGCGATGATGAAAAGAGAGAGAGAGTTCTTTTTTTTTTTTTTTGGCATAAAATTTTTTTATGAGACGAGAAAATGTTGATAACAGAATTCGTACATTTGCAACAATCAGATTTTATGTAGAAAAAAATTATTATTATTTCTTTGCACAAAAACATTCGGACAATATGGATGGTCGAACAAATAAGTGAAAATACGGATTATGTGGTCTTCAGATAGGGTCACCAGATTCAAAACTGAAAAAGGAGGACGCCTGGTGTGAACCTTAGGCAGTGCCGTCTTAACGCATGCTTCCCCCACCCCGGGCCGTGCCCGAAGGGCCTCAAGAGAAGAGGTGCCTCAGAAAAACGAGACGTAGTTGAATTTTTCAGATACGGCCTCGAAAAAATCCCTTCGCTCGTGGGCCCATGATGCTCCCAAGACGATCCTGCCGGTCAGCCCCACCCTTGTGGGGGGTCATGGAATTCTAGTACTTCATTCCTTTACATCAATTTACATTAATTAAACAAAAATAGCAATAAAAAATCCGAAAAATGATCAAAGTTATCGAATTGCAACGATATTTGATAAAGAGATGATGAAGCGCTTTAAAAGTATGGCAAAATTTATGCCTGTTCAATACGGTTCGAGCCACAATACGGCAGGTGGACCACACTAATTATTATTAATAATTTATGAATTTTGTAAAATTAATTTAAATGCCATTCCCTCTCAATGGATAGTGTTCGATTACGATCTAGACCAGCGGTTCTCAACCTTTTTTGACTCGAGGAGCCCTTTTCGGTACATTATTTTTACATCGGAGCTCTATTTGACTCGACGAGCCTTTTGTGTATATAATTTTTATGGCGGAACTCCGTAGGCCACTTTTTTTATTTATCTGTAAAATTTACATATTTATTTTCCTTGAGTGGAGCCCCTGAGAAGTGCACACGGAGCACCGGTTGAGAACCGCTGGTCTAGTGCGTTCACCCGGAAAGTGAAAGGACGAGTTGAATTTTCTCTGTTTCCAAAATAATATATCTTCGCATCAGCCAGCTGTTAAAAACTTTTGTATACAGTATCGTTTGGCCGAGGCCTATATACGAGAGGATGAGGTGATGGGATTTGACATAGACGATTGATGCTACGTACAAAATCAGAGATTGAAGTACAGTCTACACAGGGAATTTGATGGAAGGTTGTTCCAATCAATATAATTGTACTTGGGAAAAAACTAAATTTGAAGCAATCTGAGGATGCCAAAAGGTTTCAAGTTTTTTTTCGGGAGTGATTAAGTCTATTGAAAAAATGTGAAAAATTGATTAGAAGGTGGTTAGTGTCAATGTTAAAATAGCCGTCGATAAATTTGTAAAGTAATGATAGGCGAGCGATATATTTACAGGAGGTAAGTGGGAGAATATTAAGTTGGCGTTTAAGCTGTGTGATGGAAACAGAGGAAGACCAGCAGTTCAAAGTAAAGCGGATAGATTTATTTTGGATAGAATCCAGCTTATCTATATTGCTTTGTGCATAGGAATCCGAAATTTCGTAGGCATAGGAGAGGACAGGATGGATATAAGTTTGGAAGCATAGATGTCGAGGTGACGGATGGAAGATTTGAGGTTACGACGGAGGAAAAAATGTTTTTGAAGGCATTTTTGAAATATGTAATCCGTGTGGAGGTTCCAACGAAGGTCGGCAGAAATTACCACACCCAGGTATTTGTGATGGGAAACCTCTGTGATTCAAGAATTATTAATTGGTAAGGAAATTCGAGAGGAGATCTTTTAAGTTTCATGAAAACTGTTTTGGAGATGTTTAGGGGTAGTTGCCAAGACGAGCACCATTCAAATATAATGTTAAGGTTGTGCTGGAGAGAATCTCTTGGTCGGATCTGCTGTAAATTCTTTGATAAAAAATGAAGGTCAATGCACCGCGGTCCTTCTGCCACAATATTCGACCAAGGTAGAGAGGTGGCCAGCACTTGGGCTGGACACACGCAAATACGGGCTCCCCCGAGCCACAAAGCAACGGTATTCGACCGTGGTAGAGAAGTGGCCCAGCACCTGCACCGGCCCCACCCAAAGACGGGCTCAACCGAGCTACAAGCCATGGTAGACGATGAACGATGAGAAGTGGCCCGTCTTGGCCGCATGCCAAGACGGGCTCGCCCGAGCCACGAAGCCACGGAAAGCGGCCAATGACAAGAAGTGGCCCAGCACTCCAGGACGGGCTCACTCAAGCGACAGACATACGGTATGCGACCAATGACGAGAAGTGGCCACACGCAACACGCAAAGATGCCCGACTTGGCAAATGCCGCGAGATAGACACAGCTATCTTAAAAGCCACGCCCCGCAAGCGGCAACAAATTTGAAAGAATTTTTAGCATTACTGAATGTAAATTTTTGTATAAATTTCAAATTTTATGTAAATAAAGCAGCCTATAAAATGGTGGGCACGGATTGCGGGATGGTGTGTCTGAGGGCACTTGCGGCCGTTGCCTGGGCTCGTGGGCCCCTCCTGGACTTACCCGGGGAGAGTTGCAGGTTGCTCTGGACAATCGTAGTAGGGTGCCCGTGCCACACGGCCCGAAGCCCGAATCGTAAGGATCGAGGGTTAGGGGGTGCTGGACCGGGGGCATCGTTAAAACGAGATATTCGCTATAACAGTATTCGTTAAAACTGGGTATTCGACTGTTATTATAAATATTACTATCTCACCAACTCTTGCGTCGCAGCCGAAAACTCAACATTGATCCATGAAGGACATTCCGCTACACGCCTCAGAGACATCCCAAAATCAACAATAAGATCAGCTTCGCGACCCACACTCTTCATTGATGCGCCGTAAGTAACACTAAAAAAATTTCGAAAAACATTGTAATATTTTCTGCAATATTTCCCTTCCTTCCTGTCTCTCACAGCTGAAATTTATATATATATATATATATATATATATATATATACATATATACATATATATATATATATATACATATATACATATATATATATATATATACATATATACATATATATATATATATATATATATATTTTATACTTATTTATTTATTTATTTATATTTATAAAAAAAATACTAAACAATAATACGAAAGAAACTTAAAATTTTAAAATACTGTAACTACTACTAAAATATTAACTACTACTAAACCATACATGCACCTCGTCCATATTCCTCTGTGGAACTTCTAACGATTTGGTACATGTCTTGGAATGTGTGTGTACGTATAGTGAACCTTCCATGAAGTTTGTTTGTGTAATGCTTGTTATGTGTGGTGCTGCCATCTGTTTTTTCAAACTATGAGTTTTTTCTCAACTCACAGAGAGTAAAGTGCAATGAATGAATATTTATACCGTTGTAGGCCTGTTGCTCTCTGCGGCGAGATCGGCTCGCATTCGTGCCTCGAAGTTGGGAACCGCAGAAAACCAACTTCAGCCGACCACCACTGCGGCGACGGCAGGGTTTGAACCCGGATCCTCGCGATGCGAGTCCGTCACTATAACCACTCGACACCACACCGTCACTATAACCACTCGACCACCACAGCGACACTGTATGTTAACTATATCTCTCAAAAACTCAGGGATTTTGAATTTTTTTCAAATGTATACAGAAAATTAACATTAAATAAAATTTTTGGAGCCAATGAAATAAATTAATTAAGAACAAGCAGATTAACTCTTATGAATCTAGTTTTCGCGTTTGAAAACAAGAATAGCGCGTATTCCGTATAAGTATATAACTTTTTTACTCACGTTTCTTGCCGAAATTTCTGTCGCTCACCCACCCGAATGGTATACGCACGGCCCCCATAAGGGTGTGGGCAATGACCATCATTTTTTTTTTCATGCTATAAACTCACTGATCCCAGCAACTGATCCCTGGGATCTCACAAAAGATCCCAGCGTAGGGGCCTGCTCCAGGATGTGTCTAACGAAAAAAACACGACAGTGATATTGGCGAGGAAATTTTCTTCGAAATCGTGATAAAATGTTATTGCGCTTGTCGTAGATTTTTGATAACGGTACACGATATATATAAATATATATATATATTTAAAAAATTTTAAGTGAATATAAACATCGGTTCAAAACGGTATTTTTTCAGGTTGTTTTTTTTTTCAAAATCAAAGGAAAAATTGAAATATTCTTTATAAATGAACATCATAAACCTCCGATATACGGAAACTATAATTTATGGCGAAGTACACTCTACCTTCCTCTTCACTGAAAATTAACCTGAAACGGACTATAGTGACACAATAAGTGCATTGTAAGTTCAGGACAGTAAGTGGATTTAGGAAGAACCAAGCAAATCAAGTTTGGGTCGCGATCCCCCAGTTTGAAACCTCCGTTCTATATGAATTTTTGTTTCCTTTTATATATTTATGTCATGAATGGGCCGGATCTAGAGCTCGTTGTTGGGAGGAGTGGTTTTAAAACACGCTTACAAAAAAAAAATTTAGTCTCAGTATACTATGTGACCATGTGTCCCGCATTTCCCCCATATTTTTTTTCCAGTGACAGTCCCGTTTTTCTAGGATTTTTCCCTCCATCCCAACTTTTTTGAAAAATGTCCTGGCTTCACCCGTTTTTTAGTCAGTTTTCTTGAAATTGTTTTTTGATTCGTTGTTGCAATTTTATCATATAGATGAATTATCGCATTTCGCTTGAGTGTGGTGATCACCCCATAGATCCGCCCCTGGCCCAGACATCTCTTTTCAGTCACAGCCGCTTGGCTATTACAGTCCAATCCCGTTATAACGAACTCCAAAAGACCGGAGAAATGAATTCCAGAATTTTGCATCGTTTCTGTGTAAACTTATCTAGAGGGATAAGAAAAGTGTTCGTTAAAACTAGATTTTCTCTATAACGGTATTCGTTAAACCGAGATTCGACTGTATTATTGCCTCCCTTTTCATGTTACAAATGTGATCTACTCTCTCTCTCTCTCTTTTCAGCATTGTGTTTCATTATTCATGTAAATAAATTGTCCCGAAGATTTTCCTATCTTCAGTAACTCTGTAAATAGATCGTCAGCTCCTTATTTTTCTGATTAGAGAGTCGAAGCACCTCATTTTAAAATTTGGAGCATCTCGTTTTAACTCTGCTATGGAAATCAAAAAGGGATGGTTAAAATAAAACTTATATAGTGTGAGTCAATATTGACGGTTTTCGCAAGTTTCCAAAGCAAAGAATTACATCGAGGAAATAATCTCTCTCTAAATATTTCGGAAGACTTAAAATTATGTATAAATGAGAACATAAAAGGATGGTGTCATCACATTTATGGTTCTGCTGCCTGCTGGCTACACGAATTTTGCCACCCTTTTCTCATTCTAGTCCAATTTTCTTGACTGCTGTTTCCTTGAGTTCACCACCCTGTGCAATAACCCGCTTTGCCTTCCCCCACCCCCTCCTGCTAGTACATCTGTGTCTCTAAGTCACTCTTTTGGTCACAACCATGCTCATACACACTCTCAGTCACCATTCAATCACTCACATGTTTGTGTACTGTTTTGGTCACTCACATACTTGCACAAGCTCTAGGTCAGCCTTTTGGTCGTTCACCGACATGGTTCCTTTTGTGTATATGCCACTCTTTTGATCGTTTATACTTTTACATGTATTCTGGGTCATTCTTTTGGTTATTCACATACTCGCACATGCATTAAGTCAGTAACTATAACATGGCACCTTATTCTATAGGTTTGGTCTCTGTTTCTCTTTTGGGTACTGACATAGTTGCTCACGCTCTATCTCACTCATTTGATCACTCACGTGCTTGCAAACTCACTAGGTCACTCTTTTGCTCACTCACTAACCCAGTTCCTTGCTGTCTCGGAAGATAAGCGGATTTATTGAGGATTATGCGAATTTCACTGCCCTTATAATATTCTGCTAGTTTTTTCGGCTACTCATTCCTCAAATTTGCCGCTCCTCTGAACTTGCCACCAAGCCTACCCCCCCCCCCTCCCCCGACGTACATATGCCACCAGGTGGCATCGATGCAATAACTAAACGGGAAGGACAAGGAGAAGAGAGTGGTTAGACATAGAGAGAAAGATAATAATGTTCAACTTCTTCCCGGTCCCACATTTCGTCCACAGGTAATTAATTCCGTAATTAAAGCGGCCGGGCGTACGAAATTCCTGTACCTTGGAAACAACCGAGCCTCACATGTGATATCTGTTAATTAAGAGAGCTCTCCGTTTCCTGAAAACCGTTTTCCGGAGTTTTCCGTGAGAGTTTTGCGCAGGAAACCCGCTCGCTCTCATCTTTCTCGCTGATCCCATTCACTCACACGCTTTTAGGACAGAAAACAATAAAGCAACACCCAGTTGTTGGATATCTGCTGAGTGGAAAGTTGCATGCATCTGTATCTATCCATTATTAAAATGGAACTGCGTGTGTGGTTAGTATTTCGCATGAAAGACCAGTCCTTCAGAATTTCATCTGCGCCATTGAAGACACCCACGTGTAGATGCGTTATTTTCAGCAGCTGAGTGGTTTAACGCTCTTCTGGTGTCCTTTCAATAGTTTGACGCTCCAGAGGTCAAAAATAGGCTCTGACATTTGTGTGGATTTTGGAATCGGCTCGAAGCTGAGTTCCATAAATATAATCAAAATCGGTTATAACGACATCGCATAATCCACGCAATTTTGTCGTTGTAACGAAGATTGGCGATTTCAATACTTTTTTTCATGAAGTGTCAGTTCGGACTCTCTTCTGGTGTCAGTTCAGTGACTTGGCGGTCTTCTGGTGTCAGTTCAGTGATTTGACCGCAGCAAAAAATTGCTACCGCAGGGAGTCCCGCAACGAAGGGTTAGCGCACCAATCTCTCGATAAGTATAAAAAACAAGCCTGTCGTTCGGAATCGGCAACAAATTGTAGGTCCCGGTCTAATTAGCCCTCGTGTGCAGAAAATGACCGTGGTGCGACAAAAATGATCAGCCGAATCTTTCATTTTGCATGATATGGTTAAAACACTTTCAGACAGAGAACACCTAGTTCTAGAACATTATACAAAATAGATGTAGGTGCATCTGTAAAAATATTCTGAGGTGGACATCACTTAATCGGAGCTCGATTGACAATAATTCTGATGATGATGATTGGTGCTAAAATTCAGCTCACTACTCGTCTGTTTTATGTTAGCCTGTGCATTCATATCAACGAAAATGCTCTTTAGCCGACGCGAAGAAATATCTTCATTGGCCGAAAAATTCGTAACTCGAGGTGTCGCTGTATTTACATTAGCGTTTTATCTCATCACAGATAGCTGATCCGAAACTTGAAGAAAAAAAAATATTTCCATTCAGTAAAAATTCATTATATAGTAACAAAAACATGAAAAATTCTAGAACAGCGTATCTCAAACTATGGTCCGAGAACCAGAGGTGGACCACGAGGATGGCACAGCTGTTCAGCGGGCAGACTTGGCAATTGAATTCTGAAGAAACGAAAAATTATTTGTTATAACCGATATAACTAGTCTTGGTTTAAAATAGGAAATTTGACCTTCGTTCTTAAGGTAACCATATCGCAACGAGAAAAATACGGGAAATTCGGATCCTAAATACGGGTTATAATTGTAGCCAAAAAATGTAGCTATTTAGCTACAAAATGTAGTTCACGACGAAATTGCTAAGCACAAGCCAAGTCATTTCTGAAACTGCTGAAGTACATCAAATTTGAGAGCCACTGCCGATCACAGTATGAACAGGAATTTGTTTCAATGGAAACATTAATCATGACATCGGTGGCCATATTCATTCAGAAAAATGCGGGAATCGGGAGCCAAAAATACGGAGCATCGGCCATTTTCACCAAAAACTTCACTATAATTCGGCAAAATCATCAATTATTTCTTAGAAGTTATCAATTAGAAGGTGATGAATACAAATATGGTTAGATTAATATTTATATTTATAGTCGTAAGAGAAAAATTTCGTAATGAAAAAATGTATCGACCTCAGTCAGTCAGTCGTTGTATGTTAATTGTTGAATATTATTTTCATCCACAGTTTTGGTGAACATTGCAAATAAACTCCGTTGAAAGAAACGCGAAACAAGTATATAAGAAAGTCAGAACGACCAAACCTGCAAGAAAATCACTTAGATACGGGACATTTCTGTATTATAATGTATGTACAGGGTGATTGTAATTAAAGTTTCCATACTCCGAGTACTTTTTCCTCAAAAACCGATTAGATGACCACGGAGACCAAAATGAGACCATGGGAGAGAGATTTATGAAATAAAAAGAAATAGTTCAATTTTTGACCACCAGGTTAAAAAGTGGTTTTTTTTCATTTCATTTTACATTTTCTTATGATCTATATAGCGTATATACCAAGCTACAATGGAGTACGTCTAACAGACCGGGCGCTACATTGGTCTGAGTAGTTTCAGTATACTGACACTACTTAGACCAGCCATCTTCAACCCATTGCTCGCGAGCACCACGGTGCTCCCTGAGACACCCAGAGTGCTCGATGCTCGATGATAGTGTCCGGTTTCTTGCTCGAGAGCACTTGATCAACTTTACAGTTAATCACCTTGTACAAATTGCATTCAAGGACTGAAATCACCCTGATTTCATGTATTCGTATGGCAAACTTGCCGTGGGGTGCTCGTCTTTTGATGGTGGGTACAAGCAGTGCTCGCGAGCAGAAAAAAAATTGATGACCTCTGGCTTAGACCAGTGTAGCGCCAGTTCTGGAGGACGTATTTCAATGACACTTGGTATATTCATCACATGGTCCACGGGGGAAAAAAAAAGGAAAATTCAATAAAAAGCGCTACTTTTTCACCCGGTGGTCGAAAATTGCACTTTTTTATTTTAAATTTGATTAATCTCTCTCCCGTGGTCTCACCAAAACATCTCAAAACTTTGGCTGAATTCGAATAAGCAGTTTTTAAAGAAAAACTACTCAGAGTACGGGGGACTTCAATTATAATCACCCCCGGTACTTTATTCCCAGATTTAAATGTCCCTTATTTACGTGACATATGGTACCACCTCTCATGCTGTAAGCCCATAGAATTGTTTCAGACATTTTACTGGTCCTTTGGTTGAGAAATGCTGAGGTAACGCTAGTCTACAACATTCCCTGAAAAGGAATTTAAGGCGCTTTTAGGATGGAAGAAAATCTTTTTAGACAAAACAATTGATGCCGTCGAATCTCTACGAACGGAATTAATGGCGCGTAGAACAAAAGAGATAACATTATTTTTCTTTTATAAAAATACATTGTTTTTTCATTCAAAGTAAATACACACACACACAGGCACCAAATGTTTCGAACAAGAAAACTTATATCTTTTCATGTATCTCTATATCTTCATAGTTTTATTTATTCATTGTTATTTTTTCCAATATGGTTTTCATTCCACGCCACAGTTTCGCTCCTCATCGGAGTGAATTAAGATTGATGAATTCTTTAATAGCTTTTGAGATCGCGTATTTTGAATAATTCAAGCATTCATTTCTGCAATTTATTTAGCGTTTCTTTCTCCCGTTCTCTCTACATTGCTATGTAAAATTCATTTATTTATTTACATTTCCGTGCTATTCTTCCGTTAATATGGAAGATTGTGCTGAAGAAAATTCCGGTTTCAGCATGAGTAGAGGAATAGAAGAGAATTGTGCGTCTAGAAAATATCATGTGGGTGGAGAATTAAGCGGAAAGAATCGTATAGTAGGTAAATGTATTATATATTTTTGTGTCAAAAATTTAAAAAAAAAACATTTTTAATTATTATTATTTATCTCTATTTGTTCAGAGTTCTATTTCTCAGTGTTTATTAATTCAGTGAAAGGCATATCAGAAATGTATGGCGGGAAAAATTGATTAAAATATGGTTTATTATTATTTTTTGTAGTTTATAGATGCCATGGGTGAGATCCATGCTTTATCCTGACACAAAAACTATGAGAAAAAATTAGAAATGAATATTTTTATGATATGCACAATCTTCGATACTAATTATTTCTCGTGTATGCGCGTGATGGATTTGTTTTTAATAAAAATAACACGTCGGATTTCCCGTTTTCTTCTACAGTAGAACCTCTCAATAACGGGCACCCACGGGAACAAAAATCTTGTCCGCTAATGGGGAGTTACGATATAAAGGGGAAATCTCCTTTATAAGACTTTAACATTTATACGACGTTTGGCTCCTTTCGCAATTGGTCCCTATACACTTTAATGTCAAAAATGTATAATATTTACTGCAAGAATGATACACCGGTTATGATACGTAATCACCAATCGTCTCGATAAAGAATGTTTCATTAAATTTCACTACAATTTCTCTTCATTAAGCCAATTAATTATTTTTACACGCAGATGATACGTGTGCACTACACATATTTTGCAAAAAAAAAAGCAATCACCTTAAAATAAGTGTAAAGAAGATAAAAACATTCATAACATTATCAGTCTTGAAATGTTGGCATTCTTAATACGTACCTTTCTTTCAAACCGAACCAACTCAGGTCTATCGCCATCTTTATCTATCAGGGCTATTGAACCTAGAGAGCTCGTTCGAATTTTTGCGGCATGCCGGATAATGTGGGAGAATACGGTATACAGGGGGCCTTTAACAAATTTCCAGCTTATTTGAGTGAACCATGTCACATTGACAAGTCACTCAAATGGCCTGTGGTACAGTTCCGTTTCATTCAAGTGGAACACGGATCACTTAACGTCACATTCACGGAAGGATCACTTAAATGACCCTCGGTGCATTAACAAATCACTCAAGTGACCCTCAAAATATTTGCAGATCACTTAAGTAAAGTGTGACACAGCTCCAAAGCACTTGAGCAGTCTGCTGTGCAGTCAGTCCCACATCAATCAAGCTTGGCGTGGCACAGTTCTAGATCACATAAGTGGCCATTTCATACCGTGCACTGCGCAGGCTCTATCGACCATTGCCAATTTTAGTGTCAACTTGTTATAATTTCGTTCCTAGTAAGTACCTAACAGTCTGAGTGCGAATTTAGTGTTGCAACTGATTTTTCAGTGCTGCCATCTATATTTCAGAAGTGAAGTGAGTAAAGTATAATGATTGAATTAGATTTGTACCGTTTGTAGGTCTGTTGCACTCGGTGGTGAGACTTTTTTTTGGGGGGGGGGGCGATCGGGTCGCATTCATACCTCGAAGTTAAGAACTACAGAAAACCAACATCAGCCGATCACCACTATGGCGACGGTGGGGTTCAAACTCGGGACCTGGCGATGTGAGTCCGTCACTATGACCACTCGACCATCACAGCGGTTCTTCATACGTTCCAACATGTGCAAACAAAAGCAACATTACCATTTGAAATCACCATCCTGTAATTGATGAAGTTATTAATTGGTGATTTATCATATTCACCAATACCAACCTCGGAATAAAAATGATCTTGTTTGAATATGATAAATTCTCGGGGTTTATGACCAAAAATGAATAAATTTGAGTTTGGGGGGGGGGGAAATAAGAGTTTGCCAGTGAAATGCATTAAAGCCGAATTCCACAGCACCGTGGATCAGAAAATTGTCCGTTAACGGGGAGGTCCCACTGTAGTAAAATATCAGGTTTAAAGATTCTGGTTAACAGGCCAATCGAGCCTATCCGAGAGTTTTATGCGGCCTACCGTACGTATGTTGTTTTATTTATACTTCGTTTTCGAAGAATTTATTTTGAAGTTATAAGGCCCACATAAAAACATACACTTGTGATGTTCCGTTCTCCGAAAAATTTGTTTATCCTAGTATCTTGGACGTTTTATGAAGATTTTGTGTTCCCGAATTCCTACCTGTTTCCCGAAATGAAAGAAAAATATGTAAAACTTCAATTATGCTACTTTGTCACTTCATTATACTACTGTTTTTCTTTTCTTGTATATTCCATTCACATTTATTTTTGCTTCAGTTTCGTTACATCTCATTTCTTTCAATTGATTTTTCCCCGTCTTTGTTTTATTCATTTTTTCAATTCATCTGTATTTTTTTTTTTGAAAAGTTCTAAATTTTTTAAATTTTGTTTTTGATTATTTTGCTTATTGCTTTTTTTGGATTTGTTTTTTTTTTTTCATTTAAATTCCTCACTCCTCTTCATTTCTATAAATTTCTTATTATTTAATTCAAATCATATTCATTTATTCATTTTTAATTTTATTCATCAAATTTTTATGTTACTTATCAATTAATTTTTGACGTCATATATCAAATAAATTTAATTTCATACGTCAAATAATTTTTCGTTTCACTAATTTTTGAATTTTTTGTTCGTTTATAAATTTTGATTTTTTTTTAAATTTAAAATTTAACTTTTCATTTGAGATTATTGTTATCTGATTTCGAATATTATTTCTCATCTGTTAATCTTGATTTATGCACATTTAAACACTATGGAGATATTTTATTATTTAATGTGGTAGAGAGTGAAATATTTCATGCAAATACATTTATCCGTCATATCGATCATTCTAACGGATTGAAAAGTATATAATATAATAAAATGTTTTGTAAATTTGTAACCTTTCGGCTGAGATTTTCTATCTATTGTCACGTGTTCGAAAGTAGCATCAAATCCTTCTGATGGCGTTGTGAGAGTTTTCATGTATTTATATGAAATATATTCATTTATTCATATATGAAATATATTTTCGTATATCTGAACTGAAATAATCTGTAAACTCATGTTGTAAGGACGTGGCAACTTTAGCAAATGGTGGTAATGAAATCGCTTTAGTTTTAAATTGTGTAACTTGATATTGTAGATAATGAGAATATTTGTAATCTTTGAGATTTGTATACTTGAGAATATGTTGTAAACTAATGTCTTAAAAGATGCAACTTGTGCAAGTTGTGAAAATGTGAATCACTATAGTGATATTGTATTATTTAATATTGAAGTGGTACGTAAGTGCGCTTTATGCAAATACGTTTATTCACTGAAGTACTGAAAGGGGCACACACACATGTAATATAATATAAGTGATTTGAAAATTCATATAGACATTCTTTAATCTTTCACCATAGTTTATTTTTTATCTAATATGATTGTCAGATGTGTGTTCAACGCCTTATTCCAACCTGAAGGTTCGATATAATATTTAATATTTAAAAATAATCACCAATGGCTTTTTTTTCAGCAACAATTTTACCATTGATCGATGAATTATCTCTACGTAAGTAGAGAAACCCAGACGGAGGAACCGGGAGCTCAATGCTCGGTAATTCGCACCAACTGACAAAGGCATTTCTTTGCATTGCCTTTTCAATTTTCTTCTTCAAATTGTTCATTTCCAAAAAGTCAGTCAATTTTTTAGTTATATCTTATCAATTTTTTTTTCACTGTTTTCAATTTTCCTTACGCAGGTTTTTGTTTCCAGGAAAGTTTAATTTTGTGAATAACTTTTTAGAAAAATTTGGTATTTTCAATTCCGTGTCATTTTGATTTCAAATATGTAGTGGATATTTCATTAATATCCATCAGTTATTCATTGCACCGTTTTAATTAATGAGCATCCCAGTTGCAGTCTAATTTGATTAGATTTATGACTTGATTCAATTAATACCTTATAGTAATAGATTCAGTTGCCGATAAACTATTGGTTACATATCGTTTCGAAATCCCATTCCTAAATAATCGTTGATATAAATTATTTATAGTAATTCGTTCATATATTCCAGATTATAGTGCATTAGTGTTTTACAGAAAGTCTCAATATTTGAAACTCTGAAATTCCAATCATTTAATTCTGAAGTCAAATTAATTTACAGTATTTTATTAGCTCTCTTGTGCAATGAAAATTGTCTATATATGAACCATAAAATACTTTCTAGGCCAAATAATACGACTAGAATTTTTTTAGCTTTTGAAAACATAACTTGTTATGGACTTTCATGAAATACTTACCGGGACATAAAAATTACATTCACGAGAATATTCAACTTTCAGTGTTTCACTTCAAGTTAGAAAGGCAGTACCTCCCGATAGCATATCATTAGGATTAGCAGACGTCTCCTTTTTGATGCCATTCAAGCGTTTTAGAAAATTTTCTCCTTTGTCCCCTCTTTTTCATGTTTTCATAATTATTATTTTTTTTTTCCTAAAGCATTTATTTTTAAACTCTGAAACATTTTTACACGCTTTGCCATTAGCCGTCGAAATTCGCAGAGTACCCACATTTCCTCTAAGGAGGGCAGATGCTTTTTTACCCGAGGCTAGGCTTGCTCCAAGATTATCCAGTGGAATCTCGTTATAACGAACTCCAAGAGACCGGAGAAATCACTTCGTTATAGCGAAATTTCGTTGTAAAAGAATTTCCAGGTTTTTCTATTGTTTCACTGTTATCTGGTGCATTAGAAAAGCGTTCGTTAAAACGAGATTTTCGCTATAACAGTATTCGTTAAAACGGGATTCGACTGTATGAAAAATACAGTCTGAAAAACACCTCTGGAAGAAGAACGCCGCAACATCCATTTTTCTCACCAACAGGTAATGACGTGTACACTGAAGAGGAGATGGTTATACACCTATACCATGCAAAATGAAGGAAATACGATGCAAACGACGCTCAAAGCAAATTCCGATGGCGAAATCACCTCTTGCACAAAAAACACGCTCCCGAAAGAGAGGAAAATCTTCTGAGGGTAGACAAAGGAAATCTCTCGCCCTGCTCTAGGCACAGTAATAAAACTGACCAGACTGAATAATTCATCATAAGCGAGGGGAGACGGATCGTTTATAGTTCTATTTTTTATTTTTTTTCTGTGGTTCTGTGGTTTAGTTGCGAAAGGATATTGTAGTTACGGTTTTTGTTTCTTTGTTATCATAGTGGCGCCATCTGTTATGAAAACTAGAAAAAAGTGTGAATTTCCCATAGCTGCGCTCACTCGCGTCCTTCTTTCTCAGTTTAGCTCTTCGGAGGAAAAATGTAGTGATACTTCTCTATGGTGGTGCTAACCATTTACTACTTGTCAGATGGGGCAGGATTCCGTGCAGCCTGTTCATATTTATTCAATCTGTCAACATGCAAGAAATACATGCAAATAGAATTATCTCATTATTTCGTATTAGGTTAAAGAAAAAAGTAAATGTTGAATTATCATTACCGTAATGAATTCTGAACCAGACACACGCTTGCTCCCAGTCAAAACTCAACGTACCATGAGAAGACCGATTGAACCTTGATTTTTGGATGTCGGATAATTCGGGAGAATACGGTAAACAGGGGGCCTTTAACAAAGTTCCAGCTTATTTGAGTGATCCATGTCACATTTACAGTTCACCTAAATGGCCCATGGTACAGTTCCGTTTGATTCAAGTGGAACGCGGGATATTGAAGGATCACTGAAATGACCCTCGGCGCATTAACAAATCACTCAAGTGACCCGCGAAATATTTACAGATCACTTAAGTAACGTGTGACACAGTTCCAGAGCACTTAAGCCGTCTGCTGTGCAGTCCCACATCAGTCAAGCTTGCCGTGCCACAATTCTAGATCACACAAGTGGCCAATGGCACATTTCCACATGACTTAAGTTATCTATTAATGTGGCACGATTCAGTGGCCCGCGATTTATTTCCAAATCAATGAAGTGGTCCGCACTTTCCTAAAGGTTGAGCACCCCCGAATTAGAACCATTCCTCAATGATGATGTAATGGCCGGATCAAGACTTATGGGTCACCCTGTATAAAAATAACACCTCAGCAGCATCCAAAGAATGCAAAACGCCATCACGGTGAGACAGAATGGATAATGTGCGCGGCTGAATCCGAACACATAAGCAATTCGGAGATCCACATATATCCTCTTCGCACCATTCGTAATAATCGCCAGTACCTTACGGATTCCGTTCCCGGCCATTTTCCTCGACTCCCGAAAACTGACATTTAACGCTAAGTGTAATGATTACTCAGGAACCGTATCGTTAATACTCCAGCGAACGGTGAATGAAAGAACGGGGGGGGGGGAGAGAATCGGCCGAAGGCGCGCGAGTCACGATTAATCGCCGGCCATCAAAATTTAAGCCAAGACTTACTGATCATCAGCGGAAGTTATGGCGGCTTATACACGGGTGGCAGTTCAATAAATCGGCAAGGCAATAATTTGCAAAGACATAATTAAGATGAGGGCTTTCGTTTTGGGGGAGTGGGGCGTGAGGGGAGTCGTTTCTAATAATAAATCGACTCTGGAGCGGGTCTTCGCCTCCCCCTTGGATGGTTCGCTCGTGTTTGGATTCATACTCTCAGACAATCTAACATTAATATTTTTGTGGAATGACTAATAACGGCTCGATAATTCTGAAACTATGGCGAAGATTTCCAAACATACATCTCGTCTAGTTTGCCTAATAGTTTATGGGCATCTTATGGGCGTGTATTTTTCATCGATTACAACATAAGCTTGTATTAATCTCTGCTATTATTTCCGTTTCTCAAGTATTTCTAAAAATACGGTCGAATCCCGTTTAAATGAATATCGTTATAGTGAAAGTCTCGTTTTAACGAACACTTTCCCCAGATACGTTTACATAGGAACAAAAGCGTATAATTCCTTAATAAGGAAATTTCGTTTTAACGAAGCGATGTCTTCGGTCGCTTGGAGTTCGTTATAACGGGATTCGGCTGTATTTCGATTAGTAATTTATATTTGCGGTTAATTACAGTGCGAGACATAATTATAAGACACTCTCAAATTTTACTGACGGTGTTTACTGTACGAAGTTTTACGACGGTACACAATAACTTTATCCTAAATATTGAAATCTTTAAAAAAAATATTTCCCATTATTTTTATCGAAAATCTATAGTATAGACAAAATTATAAGACTCCTGTTGATTTTTTGAGGGAAAAGTCAAATAAAATTGAAACAAATTATATGCAGGTATATATACTACGGTCCATTAACAGTGTTCTGTTAGTGGACCGACAAACTCAGAGGGTTGTTAGTAGGCATCAAGAGCAACAAAAATTGCAATGGAGCATGGTGTCGCAAACTACGTTGAGAGGCTGAAAATCGCGATACCTAATTGATGAGGTAGTTGCATAGACGGAATATTTTTATTGGTTGGTTTATCCAGTCACGTAAAAAAAAAAAGATTTTCGTGTAGTAATGCACACGAGCGACTGAACCGAAGAGGGATCGGATTTATTTATCGATGTTGGGGTGCGAACATAGCTCATGCTGGCTTCCGATCCCGTAAGTCTGCGTCGTTACGGATTAGGTTAGAAAGCCTTAAATTCAAGGTAATAACCAATCCGCAAAAAGCTTGGATTTGCAGCATCAGAAACCAGCGTGCATTATGTTTGAACCCTTATGTACGAGTCTCACATCATCAGCTTCCTTTACGCAAATGCTGTCGATGGCAGAGGTTGGAGTGGTACCAAAATTTGTTTCAAATATGTTCGCCAACGCTGATGTTAAATAATGATGGAAAATTAATGAATGATATTAACAATTGAGAATAAATGAAATTTATTATTTATTATTTATTTATTTTAGAATATGAAAATTTTATACAGAACAAAGGATACAAAACTTAATAACAAAGTGGCAAAAACAAATATGATGTGAAACTGTAATAAATTATCAAAAAAATGTAAAATAATGTGTAATAAATGATGAATTTGCTTATGCTGAATGATGAAGAAATACTGTACTAACAATTTATGAAAAAATACTGTGTTAACAATTAATGAAAAAATACTGTGTCAACAATTAATGAAAAAATACTGTGTCAACAATTAATGAAAAAAATATATATAATGTATGATGAGAAAAATTTTGTAATGAATGATGAGAAAAATTTTGTAATGAATGATGAGAAAAATTTTGTAATGAATGATGAAAAAAAATTATAATGAATGATATTTTTTGATGAATAATGACAAAAAAATTGATGGATAATTGAATTTTTTTATAGCGAATGAATGAGAAAAATTTTTTGATGAATGATGAAAAAATTTTGCTAATAAAGGATGAGAAAAAATTAATAATAAATTATGAGAAAAAATTAAAAATAAATGATGAGCAAAATTTATAGTAGTAAATGTTGAAAATATTTTATAATTAATGCTGAAAAAAGTTAAAAACAAATGATAAAGATTTTTCATAACAAATGATGATACAAATTGCATAATAAGTGATGAGAACAATTTTATAATAGACGATGCATTTTTTTTTATAATAAACTATGAGGAAAGTTTTCTAATAGATGATAAAAAAATTATAATTAGTGATGAAAACAACTTTTAATCAATGACGTGAAATTAAATTTTTATACTAATATTTTCTGCTGTGGAACATTTTAATGGGAAGTTTATGCCAAAATAGTGAAATAATATGCATTTATGTCCCGTTTTTGTGTTTTTGTATATATTATGTCATTATTTTGTTTTATATGCTTATTGTGATTCTATAGTAGTTTGCGGACATCTCTCTCTTGAGCTATTTTTATGATTAAAGTAACATGAGGTTTTATTAATCTTTGTTATTATAATCGTTTCTAAAATGTTTTTAAAAACATCCAATTAATAACATTGAAATCACGGTCTTTTATTGAGGCACGAAATATTTTCTCTAATACTGGTGCTAAATATTGATGGAGAATCAATATTTATGAACAATATTAACAATTCCCGTGAGAAAATTTATAATACAGTAAATGGTGAAAAATATTGCAGAATGATGAAGCAAAAATATAAAATAAATGGAGAAAACTTTAAAGGGAATGATAAGAAAAGGTTTTTAGAATAAATAGCGAAAAATTAAGATTTTATTGAGTAGTTTTTCATTCTGGAGAACATTATAATCTGAAGTTTGTCAAAATAAGGAGTATGCATTTATTTCCAGTGTTCGTACATAATTTGTCATTATTTTACATTTTATATTCTTATTATGTTTCTGTAACAGTTTACAGGCATCTTAAACTCATATTTTTCATCGATAACAGAACATGAGCTTTCTCTTTATATCCCTTATCATTCCTCAAATATTTAAGAATCTTCCAATTAAAATTATTCAAATTGCGGTCTTTTACAAACAAGTAAATTCAAAGATGGTAAATATTACAAATGATTTCTGCAATACCGGCGTTAAATAGTGGCAAGAAGTTAATGAACAATATTAATAACTGATAAAAAAATTGAATAATCAATGATGAAAAATTAAGATTTTTTTTCATTAGTATTTGTTATAGGTAAATGGGAGTTTTGGTGGAATAGGGTAACAAATATGAATTTATGTCCCGTTGTTTTTGTACGTATTTTGTTATTCTTTTATTGAAACATGAAAGAAAATTATAAATGCATGAAAAATGATTTCTTTTCCTGCTTTTTAGTGAGAATAAAAGATATATTTTTAAACGCTAAATATATTATCAATATACATGTCCCTCTCTTTCAAATGCAAATATATTTGACTATTGAATAAAAATAAAATATTTCATATTCTGGAATCTTGTTATTATGCTTTTATTTACAAAAATGCAGAAAATTAAAAATTCATTTTCTCTTCAATTTTCAGGAATTCGAGAATTTGTTGACATTTATGCACAGCTTGCAGGTTAAAAGTATCCAAAAAATAAGACTTAATCTGGAGAACCAGAAATGCTTTTCGATAAAAATGCTCCTTTTTCTAGTCGCGAGCACAAGGTGTTTAATTCTGATGTTGATCAAGTGCTCGCGAGCGCTAAATTGGAGACGAGCATCGAGTACTCTGAGCACTTTGGTGTTCGTGAACAACGGGCTCAAGATGCCTGTGATATGACAGGATTGCTTCACGTTTTTTTTTTATTCACGTTTTCCCACCTGTATCAAACATGCACGCTGTCGACAGCTGCTTTCAGACGCAATTCTGCTGGCCGTTGTGCGGTCGTGTGGGCATCGCGCTGACAATCATCGTGACGATCCAGGTTCGAACATCGTTGACGCATGGTGGTGGTCGGCGGAAGTTGGTTTTCTGCGGTTGTGGCGTGAATGCGAGCTGGTCTCCCATATATAAATGTCTCAGTGCAGATAGTATGCAGAACTAAGAGCCCGAGTGGCGCAGTGGTAGGATGCTCGCCTTTCACTATCAAAGTCTACGGATTCGAATCTGGGCAAAAACGTTAGAAATAAAATCTTTACCTACCGAGCCTGGGGCGACCACCGATATAGATGAAGCCTTTATTTCCCATTCAACTCCACTGGTTGAAAATTGCAGTATGGCGATATATGACCGGAATTGGTGTGCAGTAAAGCAGCAGGCAGAACTAGAAACATGATACAGACATAACAGGAAAATTCACAAGCACTTACAATCTTTACTTTAAAATATAGAAACATAGAGAACACGAAACAAACTCAATTCTGACAACATAAATTCGTTAGTGCCACAAATACACTCGGAACGCACATTCCGGCATGTACCGATTCGTTAGAAATTCCGTAGAGGAATGTGTACGAGGTGCATGTTCGGTAAAGTAGTAGTAATTCTGCTGACTGCCAGCATGGAGATGCTAAATCTATTGAAATCGGTTTCCTGTGGTTTCTTAACTTCAAAGGGCAAATGCGAGTTGATCTGCCATTCAGAAGAAACAAATCACTGCACAAAGAACAACAAAGGCCTACAATATTTGAAATTATCGAATATTGTGTAAGGGTTGATTATAGTGCATCCTGGTTTCCGAATCAGGAAGTGGGCGTGGTTTACTCACGTGGGAAAGGCGCTAATAGTGCATGCCGGTTTTTTAATCGTCAAACCGGAGGGAGGGAAAGAAACGCTGATGTAAAAAACGAAGCAGTTTCGATTTGGCTTTCACACTGTGTATGTGTGTATTCTCTTTCATGTTCAAAACAATATCCGTTACTCATATGGTTTCGTTCCCAGCCACATGTAATGCATCAAAAATTAGTTTCTTCTGCAAATCATTTCATCAAAATCTATTCTTAGTTTGAATTTCTCTCACAAATGAAACATTTGTTCCAATTTGTTTTTTTGCTAAAATAGGCAATTTGCCAATCGAGGTGGCAGAAAAAGTAGGAAAACAAATTCTTCATGTGTCAAGTTTTAAGAGCGATTTGTGTCTTCGAAAGGGTATGGTGATGACCAGGACCGGGATGTAGATGACATTTGCACTTTTATGCTTTTTTCACTCTTAGAGCTTTTTTTTTTTTTTAGTTTTGAGACTTTTTCATGATATTTTCCACCTTTCAAATTCCATGACAATGGAAAAGATTGAGGAAATTATATGAATACTGATTGCATTGAGCACTAATGAAAAAAGATTCTTGGATTTCTTGGAAAATAAAAGAAAAAATCTTTTTGGCTTCCTAACTATAGGCGTGCATAGACAGGATTTCCTCTGAGGGGGCTGTTTCATTTTTTTTGTCTTGTTTTACTGGAAGAAACCCTATTCCCCCTCCACCAATACACCAGTCTTCGCCCTCCCCCATCTGCAGCAGGGCCTCCGACCAGATTTTTCACTGGTCTCTCAATACTGAATTTTTTGTGAGAAAAACAGAAACCAAAAGATAAGATTTTTCTCTCGGGGCCCCCAAGCCAGAACCCTGTCAACCCCACCCTTGTGGGTGGCCATAAAGCCAGAGTGTTCCTAACCGATTCATGAATTATGAGTCATCTATTAGAAAAGTTTTTATATGTGATGAAATCTCAAACGAGAGAGGAAAAAAAAACTTGAGAAAAAAATTTGCATATATGATTTTCATGCTGTCGAAACTGGGAATAACATAGTAAATTATTTTCGTCACTAGCAATAATGAATGTAAGTAGTTAAACGAGAATAGCTCGAATAATGATCACAAATTTTATTTAACACCTTGTAAACTTTTAATTTTAATTTGATAATTTACTTTGTCAGAGGCCTGTGGGCTAGCTGTTGGCCAACCCCTGCCATAAAGTATGAAGGATCCCGTTGGCAACAGGGTTCGAACCTGGATGTTCCTGCAATTGGTGCTCACATTTGAATTTTTTTTTAACATGAAAATAAACTGAAGGTGTTTTCCCCTTCAATGCAACCTAAATTTATCAGTAATCATCTGCGGTTCAATCACTATAAGCCGCTACTTTTTGTATAACTTTATTCTGGACACCCTGTATATTGCAGTACATCCTTAAAATCATATAGGTAAAAATCTGTACGTATAAAGATAGTTTTCTGTGTGTGTGTGTGTTATCCATACAAATCTACGATCCTAGACCGATCGTCGCCAAATTTTGCATATATACCAAACAGGACCCGGATTGAACGATAGGCTACTTTCGAAGTTCGCCAAATCTGGGCAAACGCACGAAATGGACAAAAAGAACCTTTCTGGCCAACAATGCTTACCCAGCCTGAAGAATGTTTACTTTGGCTACCGTGGTTTCTTAACAATGCGTTTTAGACACGTATATGCCAGAGCTGGACGAATCCCAACCGCCAGATTCCCATGATGATTAAAAAATTTATGTCTGCGCCAAAAATTTTCATTCTTGAAGTTACTAAATCGCAGGCTCAGAGCAGCACGAAATGTTTGGAACTTGTATCTACAAACATAAAAGAGAGCCACTACGTCCTGAAAAAGTCAAAGAAGCAATATTTTGAACTTTTTTTTCTCCGGGTAAAAATTTTTTGGCGCCCAGATTTTTTTGCGATTTGTCCTGCTTTGGCATATATCCCCGTTGCTGTCAATGGACAATGCCGCCAGCTTGTATATATTATATATATATGAGTGTTTATATGTTTGTGCTGTCTATAGTTATTCGTGGGCCCCCTTCGTGGCCTGCTGGCGACGTGCGTATGCACCTATCCTTGTAACCTGACTTTGTTGTCTTCTTGCCAGCTGGTGGTTTTTCGGTGCTAAGTGCTCCGGACTTTACATCGCTCTTCCACCATGGCCCGACCCATCTGGGTGACCGTATCTCCTATGGGGACAGAGCGGCGTTCATGGTCTCTTTCGGGTCCTCACGATGCGAGTCCGGCGACAATATCACTGGACCACCACAGCGGCCAGGTATTACAGGTACTTTACCGCACACCAACAACGGTCATATATCGCCAAACGGCAATTTCCAACCAGTGGAATCGGGTGGAAAATGAAGGCGTCATCTATCGGTGGCTGCCCCAGGCTCGGTAGGTAAAGAACTTGTTTCGGGTCCTCACGATGCGAGTCCGTCGACAATATCACTGTACCACCACAGCGGCCGGGTATTACAGCTACTTTACCGCACACCAACTCCGGTCATATATCGCCAAACGGCAATTTACAACCAGTGGAATCGGGTGGAAAATGAAGGCGCCATCTATCGGTGGCCTCCCCAGGCTCGGTAGGTAAAGAACTTGTTTCGGGTCCTCACGACGCGAGTCCGTCGACAATATCACTGTACCACTACAGCGGCCGGGTATTACAGCTACTTTACCGCACACCAACTCCGGTCATATATCGCCAAACGGCAATTTCCAACCAGTGGAATCGGGTGGAAAATGAAGGCGCCATCTATCGGTGGTCGCCCCAGGCTCGGTACGTAAAGAACTTGTTTCGAATATTCTATTCCCGGATTCGAAGACGTGGACCTTGACGGTAACCTTCATAGTGGAAAACGAACATCTTACCACTACGCTACCCGGGCGCTTAGCTAGTACATGGTATAATAATAGATGAATGAAAAGCGTCAAAAAGCACTTACGATCTTATCTCTTTATTATTTAACGATAGATCGCACCGCAATAAAATTTTATTCCACCATTAGAGGAAAAATTTTCATTAATTTAACGACTCATTAATCTATAAATATATATTTATACCCACACTCTTTTCAGAATAATGAGCAATTACGAGCGCAATTCCCGCTAACCAATAACGCTCATAAAACCTCACGACGGACGTACAGAACGGTTAAATGCGAAAGAGAAGTGCTAAAAATATGACTATTCCAACCAGATTAAACGCCCCCGGAGAGAGAGTCACAGAAATGTTCGCGGAAATATTCCGAATAACATGAATGATGACAGGTGAGAGCGTTGCCAGATACTATTTTTCCACCGTCCAGAACCAATTACATTAATGTGTCCTGAATACGTATATATATGATGGATATATTCGCGGTTTGGGACTCCAGGCGCAATTATATCATTGGCATATTTTGTATGGACATAAAATAACGTTGATCAGATAAAAATTGTAGGTTTTAAGTGTGTAGTGTATATATATGTGTGTGTGTGTGTGGGGCAAGAGACGCGTTAACACGTTATCAGTATTTGATAAATTGCTGAAAAGCTGTTTGTTTCGAGGCCATTTTTCAACTGGATTTTGATGGTTTGCTCTGTTTGAACTCTAGGTTGGGAAAATGGATTACAATGGTACCCGTGTGTTATTTGTAATATAAATGGGAAAACTAGAAACCGATTTGGTTCTCTGGAGAGATTGGTCTATTCTTCACTGTATCTTTTGACTGGCCCAAAATAGAATGGAAACTTCAAGTTTAATTTTCATGGGTATGTGTAGACATTGTTTTTGAGAATATTTTATGTAAACACATTTATTCACTAAATTGATCATTGTAATTTTTGAAAGGTATATTGTCAGTTCTGAAAAAGTAACATTATATGGTTCTGGTGGCATTGTTGGGGTTTTCATGTATACACACATATCACCTTTCTCTGAATGGAAAGCTATTGTAAAAGATGTAAACTTATGTAATTGGTAAATTTTACAATTTGTGGCAAAGTAAATCACTTTAGTGAACATATATTTAATATTGTAGATATTGAGAATGTTTGCAATGTTCGAGATTTTTATTCTTGAAAATATTTGTAATCTAATGTAGCAAAAGATGTTTTAACCCCTGCAAATTGTGTTGTGTGTGTGTGTGATAATGTAAATCACTATAGTTATATTGTATTGTAGTAGTGAGAATATTTTATGTATCAGGTTTATATAATATATTAAAAAAAATCACCGATGGTTGTTTTTAAGCAACCATTTTGCCATTCACTGATCAATATCTCTACCTAAGTAGAGAAACCAAGACGGAGAAGACGAGAGCTCAGTGCTCTGTACTTCGCATTAACTAGCAACAGCAACGGCATGGACATTGTTTCTTGGGGGTCATTCGATATTACGTCAGCAGATTTGTAGCCATTTTTGACCCCCTCTCCCCATCCTGTCAACAAAACTCTGACACCCCCTCCCGCCGTCACCGAAATTTCGTCAGAAATATACTGTGGCTCAGGAATGCGCCTTTAAACATCTGCCATTGCTTGAAAATATTTTTCAGGCATTAAGAAGACTATCGTGTGTTTGTTGGGGGATGGAGCAAAATTTCGTCAGTTCTGCCACATCCTACTTTTAAAAAATTAAAATGTCTGAACAAAATACTTTTATATGTTATTTCGGGCACTTTTTCTGTTAATTTCAATGCTATTTGAAGGCTAAGAACTAAAAATTTGTCTTCAGGAAATACATAGCGACCCATCCTCTGAGCCACATATGGCTCAACTCAATAAGATTGGGGCCGTTCAAGTATTACGTCATCATCGATGGGGGAAGGGGGTTTCCGATTTGCTGACTTTTGATGACAAGGGGGGAGGGGAGGTTTGGATAATGATTGCATCATCAACAATCCTTTATGAAAACATGAAATATTTTTAATGGCATCTTACTTGGTGCGCCAAAAACGAGAAAAACCTTTTGATTGTTTGTGGACACTTGAAGTAACATTCCCCCCACCTATTTTATAAGTCCCCTACAGAGGCTTTTTAGTGATCTCTAAATGTTTCGCGGATCCTTCAAGTGCTCTGGAAATGTGTCCGGGCCGCTTAAGTGCTCTGGAACTGTGTCACGCATCAGTCAAGTAATCCGTAATTATATGCCGCGGATCACACTTGAATAATCTGAGAATGTGCTGCGGGTAACTTGAGTAGTGTAGAACCGCACTTGGGGCCACTTAAGTGCTCTAAAACTACGTCACATGTCACTCAAGGGATCTCTAAATGTGTCACGGATCGCTTAAGTGTTCTGGAACTGTGTCCCGGGTCATTTAAGTGATCTGAAAATGGACCTGTGTCTTGTTCTTGCAGTCATAAAAATTCAAAATAATTTATAACAATGAAAACAAACAACGACAAAATTCCTCAATTTCAAATGTTCGCTTTACTTCATTCATTTGAGAATAACTATTTCACTTGATGAAAATAGAACACCAGTCCCATCTCATTAAATGTCAACGAATATAGCAATTTCTTTTTTTAGATGCACCATTCTGTGCCGGAATAATAAGAATCCGGATCCCATTTCCCTTAACATGCCGTTTTATGACCTGATATCCCACAACGAGATCCCATTCAATCACAGTGGAGATAAGTTTACCCCATTTACAACAATTTCACTCAGTAATAAAATACTAAAAAGGGATCAAATACTAAATGGATCTGGCCAAAGTCACGACATGAAGCTTTTCTTCGGGGAAATACACTTTTTTTTGTAATGGAACTAACAGATTAGTTGTTCGTTGTGCGCCGATTAAATATCCAGTAAATCTCTAGCTTGAAATGTGTTGTAGATAAAATCTTTTATGTTTGTAACGTTAACATTTTCATAATGCCAAAAATATCTACGTAAGTACTGACGCCCGCTTCATTGTTGTTATTACTGAATTCATACGAAAGAAAAATATGAACAATATGCAAAATTATAAACAATCATTATAATCCACAACAATGAAAAAAAAAACCCAACAAAATTTCACAATTTTAAATTACACCTTATTGATTCATTTTCCTTCTCAACATTGATTTTGTTCTCAAATATATTCCAGTGATTTTGAGGCGCTGATTATGAATCTGGCATCGGTTTTGTCAGATATGCTCTAGTTTTTAACCGATAAAGTGAAAATTCGAACGGCAATACACATAAGCATCATAAACATCATATTGAAACCACGCGTTATAAATAAATGCAATAAATCTCATATTGGCAAATATATTTCAGTGGTTTCAGGGGCCGCTATGGTAGTCGAGTGTCATAGTGACGGACACGCATCGCGTGGATCCGGGTTCGAACCCCACCATCGTCACAATGGTGGTCGGTTGAAGTTGGTTTCTTGTCGTTCAAACTACGGTTCCCAACTTCAAGGCGAAAATGCGAGCCGATCTCACCATTCAAAAGTCTCGCCACAGAGAGCAACAGGCCTACACAACGACCGACACAATTATCCAATCATTGCACTTCACTCATAGTTAGAAAAACTGGTGGCAGATGGCAGCACAACAAATAACAAGCATTACAGAGAAGCAAACTTCACGTCAGGTTTCACTACACGCAAATCCCAACATACCAATTCGTTAGAGGTTCCGCAGAGGAATATGGACGAGGTGCGCGTGTGTGGTTTAATAGTAGTAGTGATTCTAGTATGATTTTAACACGATGAATCCGAATCTGGCATTTATTTTGTCAGATAGGCTCTAGTTTATGAGATAAAGTGATAAAGTGGAAGTTGCATTTAAATACATGTGATAACGCAGACCACATTGAAATAGTGAAGAACGTGCATTATTTCAAAAAAAAGAGCCAATTCAGCAAAACAAACACCGGTTTTGGGATTAGCAATCAAAAATAGTTTTAAAAGTTTAAAAACTTCCTTGAAAACACTATTTCTTTTTATTTCTTCGTTCAGCAGTGGAATTAATGAAAAACGGTGAACACCAGCCTCAATGGAATTAATGAAAAACTTGATGAAAAACGATGAACACCAGCCTCATTTCATTCAATGTCAAAAAGAATCCCCCAGGAATTTTTTTTTTTACATGCACCATTCTGTGCCGGAATAATAAGAATCCGGATCCCATTTCCCTTAACATGCCGTTTTATGACCGAATGTCACACAACGGACTCCCATTCCATCACAGTGGAGATAAGTTTACTCCCCATTTACAACAATTTCGCTCAGTAACAAAATACTAAAAATACCAAATACTAAATGAATCTGGCCAAAGTCATGACATGCAGCTTTTCCTCGAGGAGATACACTTCTTTTTTTTGAATGGAACCGAAAGATTTGTTGTTCGAGTCCCCTGTTGTGTTTTAATGTTTATTTCCCGATTCTTCCTTCGAACTTCCTTAACTACAGCCTCCAGAACCTTTTCCTTTGAAAAACATGTCATTGTATTAGGGTGGCGTTCAATGATCCGAGAGTTGTACCAAGATTGTGTACCCGCGTCATTCTCCAAAGAATAAAACATAAGAGTACAATTTTTTTTTTATTATTCTGCTGTTTTCCTGTTCCTTTTTTCCTTTCATCTGGGAACAGGATTGACTAGGCGGGGTTACGAGTTGATGTCCAAAAAAAAAAAAAAAGAGGGACTTTTCATTAGTCCCGGGTAAAAGAGATCCAACAAGGAAAAGGCATGGAATCTACTTTTCCTTTCCCCTTGAAGTTAAAAGCGGGATTAGGAAAGGATCGACCAGGAGAGTCATCAGTTCCAACAAAAGGGGATATACTACGTACTGCACTAGCTTGTTGTACTGATGGAAAATTCCGTAGCATGGAAAAAGAGCGAGAGAGAGGGAGGGTATAAGACAGAGATTGGCGAGAGTTAGGCAGTAAAGTCATCTAAGCTTTTGGAATCGATACCGAGTCGATTCGATTCTTGAAAAGAGCCAATCGATGCATCGTTAGTTTCCAGGGAGACTTTCGAATGAAAAGGAATTTCCAAGTGGCACATGAATAAAAGAAAATGAAAAGAAAAAAAAGAAGACATTTACGAAATGACAGCTGCCGTCCGCATGTTAGACCAGAAAATGAAAAAAAAGAGTATATATAAAATTGGTTCCACCGAAAGATTGTCCAAATCTAATTTACACTTTGGAGGACACGAACTAGTGATACTTCCCCTAACGTAATAATGTTTCGTATGTCATGACATAATGGTTCCTGTGGCAGTTCGAAAAAAGATGTTCGGTTACTTGTGTGGATGTTTCATCAGTTGGCATTTGAGATACATGCCATGTTTCGGAAACTTATTTTTAGATGTCATTGACAGTGTAGCCTTTTTTTTTTCAGTTTATATGATATGCGTGTTTAGGTGTGTCCAACATGTGGCTTAGAATAGGTATTAATGCCATCCAAACATAATGTATTTTAATACGTTGCTTCTTGCCACCGAAAACAGCAAAAAATGAGTTTTGTTAATTTCTTTTCTGATGTAGTAAATATCACTTACAAAGTTGTAAATAGCTATATTTTACATTTCAGAAAGACAAGTTTCAATTTACACAAAAGACACTCAGTTTTTTATTTATCAGAAGATTCTTTAGAGAATTTACACTGACCAGGAGGTGAGATTTGTAGATGGTAGATCGCACTGAAATTATGCCGAAGAATTTACTGTGTAACATATATATCCTTCCAGTGCCTTTCACAAGATAAAGAATGCACAACGTTTTCATCCCACGGGACAGACATGGGATATTGCTAACGTCCGCGGACCAGGAACTGTATTTTTAGCGTGGCCATACTACCTGTATTTTACGGGATATTTTTATAAAAATTTTCCGTTGTTCAACGGAGCTTACATGAATTCGTATTGTTTGTTGAACTCAAGGATTAATATGTTCATAACTTGTAAATTATTATTGTGATAATTATGACTAAAGTTATAATAATTAATTTTGGCATATAAATTTCCGTATCATATACAGTATTTCTCAAACTAGACGATTTTTTCTACGTGAAAAATCATCAACACATCATATTAAAACTTCTGGGGTTTTCAGTAGCGCTTCGTTTCCCACCATTGGTGATATTTCAGTGATAAATGCCAACTTTGTTTACCTCTGACACCAATACCCAAAAAGTATCGCCAATTATCACCTTCGTTTTTAACGCATGTCCTACGAGCCGAAATTTGGATCTGGAATCTTTCCTCAACGGCCCACCGATGAACGAAACGAGACCAACTCTAACAAAATAAATACGTTAGAGTCACGCATACACGCGCACAACACGTTATTGCATATACTAATTTGTTAGAAATTGTGCAGTGGAATGCGTGGGAGGTGCATGTACGGTTATGCAGTAGTAAAAACCTACTTCAAAACGGCATTGGTGTCTGGTGTGGGTTAAAGCATCACCTTCTAGAGAGAGAAGGCCTTTGCACTCTACCTGTGACGTCAATAAGTAGTCTATTTTCCCTCAGAATATTCAGGGAAAAAAAATTCCCTGCTCGTGCCAGTATCAGTGTTGTGAGGAAAAGAAATGATCGAGCTCAGAATTGGCGATTTCTATGCCCCCAACATCCAATCACTATGCGGCTTTTGTGAGGCAATCAGGAAGATTCGACGCCAAAATAAGAAGAAACGAAATACGATGCTGTGTGGCAAACTTGCTAGGTAGTCTGAATGGCGTTTATGGCAAACACTGCAGAGGCCTTCTATCTCTAGGAGGTGATGGTTAAAGTCGTGGGAAAAAAATGAGGCTCAAATGATGACGAAGAATATGTCACCTTACCATGCACTTTTCAAGAAAAGGAGTGCAAAGCCTTTTCAGCCAGTGGGCAAGATATGTAATATTGTTGACAGGAATTGTTGTTTTAGGATGACCATTTCACCCTATGTTGCAGGACATTGCCTTAATTTCAGCATATCGACATTTTTATATAAAGGTTGTGACTTTCCCGCGTTTCTTACTCAGGATATCAGACTTTTATGCGAAACTGTGTTTGAACAAGTTTGTGTTATTTACAAGATAAATTCTTGATACGTAATCTACGGTTTAATCCGGATTTAAGGCCTTTATTCCTTTAACTTAAAAATAATAAATATTTAAATACCTTTATTAATTTTTACCTGAAAACTGCTAAAAGAAAAAGAAATGAAAAAAGATCTCTGATTTTATAAAAGTACATGTATAAGGGTTCCCAAACCGCTCAGTTCTTTATTTATCAGAAGATTTTTCAGAAAATCTTCACCAACGAAGGGGTTATATTTGTGGAAGAAAGATGGCGCTAAAGTAATGGTGAAGAATATAAGTAAGAGAAGTAAGGCTTGCATTACACTATAAAAGTTTTCTAAAAGTTCTTTTGTAAAACTTGAAAAATGCAACCAATAAGCGCATCGGTTACATGCGAGCGAATGTTACATGTTTTGCAAAAAAAATTATTAAAATTTTATAATGTAATGCTGGCCTAACTCAAAACAACATGTAGCGATTTATTAGGAATTCAGAAAGGGAATGTTTATACGAGGAACATCTACTGTTAAGTAGTAGTAGTAGTAGCAGTTATTGAAAATATAGATAGATAGATAGAACCGCTCACAACCCCGGACTGATGCAAAGCACCTTACTTCCGTTCCCTCAAAAGAGGCAGAGTTGTGTCGGAAAAGTAAGCAAAGATTTATAGTGGTGGCTTCCCTTGCCCCGTGCTCGCAAGTTTCGAATTACTCGCGTCGTTCTCCCCAGGAAGACAGCCATCAACCAATGCAACATACGAGCCATTTGACAAAAATGGGTGACTGAATCCAATGACTAGGGAGAAAAATTGCACGTGCGCCCAGTGGCACATAAGGGCCGGAGACCGCAGCCTGGGATTCCGAAAGAAATGTGGAAAAGACTTGTGGGCAAGAAAGAAGAGGAAGAAGCTGGCAAGTTGAAGTGGGAGAGCTTTGAGAATGATCAAAATACACAATGTATACAAATTACATATATACCGCGCCTCGACTGTGACGGGAAACGAAGAAACAAAGCCTCCGTCCACAGTGCTGAGCAGTTTTGCCTGACCTATTGCAGAATATGCAATATACACACACACACACAGAATTCACACAGAGCCTGCACTGCAACGGGAATAATCAAACAGAGCCTCCGTTGACAGTGCTGGGCATTCACATTTGAATTACATGCATATATTATTTACTTTACAAAAATTTCCCTTTTTTTTATACCATTGGGAATGCACAAACATTACTGTAAGAAGGTAGTATTGGGTACAAATATCACCATAAACTCATACAAATATATATTCAAGGTTACAAATTACTATCATACTAAAAAGTGCGGCGAGAACAATCAAATACAGCCCCTGTTCACAGTGCTGGGTGGCAGCGATCACATTTGAATTACCCACACATATTTACATAATATACGCTAATTACAAAATATAAATTCCCATTTTTATAATAATTGTTGATACACATAAGCATTACTATGTACGTCACATATTCACAACAAATGCCATAATGAGCTCCTACTAATATACAAGGTTACTAAACCACCATCATACTATGAAATTGTATATACAAAAACATTCATAAATTATACAGGGTGTATTACTCAAATGTTATGGTTTAGGAGCCCAAGTGCGCCCCTCTATATGGAACCCGCATCCGTTTCAGATTCCACTTCCGAATCACTAGTGGATTGTTCACTACTTCCAGTTATTATCAAAATAGTTTCTTTATAATTTATCAGATAGCCCAAGACTTGTTGTAGTTTCCTCGTTGCAGATCTTTGTAAAATAATTTTCCGTTTCCACAAGATCTCTCGTCCGTTCGGTGGCGCCTGTAAATGGTATCCCTTTGTGTACTCACACTGTGTCACATAGTGTATCACGCTTCCCGGATGGCCGCATCTACACGTACTGGTCTGGCTGATTTTGAACCTTTGCATGTATTCACCGAATGGACCGTGTTCTGTGAGGAACATTACTATTTCTCTCGGCATGACTTCTTTCATTTTACCCACTTTTGGTATTACGTCGAAGACTTTTCTTCCAGTTGTGCATATTTGCCAATGGTGTTGCCATTTCTCTGACGCTTCTTGCAAGAGCAGATTTTTAATGTAGGATGCCGGTAATTTCATTAGATGGTTTTCATGTTGGTGTTTTGTAGCCTCTTTTGCGAATTTATCCGCCATTTCATTCCCCTCAATGCCAACATGAGCTTTCACCCATCGTATTGCAATCTTCCTGTGGTCCATCAGTGTTTTTCTAATGTCATGCACTAGGCTATAAGGGGATTCTACGTCTCGTATTGCCTGTATACATGACATGCTGTCTGTCTTTATAGTTGATTTTTCTGCACAATTTTTTGCATAACTGACCGCCATCCAGATTGCGTATAACTCTGCTTGAAATACAGTGTTGTTATTTAGCAATCGGCAGTTCCATTTGTCTGTTACTTCACCCATGTATATACTGATGTAGGCGGCCCCTACGCCATCCACGGTCTTTGAACCGTCTGTGAAAATAATTCGATTTGTTGATTCTTCTACATCTATGGTCAAGACCTGTGTTGGCAAAATATCTTTCACCGGGTGATACGTCCATGGTGGATGTTTATGCTCTACATCTGTAGGAAGATATGTTACATTGTTTATATTAATCTCGCGCTTTAGCCTTAAATTTGCTTTCTGTACTTCGTTTTCCAAAAGTATATGTAGAGGAGGATTGTTAGTTAATACTTGTAACGCACTGTTTGGTGTTGTGGAATAGGCTCCAGTGATGAATAGCAGAAATTTTCTTTGAAGAGAGTCTACTTTTGTTCTTAGTTGTTGTTTGGGATCACCGAACCATGCGATAACACCATATGCTATAATGCGGATGGCGACCACTTTATAAAGCGTATTTCTAATTTTCGTATTAATGCCCCATGCAGGACCAGCCATTCTTTTAAAATTTTGTAAACATTTCTGTGTTTTCGTGATCAGATAATTCACATGTTTGAACCATGTCAGGTTTCTATCAAACATTATTCCTAAATATTTGATGTTCATATTGTGTCTTATTGGATTGTTTCGCAGTCTAATGGTTGGTCTTCCCTTTTTGTGAGAAATCCATAAGTAATTGGATTTGGAGAATTCGATCTCTAAATTATTTTTTGTGAGCCATGTATCCAATAATACCATTGCTGTTTTTGCGTGCTCGGTGACCTTGCGGATTGTTGAATCACCAATTACCATAGCAATATCATCCGCATACACTTGAATCTTTATATTTTCTGGCCAGTTTTTCGTAAGTAAATCATTTATGACAAGGTTCCACATCATAGGCCCACTACAGGAACCTTGAGGGCACCCTTTTGTTTGAATTATAGTGGCCTCACCTTCATCCGTAAGAAGGGATATCTGTCTTTCTCTGATTGCATCAATCATTGTTCTTCTCACATTGTCCGGCATTGAGATGTTGAGAAGTTGCTTTACTATTGTTTTATGTGAAATGTTATTGAAAGCTCCCTTAATATCTATTGATATTAGGGCAACATCTTGTTTTTGGCTCTTAAATGTTTGTATGCTGTCATGAATCTTTGATAGTGCTGTCTCCGTCGAGAACCCTTTTCTGAATCCATGTTGTTTATCGCTGATCCACTTCGTTTTCTCGATGTAGTAGTTGATTCTTTGTGTCAGCAATTTTTCGAGAATTTTGCCGATTGTGTTTAGAAGAATTATTGGACGGTATGAATTGATATTGTTCGGATCTTTTCCTGGTTTTAGAAAAAGTATCAGTTGCCCTTTCTTGAATGCTGTAGGGAAAATATTGAAGCTGAGGCATTTATTGAAGAGAGTCAGGAAAAAGAACTTGTGGAAAGCATGTATACTTTTAATCAATGCGTTTGTTATTCCATCAGGACCGGGAGCTTTTTTCACATTTAGTTTATCAATTATTCTATTAATTTCTTGAATTGAGAAAGGTGGATCGTTTCTGGTATCAGTATTCTGCTTATTTCTTGACTGCATTACAGTATTTTCATTTTCCCCACTATTTTTGGGGAAAATTTCTTCTAAAATGTTTTGGGCAGCTTGCAAAGATGTTGTTGGATGATCAGGATTTACGAGGAATGTTTGGGGAAGAAATGAGCTTGTATTTGTGACGGTCTTGTATGCTTTCCCAAAAGGCTCCGTCGCTTTTTCACAAAATCTCATCCAGCCTTCTTTTTTTGCCCTGTTGATTTTCTTTTTGTATAATGCAATTTCTTTTCGATATAATTGCTTTAACCTTATTTGAGTGTCTGTGTCATTTTCTCTTTCACACCTCCTCTTTAGTGCTCGCAGACGTTTCCTTTCTAACGTTAGTTCATCATTCCACCATGCGAGGTTTTGAATTGGTGAAGGTTTCACTTTTGGAAATGTCTGCTCACACATGTTAGTAATATAGGTCATTAGTTCCTGGCATATTTGTTGGAGGGTTTTGTTGTCTTGACATTTCCTCAAATTGTATTGTATTGTTTCAATTACGCTTTTTGTTTTCAAGATGAAAACCTTTAGCTTCCTCGCTGTTATTTTATATCGTCTCTGTGGCTTTTGGAAAATAGTCACATTCGTTTGTATATAAATGTATTTATGTCCGCTGAGAGTCACTTTCTCGTCCACTTTCCAAGATGTATTCAGTAGTGTTGCATGCGAGTTCGTAATAGTCACATCCGGCCATCCTTTCCCATAATCCGTCTCGAAGGTGGGAGGAGAATTACTATGGTTGAGAAAATATAAATTGTTCCTATTAGAATAATCAATGAGCTTATTTCCTCTAGTATCTGTTCTATGGTCTCCCCAGAGCGGGTGATGACTATTGAGGTCGCCGCACAACAATAAGTTCGCTTGTGTGGACAGTTTCAATAGTTGGTCCATTTCTTTAAGAACATTCTCAACACAATCTTTTGGTGAAGAGTACGCACTAGCTAATATTAGATCATGTTGAGGCTGTGAGATTCTAATCGATGTGATGTTGTTGCTCGTATGATATGTCATAGGGTTAATGTCTGGATTGAGCACCAGGATTGCCGCTTTCCCATTTCTGGACATCCATCTTTTCCATCTTTTCGGAAATCCGCGCAGTGGCTTCCCTGATATTCCTGGCTCCTGCAAGGCAATTATGTCAATCTTATCCTTGATTGCTGTATCTACAAGCAAGTTTATTGCCGCTCTAGTTCGATCTACATTTATTTGTAGTATTTTGAGATTGCCCATTGGAGATGGTGTCATTGAAGAGCATTGAATTTGCTCTTGTCGACATAATCTTGGGTGTTTTTCCCGTCTGCTATTTTGACCTGTTATCCGGGAGTTGGCTATTGCGTCCTTGATGTTATCTTGAGGCATTGTATATCAAATGTAATATTAAAATAGTTATATATATAATAAGCTACCTGACTTATATGTGTAGGAAAACGATGTGTTATCTTGTTATCAATTTTTCAAGTGTAACTTCAACTTGAAATTGTTCGCGACTGCCGAACTTATCACCTTTGCAGCCGACGAGTCTGTACATATCAAAGTGATTTGACCTCTATGTTCATCTATTCTAGCACTAGCAATGAGCTCCTGTAGATTGCTGTATTTTAACTGTTCTTCTAAGTCATTCATAACTTGCTTGATGTCCTTTTGGTCAATAGCGTTTAATGTCAGTTTAGATTCATTGATATCGGCATACCTATGCACGGTATTACAAGCTCTTGAGGTTAGATTTCTCTGGTTAGCACAAGAGATTCCTGCATATGTAGTACGACTGCTTCGAATTTCACTATGATTCTTAAGATGACAACGATTGTAGAAAACCAAGCCGGATCCAAATCTGAATGCCGAAGAGGCCTCTCTCTTATAATTCTGTTCCTCGGACTCATAGACAATATCACCCAAGAGGTTTGGATTTTTCTGATACATTGCTGTTGTTTTATTATTGAAAGTACGTCCAAAGTTCTTGTTATTTGAAGTTTTAACCCCTGCATATGTTTGCGGTTGAGGTCGGTGCTGTTTAAAACCATCGGTCCCTGGGCACACAACATATATGTACTGCCGGAGGCTTCGGTTGTTGAGTATAAATCTTTGGATGTTTTTACAGTCTTCTTTAGTGTAACAATCAACTGCCGTACCATTTCTAATATGTCTGATGTTGTGAATTTTTTTCTCAAATTTTTTGATAATAATTTGGTTGTTACTGTTACTTTGATGTGGTTGAGTCAATCTGTTCTTGTATAACAGCACTGAATAGATCTGCCGATTCTTGTTTTTCCTCTGCTTCTTCCTGTAGCTGACTTCTTGGTAAGGATTTTCCGTATTGGAAGAGATCTCGTCAAGTATGACATATGAAGATGAACTGTCATTCAATTCATCTACGTGATTTGATATTACAGAGTCCTTTTGTTGAGGAGGGGAAGGTATGGGAATTGATATCTGTGTGATTTTTTCAGAATTAGCCACAATGGGCAAATTCTTCTCTGCCGATTTTCTCGCAGTTCCATGTTGTTTTTCAAGGCATTGCCGTTGTGGTGATGGGGAGTCTGTTTGTGTCAAACCACTGAGTTCTTGTTTTATAGTCTCCTCAATCCATTCCACAATAGAATCTATCATAGAGTTGGTTTTTTCCAGTGACGCTGCAGGGAGGTTGTAATTATTGCTTAACCACTGTTCAAGTCTTGCCCGAGTTCCAACTCCAGAGATGTAGGTGTTGACAGCTTTAATACTAGTTGCAGTGTTAATTGATGTGGTTGCAGATGGAGATAATGTAACTTTCTCTGATTGTGGCAGATCATGCGATACTTCTGGAATGTTGGTGTTGACTCCAGCCTCTCTGTGAGTTTCTTTGGCGACATCTCTTTGTGGTTTTGGAGGTTGTTGTGGTGCTCTGTTGCGCATCTCACCCATATTGCTAATCTGCTGTTGGAGAAGTTTCTCGATCTGTGGTTGAGCTGAGAGACGGTCTTGGTGAGACTGAGTAAAAAAATGTGGTGTAGTCGAAGTGAGCGTTTGTTCCTGAGGAGAAGATATTTCTGTTTGGCAGAAGTTGTCCCTAGTAGATTTGAGGATGTTGTCTGCCCAGATATTGATTGCATCAATTATTTTATTGCTTCTTTTGCGTTGTTTAGCGGGAATGCAGAACCCTACATTTCCTCTGGCTTTATCACTTGTATAGGAGTTCAAAATTTCCCGAAGCTCCTCCAGGAGTACGTGTACATTTGGTTGGAGTGTCTTATGTGCTGAAAAATCACTTGAGATTGAAGTAGTGACACCCATCGTTTTTTGTGCATATACTTGTTGACCGTTGAGTTTGGATATGACTTCAGATGATGCTTGTTGAGAAGGTAAGGTTACAGAATTATTTTTACTCAAATTATCACTGGATTGCATTTCTGTTATCAAAATGGGCTTGAGGAGATCCTCAGAACCTCCTTGACCCCTAGATATGGCAAGGTTCTTGTCTTTTTCCTCAAGTCTTGATGAACTTCGTCTGACAGGTTTTTCAGCGGAGTTGGGTGTTTCCCATCGACGAGAAGTTTTTTTGGTATTCTTGATCTGAGAGCAAAGTTTGTCTTCATATTGAGTTTGTTTTTTCACCCTTATCTCAAGGTTCTCTTTTTTTCCCTTGGAGGTTTTTAAACTTTCTGTTTCTTGGGAAATGTTCATATTGGCAGCATTGTTCTCCTCACTCTTTTTCTTAACTTGAGACTTGACGTTTTGTTTACCTGAACTTTTCTTTTTTTTTCCACTCTTATAACTTTTGGAATTTTTATGTGAAGTGAGGTTCTGTATTTCTGCTGACTTCTCTTGTAAGAGAAAGTGGCTTTTATCAAGTTTCTCTTTCTTGAAGTCTAAAAAGTCAAGCATTGTCTGAAGTTCCTTGTCGTTCCCGGTGTAATCAATTCCCTCTGGTAGAGAATCCATATAACTGCCTTCATCCCATGATTCAACTGATGAGTCCATTATTTTCGAAGGAAAGTGATTGAGTTGTTGGACCGTCGATGTATTTAGTGAGAGAGAAGTTCCTTTCGAGTGAGATTCAGGGTCACAAGATATGTCAGTATTTAGTTTACCAAGCTGTTTGCGCCGACAAGAAGGTGGTGTGTTTGAAACACCCAACTGACTTTGCGAATCATTGTAATTGAGATCATCAGTAGAGAGGAGTGTCTTTGATTCACTGCCCTGTTCCTGTTCCCCGGAATTACTCGTCATTTCTTCTACATAGGAAGTCTGTAGATCATGTAGAGTGTTATTATTCAATACCATTGAGGGTTCAGTTTTCGTTTCCGTTGTTTCAAGATCTATGTTTTGTGTCTTTTCTGTCAATGGGATTTTCACTGCTACTTGACTTGTAAATGTAATCGGTTCATTAGAGGCATCAGTTGCTCGAAAGACTCTCCTCTGACATTCTGAATCTTCTATGCTGAACTTGAGCGAGTCTTGCTTTTCTAGTTGTTCATTATGCGCAAATGAAGATGTTTTCTGTATGTTGAAAATACCCATTTTATGTTTCCGTTTTATCAGCTCTGCTTTATTCGAAATTGATGTTTGTGAGTTGCAGGAATTCAGTTTGTAGACCACGTCTGACGTTGACGACGAAGATGAGAGGGAGCCAATCGATGAGTTTGACGACGAGATTGAGACATCTGAGTTTTCCGATGTTACTGAACGGGAGCTAATATTGAAGGTTTCATTGAAAGATCTGGCCAAATTTTTAAAGACTTGGTGAATTTTGGAGGCTTTCTTGTTGATTGGATGATCTCTCTGGTCTTTTTTCTTTTTATCCCGTTCATTGTGCTCGCTTCTCTCAAGATCTAGTATTGGATTTGACGTGTTCATGTCCTTATAGAATGGGTGATCTGTACAGTCTGGTTGATTTGAAGTTCCCACAAGGGTATCTTTTTTGTCCATGTTTGAATCAAAAGCTGGGATCCCTACAGGTGTCTTATTTGACTTATCCATAGTCAGTACAAAACTATTAACGGCACTACCAATTATGAAGAATATTAGCACATGAGAAACGTATGCGTGACCTGACTGAATGGTCACCAAATCAAATCCGTTCACAAAAATTAAAGTAAAATGTTCAAAAATGAAAATTCAGTACAAAACTATTAACACCATGAGAAACATATAAATATAATAAACATAATAATAAACTTATAATACCAATTATAAAGAATATTAACACATGAGACACGTATGCGTGACCTGACTGAATGGTCACAAAATCAATCCGTTCACAAAAATTATAGTAAAATGTTCAAAAATGAAAGTTCAGTCCAAAACTATTAACACCATTACCAATTATAACGAATAACCACACATGAGAAACATGTATGCGACTCGACTGAATGGTCGCCAAATGAAAATCGTTCACAAAAAATTATAGTAAAATGTTCAGAAATGAAAATTCAGCACAAAACTATTAACCCCACTACGAATTATGAACACCAATGCATGAGAAACATGTGTGACCCGGTTGAATGGTCACCAAATGAAATTCGTTCACAAAATATTAATAGTATAATGTTCGTCAAAAAACTTTTACCATGGCAAAAGAAAATCAGTTAAAGAAACAATTCCGGACGTCAAACACCAAACATGACAAAATGCAGTGGAAAGTCCAAAAACCATTTACATGTATAATAAAACTTGTCACCTGGTTCGAAAATGGCGAGTCATACACACAACATTGGATTCTTTTTACAAAATCATATCTCCCCAATTATAAGAGTTATGGCAACGATTAACAGGTTCAATTATAGCAAATGTTCTGGTTAATGATCTCTGCTATCAAGTTTCGAAAATCACTCACCCCTATCATGTCCAAACTGTCCTCAAATGTAGTTCACCTTCACCGCTTGAAAACCATTGAAGTTTATATCCGGAGTTTGTAATCATACCATCCACTTCGAACTACTTGGAATGTTTGAATGATCTTCATACCGTTTTGAAGCTGACATTCCCGCCGACAAATCAAATGAAAAATTTACACCGATTGTCACTGAAAATTTCCAGTCATTGATAGCGGAAGATGGTAACCGTCGCCCGTTGATCGCGACTGCACCGATATAGCACGTGTGGCATTAACAATATCCAAATTTTTTCCTACATCACACCACCACACAACTCCACATATGTGAACCCCCACTCCTACACTTAATAGACAATAATTACGCATTTACGGCCTGCCATAACCTAATATTCACGTTTTAAAACAAAATTTTTAACGGAGCACGAAAATAAACAAACTGCCTCCATTGTGACTTGACTGGACTCCCCTATTGAAAATATAGCCGAGATGACGTTACAATAAAGGTCGTTATGATGAGTTAGTTTGACTGTTGTTGACCCGCCGCTTAGTCTCAATATATGACATGATCAAATAATTATTAGTAGGTGGTCGTAGAAAGCCTTGGCTGTGCTGACAAATCTATATATATTATATATTGTGAACCTGCCATGGAGTTTGTTTCTGTGTAATGTTCGTTATAGTGCTGTCATCTGCCATCTTTCTTTTTGCAAACCACGAGTGAAATTTATTGATTTAATAAGTGTACCGTTCTGGACCTTTTGCTATCAGTGGCTTTAATTTTTAACGAGGAGATCGGCTTGCTTTCCACGCCTCGACGTTGGGAACCACAGAACCACAGAAAACCAACCACCACTGTGGCACCGGTGAGGGGTCTTCGCGAAGTTAATTTGTCATTATGATCACTTCGACCACCACAGTGACGACGATATTATGGCCAGAACATAATAATATTATATTAAAAATTAAAACATTAAAAAATATTTATGCATTAAAAATGCATCTAAAACAAATCTAAATAATTGTCATTATTATAGTTATACACATTAAAATCAATTACAAAAATTAATTAACGCCAGAACTATCGTAGTTTCCAACCTTCCTAGAACTACCGGAACGGTAAAAATGACCACCATTGTAAAAAATTAAGAAAAACCTCTCTTTTGCTGACACCGGTGGTGAGAGAGGTGACCGTTAATCAGGGGTTTGAAATGCATGCTTTTATTATACAAGAAGAAATTATCATTTGGCCGTATAACAGTAGTGACTACATCTGAGGAATGTCCGTTAAGCGGGGGGAGGGAGGGGGTTAGTATTCTAGTATACATGATACAGCTGTAAATGTGAATCTTTAGATTAAAACAAGTCCCATAAGAGAACTAGGGTCGCCTGTCATGAAATATTATCATGTGGAAGTAGTTTTCGTAACCCCCTGTAAAAATAGTAAGTTTGTATTTTTCAAAATTTATACTGCGTATTATGCGTTGATTTCAAAGTTTCGGAATGTAAGTTACTCCATGACAACTGAGTGACATCTCACCCTCTTTTCCATTGTTCCGATACGGCAAAACAATGAAGGGAATTGGGATGGCAGACAGTTTTTGAACAGCTTATAAGTTCTGCCAAAAAGCTGAATATACGGGGGCAGGGGGGGGGGCGCGGCTTTCTGAAATAGTAAGGAGCCGTTATAACAATGATGTACAGTTTTTCTTGATGCGATCATATATCGAATCCACTTCGACATAGGACCACAAAAGCATAACAAATGAGAGAAATACCGTCTTTTACAACTCCGTCCAAATAAATTCAAGTCGAAAAATAATGACTTTTTTCGGCCTTCCTTTTCCCAAAAATCCCGATAACTTATCTCACTTCCCGTGAGCAGAATATATAATGTCGGCTGAAAATTAAGACGTCCAGAAAACGTACAAAGTAACCCGAAACCGAAAGAGAAAACATTTATTTGTATGTGAAGTTTGTCTGAATTTGATGCTCCACCAAATCACGCCACTTTCGTTGCTCATTGCCATTGAATTTGCCGTTCCGTGAGGAGCTTGTTCCCTCTCCGGGAAACTCTGGAACAAATATCGATCCCGGGGATTCGTCAAGACATAAAAGAGAGGTCGAAACACACCCAAAAGAGACTTGGTGAAGGAAAGAGAGTGGGACTCTCCCTCTCTCTGGACACTGAGTTCGTATCAAAGTGAAGCTTCTAATTAAAGAGAGAGTAGACAGAGAGTTGTGTGTGTGCTCTATATGTGTGTGTGTGTGAAGGAATCCAGGGAGAGCAGAGAGAAATGGGAGAAATCCCGTTGTCCTCGCTATCTGTTACCGAGCTGTTATCAGATGTGTGTCTCTGTTATTTAAAGGGTCCCAGGGACTGTTTCCAAATCCAGTGAACAATTCATCATTGATGAGACGAAAACGATTCGGAGGAATTCGTAATGATCATCCGCATCGAGGTGTTGATCAAATGACTGGAGATAACGTTGAGATATGCAGAACGACAACAGAAATCCATCGTGGAACTTGAATACGATAACGATAATATATTATTGAGTACAGGGTGGGCAGATAGTCCGTGAAAATTATGGAAATTCAGGAATAGTATCACGAGAGATTACCTTATTCGGGTGTGGTTGGCAGACTTAGTATTGTGAAGCAAGTGTTCTTTCTTTTTATACAGGGGAAAAACGAATAGTTAAGAAAGTCGCCGGCATATGACAATGGCGTATAAAAGGCAACTGGCAGTGAAAACGATCCTGATTGCGTCATTTAACGCTTTGATTGGCAAGCATTAAAATATCCGGAGGAGAATGCAAATGAGGTACCCTGAATGCATGACAAAAAATAAATCATATTGAATATTTAAAAGAAATGTATGGGATGTTACACTTTAGGGGAACACGCTGTATTTACATGATTTACATACATTTGAATATTAATTTAACCCTTGCATTTCGGAGGGAAATGCAAGGGTCACAAATCGTTCTTGCTTGGCTTATCAAGAAATAGGAGACATAAATACACTCACTTCCAAAAATTAAGCACGCGACGGCTTATATTACGGTACATATCTAATACTTAAATTAATATTACGCGACACCACTAATCTTGCCCCTCTACATTGCACGGTTAGTGGAACACAAACGTGTGGTTCTCGCGCATGCATTCCCTTCACGTGAAACCGTCGGAACTCAGTGCCATCAGATAGTGTCTTACCAATTGATATTGAATTAATAGTTGGAAGGAAAAAAATCATGATTTTTGTATGAGGAAATTTAGCTTTAAAAAATTCTACAAGAAGCTAGATTGTTTTTCTCGATGGAGTTGTCAGACAACAAATTAAATTACCTATTTTGAAGATCATAACAATGCAATATGAACATTACACATATACTTTAAACCACACGTAGCTATACTAGACCATACACATACTAGACCAATTTGCGTCTAGTATCTGCATTAATATAGTCGGTATATTCACACGTATCCTACATAATGCACGCTTATATATGTTACGTTAAATGTGATAAATGCGGTTATTATGCATAATGACCAAGAATTAAATTGATAAATATCTCTAAATTTATCGATTTTACCAGTTATTATGCATGCCACCCAAGCGTCGCGTCACTGGTAACCATGATAAAACGTACTATATGATATACTATACATGATAATTCATACATGTATTGTATCATTATATCGGGGTACAATCGTACAATTTGTAATCATTATATCGAGGTACAATCGTAAATTTGTTATCATTATATCGGGGTACAATCGTACAATTTGTTATCATTATATCGGGGTACAATCGTACAATTTGTTATCATTATATCGGGGTACAATCGTGCAATTTGTTAGCATTATATCGGGGTATGATAATAAAATCTGTTATAATTAAATCGGGGTCCGGCTATATCCATACACATACTAGACTCATTTGTGATTTTTTTTTTCATATTTATGAAATTCACCAATTACGCCAGGCTATTATTCATGATCACAGATAAAGGCGACAAATTTCAAATATTGAATTTGCCAACGACACTTGGATATTATGCATATTCGCCGGTGAAAGTGATAAATTTATCATACCAAGACGAATGATAAATATGCATAATAATCGGTTACTATCTACATTTACCGTAACATATAGATTCATTAAACACTTTACGATATTTTTTGTACTTTTTTTAATCTAATTACAAGGCATTTGTTATAATCATTTCGTGATCAATAATTTTAAGTCAAATATAAATCACCGTCTGGATATTTACCGGATGCTCTTCGAGATTCTTATTACGATTAACTCTATGAGACTCGGCTGCTCAATTAAATCTAGAACGGAACAGAACGGATTCTCTTCAGTATCAAATTAGTTAATAATTAATTACCATAATTAACAACACTACATTGCTTTTATATCACAGACAATGGTATCTCTATTAACGGTACATTTCTCTCGAATCTCACAATCAAATCATTAACACTTCACTTTAATATCAGAAAACAAAGCAAAGTAACTGAGTGATAAATTCATTACTCGACTACTGTTATTCGTCTATACTATTAATATTAATGGTTTTTTTTTATATATGAGTTATTGATTGTAGTCTATAACAATACGTCTTCATACAAACATTTTTACCGTCACTTATATTAAGTTCCAAAAACTACAGAAATAACTATTATTACTTGTAATTCTCGATGTGGCAGATAATTGCAAAATTAATGATCGCAACGTTCATGTGAATATCTGAAATAAATATTATTTTTTATGACTGAACTTACGAATAAATAGGTGAACATTTCACGAACGGTATTTCGGAATGCATGCGGTAAATTTAGCAATTTTGCTCTGATATGGTTATAATTAAAGACATCCACCCTCATGAAAATTTCAATTTTCACATATCCCTAATTATTATCATCATGGTTCCCCCCGCCCCCCGTATTCGCAGTTTCCGTATTCCCGGTCTTTTCCACTATAATTGGAATTTTTTTTTTTTTGCAACACTCAGAAATCGTCACTCGTATGTTTTGTTTACAAAATTTGACTCGTGCATGTTTAGGATGACTCGCTAAGGACATTACTTCTTCACCTCACGCCAACTCCGATCATATATCGCCATACGGCAATTTCCAACCAGTAGAGTTGGTTGGGACATGAAGGTTCCATCCATCGGTGGTCGCCCTAGGCTCGGTAGGTAACGAACTTGCTCCTGATGTTCTATGCCCGGATTCGAACCCACGGACCTTAATGGTAACCTTCATAGTGGAAGACGAGCATCTTTGCCACTGCGCACGGTACCTATAAGGGCATTACTGTCATCACTAGAGCCACGGCAGCTCCCAAGAAATAGTCCACCTCGGGTTGGATTAACCTTTCGCCACAATGTGGACACAACCATTTCTACAGAGCAAACTGAAGAGACTATAGAAGGCATCATCACGTTAGCGAAGCGGGTGGGCGGAGAAGGGTCAATAATATGGATATAAACGTCGAATAACTAATTAATAGCATTTCAGAGGTATTGACCGAGGAGGAATTAATGCAGCTGACTGCTCCTGAAACTGAAGCGGTGCCAGATGAAGAAAATCAAGGTAAAGAAGTAGAAGACAAGTTCACCATGATGGTTCTCAACCTTTTTTGACCCACGGAGCCCTTTCTGATATGTAATTTCTACGGCGGAGTCCCGGACGCCTATTTTTTATTTATTCATCAAAGATTCTGACTTATTATTCAAAAATATTAATAATTTTTTTTTTTTTCAAATTTACTGGGTTTTTTATTTTTCTCGAGGGGCTGCGAAGCCCATAGAAGTTCACGCGGAGCCCTTAGGGCACCGGTTGAGAACCGCTGCTCCATGGTATGCTCTCCACATGTAGAAAAATTGATAGAGGAAGCCTTGTCATCATATTCCAACATACTTGATGATATGAAGAAACCGCAAACAGAAATCACAATGTTCTTTCAGAAATCATCGCCAACAATCGCTGAACCCTGTGCAACTCATGCTGTTCAATAAACGAGATATACAAGAAAAAAAACTATGGTTTCGGTTATTCGCGGTTACCCCCGGAACGCAACTCCCACGAATACGGGGGGCCGACTGTATTTCGATTTTTCTTCTCAACATGGCGTGATTTAGAGCTTCTGATGCTTCCCTGGGGTTCCTGTTCTTGCTTGTAATTTAGGGGCGGGGGAGGGGTTGACGCACACAAAATCTTCCACAAAACATATTTTCCAATCTTTCAATTTCCAAATACTATGAAATTTTGTGCGTACAACTGCGTTCAAGTTATTTTTTCTACCTGTGCTAGAAATATTTCCAAAGTAATTTTATATAAGCTGCTGGCAGGGTTTATACAGGATGTCCTATAAGTGCTTCATCTCATCAACCGTCCGTCGTTAGAGGTATAATTTCAATCTAAAAAATGCTCAAAACGCGTTCAAAAATTACCCCGTACCAGTTTTGAGAGTGAAAATACATTGTGTAACAAAATAAGAAATATAAATTTTTATTCGTCCTCCCCTGCCCTCTAACTTCCAATTTGAAACTTGTTGTCCAGTATCTCCAGAGGCCAACAGAAAAAATTCCAATTTTCTAAGTGGGATAGTTGCTGAGATAATCGAATGCACAAATCAGAGAAAAGTTGGGAAATCACAGCACAAATGAGGGAAAGGAGCATTGTCCGTTAGTTTTTGCTGTTCTTTTACAAATTTTCTCTGATTTTTTTCATTCAAATATCTCAGCGAATATTACAGTTAGAAACATGGTTTTTCTTCCGCTGGCCTCATGAGATGCAGGGCAACAACTTTCTGATTGGAAAATAGAGAACAGGCAGACCGTATAAATATTTAGATTTGATATTTTGTTACACACTGTATTTTCAATCTCTTTAACACGTTTTGAGCATTTTTTGAACTGGAATACCCACATTACGGTGGACGGTTGATGAGAGAAAGGCCGCACGAACACTTATTGAACACCCTGTATATGCTAATGTTTCCCAATAAAATAATCTTTCCTCAAAACTCAGTTATTTGTTAGATAGGGAACATTTTTTCGAACAACATTCATTCAAATGTCTTGAGGCTTTACGTGTTTCTCAACACATACATACTTTACATACTATAACACGAGGATTGTTTATCAAAACTATTTAAATGAGTTTCATGGCCCAAAATATTGATAAGTTTTGGTGACTTATCAAAAAGTTGCGTGTTGCTAAAGTTATAAAATTCGAGAAAAAAAATAATCAATTGCTAAACTAAACAATTACAATAAAAATATTTACATGAAAAAGTTTGTTTTTTTTTTCATTTTGCATTGCACGTATATAATTTTCGAGGATACGTAAATTTTTCACAAATATGCATATTTTTAACAATTTGTATGATTATTAATTATCAAAGTACGAAGAGATCATACAATGAACAGTATATAATTGTTTAGATTTGTAATTTTGAATGGCATATTTATTTTTCGTGGCATATTATAACATTTATTGTGTACGCATGCGGATGTAAATGTATATGTAAATAGAATTTTATGGCAGATTGCTTTAACAGAAATAGAAATTTTTTATTATATAAATTATTGTTGATTTTCTGGAAGGACAAGAAGTCCCTTGCAGGTCACAGAGTAGTTGTAAGTACACATCTGCATTTTGGTCATGTGTTATCTGTCTTTCTTTTATATTTTGTTATGTGTTCTGTTCTGTTAAATAGAAAAATTAATAATTTTATAACATAGTTAATATACAAATACAAATACAACGCCACAACAGGCAAATTGCCCAACGAGGTGGCTGACTTAAGAACATCATGGATCCCCGAGCCATTTTTTGGAGGCCCTACCTACTACTGCTACACCACACATGCACCCCGCCCACACCCCCACCCCCGCGGAACCCCCAACGAATCGGTACATGCGGGAATGTGCGTGTACATGTAGTGAAACCTGACGTGAAGTTTTTTTTGTTTCTCTGTAATGCTTGTTATGTGTAGTGCTGCCATCCTGCCACCAGTTTCGTAGTTAATAATATAGTTAAATAGAAAGACATCAATTTCAAATTGTATAAAAATATCCATATTGATGCCTTTAGTGAATAAAATTGTTTCAAATATTTCTTAATGAAAGATGTTTTCCATAAGAAAGCACGGGAAGCCACCAACCCGCTCAAGCGAAGTAATACTTTTGTTTTCGCCGTCAAAACACTTTAGCATAAGCCGTCTTCTATTTCCATCACCAATTGTCGATCGACCCGGTCACCACCAGACCAACCGGGACCCCCGCTCTGTCCTCCTTGGACTTAGGGGATATAAGCTGGTCCGTTTCAGGCCACGGTGGAAAAATCGAACGACATCCATGACCAGCAGACCGCCCACATTAAGCCAGACAGCCACAAGCCAACCAGCAGCCGAACCCCTCCCACAATTTCCGCCCCCACACGCTTCCACACTTTGCATAAAATGGCATATCAAGTACATAGATAAGGGAAACATGGGCAGGTGTGCAGACGCACATCGCCTTCAGGCCGCGAGTGGGGGCCCACGAAAAACTAATTATACAGACCCGGTCCCCGACCCATACGGATAGTCTAGTTCAGTGTTACTCAACCTAGGGTCATATGGCCCCCTTGCGGTACTGGGATATTCTGGGGGGCACGGGAGAAAATTAGAAAAAAGGTGAGCCACGACAGGTGGTGAAGGGAGTCATAGAGAGCTGTGAAGGTTGAAAAAACGTTGAAAGTGAAACATGGTTGAAAAATATTACTACTTTCAGATTCCATCAGATCCGTCCATAGAACCAGGGCCATCTTAACCCTTGGGTCTATGTGGGCATGACGCGGGTCTTCATGTCTATAATGGAGGGAGGGTGATCGCACTATATGGGATCTGGTACTATGATTTTCATATGTAAGCTGTCACTTCCAGCTAAATATGGAGGGCCCCCCCAGAACAGCGGATGATGTGTTGGAAGGGTCGATTTATCGTACAGGTTCGTTGGATCGTCCCGTATTTTACCATACAATTTGACTCGTAGGAGAGATGATGAACCACCTTTTTAAGCCGTGCCTAGCCAGGATTCCAGAAACTGATCTGATTTATTAATATTTTGTTCATAATAAATTTAGTTTGGATTACACTAAATTCGATAAGTAGACAGTATCTTACTCTTGGACGAGGGTGGGGGGGGGGGCTGCATAGAACGGGGGGGGGGCCAAGAGAAAAAAATGTGATCCATAGGGGGCCATGAGCTGAAAAAAGTTAAGAAACACTAGTCCAGTTAATTTCATAGTGAATATAAACTGCAAAAAACAGAGCATCTCTGGTTCTGCTCTGGTCCCGCGTGAATTCTTACATACACGAAAGTTCAATTGCCGAAAAATTCACACATGTGTCGTTTTCACTTCGAAATATGGAAGACCACATGGCAGCCTGACGTAGCACACGAAACACGCAAAACTCTCGATAAACATAAATACGTTACGGCCACACATCAGCAATCAGAACATGCATTCCGGCATGTTCAATTTGTTAGAAACTACACAGAGGAATGTGTATACACGAATTGCAGGTACAGTTAAGGGGCCGTTTCAGTATTACGTCATTATTGATGGGGGGGGGGGTGGAGGGTTTCCGATTTGCTGACTTTTGATGACAAGGGGGAAGGGGTGGTTTAAATAATTCTTTCGTCATCAACCACCCTTTATGAAAATATGAAATATTTTTAATAGCATCTTTTTCGGTGCGCCAAAAACGAGTAAAACCTTTCGATAGTTTGTGGGCACAGTAACATTCCCACCTATTGATAAGTTCCCTACAGAGTTACTTTAGTGATCTCTAAATGTTTCGCGGATCCTTCAGTGCTCTGGAAATGTGTTCGGGCCGCTTAAGTGCTCTGGAACTGTGCCACGCATCAGTCAAGTGGTCCGTAATTATATGCCGCGGATCACTTAAATAACCTGAGAATGTGCCGTGGGTAACTTTACTGATGTAGAAACTCTCTGGGGTCCACTTGAGTGCTCTAAAACTACGTCACATGTTACATAAGGGATTTCTAAATGTGTCACGAATCGCTTAAGTGTTCTGGAACTGTGTCCCAGGTCATTTAAGTGATCTGAAAATGTGCCACGGGGCGCTTAAATGTTCTGGAATTGTACCACGCGATCTGTAGATGTGCTTAGTTAATTTTTTTTACAAAATTAGGTTTGAGGAGGGCAGGTCGCATTAGATAACCTCCCGGGGTCATATTTGGTCCGCGGGCCATTATGCGATTTGTCATTGTATGGCTTAGAGGGTAGGTCGCAATGAATTTCTTAAAAATAAATTTTGCGTTCATAGCCTTCAAATAACATTGAAATTAACAGAAATTGGTTATAATAACACATAAAGGTATTTTCTTCCGTTTCAATTAAATTTTTTCGCATTAAGAAAATGCATTTTTGATCGTGGGAGGGGGGGGCCCCCTATGACCACCCCCCCCCCTCCGATGTACGTCTCTGATCCCACCAATATGCGTTAAGCCGGGTTTCCCTAGGAGTAGAATTTCTGCGCCGCGTGCAGCGTGAAAACGCTGATTGGTTAAAAACCTGAAATTCAAGTTTTTCTGTCCAATCAGCGTTTTTACGCTGCAAATGCTGTAGAAACCTGCTCCTTGCAAAACCAGTCTTCCTCAGCTGACAAGAGGGGAGGGTGTCAAAAATGGCTAAACATTTGCTTACGTTATACTTGAATGGCCCCTAACAAGATGAAATTGTGAAATCTTGTAGCATTTTTTTTATAATGAAAGTTCTTAATTATAACTATAGGGAAATTTTTTGTGTGTTTTCATTCGAAATATAATTCCCGAAACCAATAGCAGTCTTTCGTCGTTTACTTTCGCTCGCTGCTCCCACTATAAGCCTAGAAAAATGGATTTTCGATGATGATGTTTGTTTAATGAAGGTGCACTTTCATTAAAGTTTTGCTTTACTTACTAATTAATTATCAGGTGAGAGAGAAAAAAACTAATAACAAACACCATAGGGTAACAAAAAAGAAGTTGCAACACCTTCTATTTTCTGAAACAAACAAGGGCGAGGGGAAAAAAATGAAAAAAAAACTTCATTTGGTGAATTCTCGTCCAATTAGTGATACAAAGTGATAGAGAAAGAAAAAAAGTACTATTATTAAAAGATGGAATTTTTTCATTTGTCTGATAAATTATTTAAAAAATAATAATAATAATGGAAACTATCAACAATGTATTTCTTTTTTCCTTTTTGTATTACTTTTGCGTGGAGTAATTTGAATGGTGAGAGGGAGGAAAAGAACTTTCACACAAAATTTGCTTTAACGGAAAATACCGCTGATGTTTTCTTTCAGAAGAAATTGGTGCTTCCAACAGAGATGCTGGTATAGATATATATTTTCTATCGCATATCTCCCAGTGTTAATTTTAAACTTTGATACAAATTGTATTTGGTGTCAAGGACAGTGCTGCCAAGAATTATGCTAAAGTGAGTTTTAGGTAATTATAATAAGTTTTGCGACGGAAATTACTCGCGCGCCGGTAGGTTTTTCACCAGGCTACGTAGTGTACAGTTGTGTAGTGTTTAAACTTCATGAGAATACGGCAGTGGTTCTAAAATTTTTTGTAACCCGCGGCTCTCTTCCTCAAGTCATGGCTCGTCTGCGGCTCACCCAGAATAGTTTAGTAGATGTTTTTTTTTTTTCTTATTTCAAAGCATAAATATGCACGCAGATCAATATCTCCAGCTCGCCTCGATGCCCTTTTCAAAAATGTTGGCAACGCCCCTAGGAGTCACGGCGCACATTTTGAGAAACCGGCGGAATACGGGATAGACGAGAAGTCCTGTACGTAGTTCAGGAATTGATAAGAAATCAACCAATTTGCATGAAAAGGTGCGGTTTACGCTTAAATACTTACTATGACGTAGAGGTTTTTTTTTTTCTGAAATATTAAAGAAAAGTTTGGATTTTTTATCTCACTCACAGGTTGAGCTGTATAACGAGAAACTCGACATAACGCATAAAATGCAATACGAACATTGTATAACGGGTGTTTATGACCATTCGCGTTACATAAAACTACCATATCTCAACATGAGTACCCTTTCACTTATTAAGGTTTAGTTTAAGAACTTAAATTAAAAAGTCCAAAGAGTATAGTCAAAAAAATCTCCGGCCATACCTTAAGAAGGGAATACAATTGTGCTGTTTTGAATGTAGTAAAGATGTCGTTGAAGAAGGCGATGGGTATGCTGTTGCCGGATGCACAGCCTTGGAAATATTGAAAAGTGCTTTAGAATATTCCTGCTTATTAGCACGTTCATGCTGGCGCCGATTTTCATGTTTTTCGCTGTGAGACGGCGCTCGAATCATGCTTCACTTCCTCTGGAGCCGATGTAGACAAACATGTAAAGAATTTTACAAATGTTCATGTAAAAGAAAGGGTAGACAGTATGGCACGAAGAAAACCAAAAAAGTAACGAAGCATTGTAACAATTGTAAAGGCCAGCCAGCACTCTGTTTGCAATACTTCAAAAAATTGCATCGAAACAAATAAACAGTTATGTTAAGTTTATAATATTGAATTGTTATGTTTTTACTACTGAATTTTTGTTTTGTAAGTTATATTTATATAACGTTGAGATAAAATCAAATAAATCGTACTTTTTTTTTTCAATTAATATACGTTAAATTTCGTATATTAATTTAATAAGTCGTATACGCGTATTTGCCATTTATTGTTATTTTTAGGTCCAGGAAATTGGCCTTCCTATGTGGTTTCCCTTAGAGAAAGCTCTTGAGGGTAGATGTTCGGGAAGACACTGCTAAAATTACTGTTGTTGAAGATGTTGTTTCGCTACCTCATCGATGATGTAGCGAATAAAGTTGTATTGGCTTTCGTTTGATAATCTTAGCATCTCTTCAACATTATAATGGCAGAGCTGGGATAAAATTGCTAAGTATGTATTTATGAGGTGATAAAATGAAAATAAAATTTTCAAAATATTTGGATTTGAGCTATTTCCTCCAAAATATGAAATCGTTTTGTCTAAAAGACCTTACGTGATAGAAAAAATCGGATTGCATTTTTGGAATTAGCACTGAAAATAACTTAAAATTTGATAGATCTAAAATACATAGTTTTTCAAAAAGTTTTTTTTTGTAAACCTGTGTTATTTGAGAGACAGAAATTATTGAATTTTGTTTCCCCTGTTTCATTTTTCTTTCCCGTTACTAGGCAATTTTTAAAAAAATGGCAAAATAGCGATGAGGACGGAAAATGAGAGACAGATGTGACGCGTCGCTGTCAAGCTGGTTCTTATGTTTTATACTGTTTTATCCCATAAACGGAGCTTATAATCGTCGGATTGCACTGCAATCATTGCAGCATCCATAACGCATTCATGTTCATTCTTGTTCTTGGAGAAGTGTCAACTACCATGCTCTCAATGATAGAAATAAAAGTAAACACCGTTTGTAATTTTACTATCATCCCATTACATTAATTTCTCATTCCCTTCTGACACATAAAATCACTTCTTGTTCCTTGACCATAGTAAACCTTGAGACACTTGAAATAGTTTTAACAGTGTTGCCTTTCCAATTGTGTTTTTGGAGTGCGAGAGGTTATTGCCCGAAATATCATTTATTACTGATAGAATATCATTACGTTCATTCATTGGGCAGTCTTCTAAATTCCGGTTTACACCAAAAGTTTTAGAAAAGTTCTTTTAAACAAAACTAATAAGCGTATCGGTTACATTCACTCGATTCTATCGATCTTCTTATTCACTACCATCCCCTAGATCAGGGCCTGGACAAATCCCAGACGAGAGGTCTCCATGGCGACCAAATAGTTAGCTATTGGCGCCTAAAATTTTCTTTGTGTATTTACTAAATTGCAGCCCAAAATGTTTGGAATATATAGCAGCATATTTGCCAACATGACATAGAGTTACTGTGACCTTAAAAGTCAAAACGAGCATTATTTTGCAGCTTTCTATTCGGGTAAAAATAATTTTGGCGAATATATTTTTTTGCGATTTATCCAGCCCTGCCCTAGATGTATTTCTCATTATCTCCTTCTTGTACATAAAATCACTTCAGTGAAATGAAACGACAAAAAATTTTGACGAAACTTATATGTTCCTCGTTTTAATCTGAGCTTTCAACAGTGGTTCATTAATGCCATTGATTCTCAAAGTTTTACTTTTTGTATACTATTACATAACATATATTAATAACATAATCCCGATCGGTTCCACGCCAATTGATATTCCATCTGTAGCTAATCCTACACAAGATCGACTTTCACCATGCGTGAACGCACCGAGAAGCCGGTAACGGACCTGCGTCGCCTCTGCCGCTTCCACACCACTGGATCCATTTACCGTTAATCATAACCGTTGACTTAAAAAGTGTCTTATCCCCCACATCGCAGCCACAGACTGGCACCGGGAAAACTGGCGGCCCTTTCGTCCTCTGCCTCGCCCACGCCAGGCTGTCAATTCTACATCTCACAGTGTAATGCTAATGCAGGTTTACGTCGATATAACCCCGGATACGTCATTACACCCGAATGCCCTTAACAAGTGATACGCCTCATACCTCATCCGACATCCACCATATCCATCCACTCACTGAAAAGTTCTCGATCTTTTGGCCTTAAAACTAAAAAAAAAAACAAACTGAAAGCTGTATCCCGATCCCAATTAAATTCATTAAGATTTTAACTTTTAGCTTTCTACCCACCCGAATAAAATAACTGAATAATATAATCCTCAAGCCTAAGGCCGGATTACACTGTAAAAGTTTTGTAAAAGTGTTTTTATAAAACTTGAATAATACAACCAATAAGCTGATCGATTGCATTCGAGCAAATGCAACCAATCTGTTTATTGGTTGTATTTTTCAAGTTTTACAAAAGTACGTTTACAAAACTTTTATAGTGTAATCCCTGCCTTACACCTGGAAGCTTGAGTTGTTTTCCCCTCACGGTCGGAAAACAACATCTATATCTCCAGGAGTGAATATAGGCCTAATACCAATGTTTATGCCTCTTCTGCATTATTTCGATTAAGAGTATAAAGTGAGAATCTATTCTGAATGAGAGAATTTAGTTCACACATGCTTACGTTTATATACATTTTGAAGTTCATTGTTGACTATACTTTAAAGAATGATTGTCTTGGACTCGCGTTCCAAAATTTCCCAACAATCGACAGAAATAATTGCAGAAGGAAAGTCATTACAATGAGAAAAAAAAAAATATTTCAACAATAAAAGCCTTATATAATACGGTGAACGTGGTTATTATGCATGCTTAGCAATCATCTTGGCAAGTTTGATAAATTTATCACTTTTGCCGGCGCATAATACCCAAGCGTCTTCGGCAAATTTCATAAATATTAAAAAAAAATATCAGTTTTATCGGTGATTATGCACAATAATTTGCATGCAAGTGCAATTTGGTAAATTTGATAAGTAATTGAAATTCAACGCCTTTGTCTGTGATAAAACTCATTGTAATTGGAGAATTTGATAAATATGAAAAAAAAAATCCAAATGAGTCTAGTATCTAGTATATGTTATGGATAAGTCGGACACACCCGATATAGCGATGTCAAATTTTATTTACGATCGTACTCCGATGTAATGATGCAATACATGTATGAATTATCATTGCATAGTATATCGTATAGTAAGATTTATCATGTTTACCTGCCACGCGACGTTTGGGTAATTATGCATAATCGCCTGTGAAAGAAATTAATTTATCATTTGATCATTTTTGTCGCATCACAATCATTTTCTGCACACGAGGACTAATAATAATAATAGCCGTGACCAACAATTTATTGCCGATTCCGAACGGCAAAATTTTTTGTTTATGCTCACCAAGAGACTAGTGAGCTAATCCCTCGATGTGGGACTCCCTGCAGTAGCATTCGTTTTCTGACGTCATATAGTCGTTTCTGTTGCACCGCGGTGTCAGGAACAAGGAAGCACATCCTTCTCTCAACACAAGGAAGGACTCTCAACATCCTTTGGTAGTATAGGGGAGTATTTTATCGACCTGGGCTACCAAGACCGGAAAATTTATCGAATTTACCAAAGACGCTTGGGTAACTGTGCATAATCACCGGTAAAAGTGATAAATTTAGGGGGGAAATTTATCAAACTTACCAAAATAATGGGCGGTTACGCATAATAACCTCATTTATCACGTTTACTGTAACACATATACTGTACGGATTGTTCTCACCATTCATTCTCGGCGTTTCTAGAAACCAAAGGGATACGCAAACCGTGTATACGTTCCGATGCGGCACGAAAATAAAACGCTTCGCGCACACAAAACCGTCTACGCCAATGATCTTCAACACTTTTGATATGTTTATATAGGCTATATATCATTAAACTTTTAATATATTATGTTAATTATGACTTGGCCATTAAAAGAAAGGTCTCGATCTCAACAGTTCATGTAAGCCTCGTTGAAAGAGAGAAGACGGGAAATTTTATAAAAAAATTTGGGACGTCTAAAATTATACGGAAAAAATCCCGTAAAATACGCGGCCACACTATGCATACGAGTTTCTGGAACGCGAGAGACAGAAATATCGCATATCTGGCCCTCGGGCTGAGAAGTTAGCACACCCACCATTGGGTTATGGTACGACAAAATTTATCAAATTCCTCCAGAATTCCAAATGCTTCAATTTTGTCAGCGAAGCTCCACCAGGCGGTGCATAACCACGATAATTCATCAAGATCTCCATCTTCCTTATTTTGTTAGTCTGAGACCCTTTCAACAGTTCACAGCTGGGAACGACAGGTTTAAGGGGAAAAAAATGCATTTTTTGACAACTCTTGGCGCGAAGTAATATAATGGGGGGAAATGCAGCCTATATAAAGGGAGGGAAAAGGAAATATTACTTGTCTTTCATCTTTTCACTTTTGGGAACATTGAAATTAATTTCCCCCCCCCCACACCCGCTATTTTTCATTTTTTTCAGGAGTAAGAATTGTTTCGTGCAATGAATTCATTAATATTTTGAATTTTTGACGAACATTTCCCTGTAGGGTTTTTTTCAGATTTGTTTCTTTACTTTATTTTTAGATGACACGTGATATTTTGACTCTCGTAAATCAGACTGGAGAAACCACGAGACACCCAGGCTCTGTCGCAAGAAGTAACGTAAGCACTTCGGAAACCCCAGGAGGGGACCAGGGCATCTCCGGCAAAATCATACTGGGGGGGGGAGGGGGGCGGCAAAATTCAAATACTATTGAAAGTTTGCTCGTAAGAAAACAGTGGTTCGTATTTTTCGTTCTTCGAGTACACCCCCTTGAAAATATGAAAATGCCTTATCCATAGAGAAATACGTGGGATATATGCGTGCTCCCATGGAAATACGTATTCTTTTACGCATCCCTAGGAATTGGGTTAGAATACTTAGGGCTCCGTACAAGATAGACATTGCTTCAAGAAGCACGGTGGTAGTGTTTCACGGATTTCTTCCAACATGGATGCTGTTTCAAGGCTGCCTTTATATGTGGATATTATTTCAAGGAATCCTTCAAACAAGGACATTATTTCAAGTAATCCTTCAAACAAGGACATTATTTCAAGTAATCCTTCAAACAAGGACATTATTTCAAGTAATCCTTCAAACAAGGACATTATTTCAAGTAATCCTTTCAACAAATATATTGTTCCCAGGATTGCTCTCAACATGCATAAGATTTTAAGTATTACTTTCATGTATATTATTTCATGGGTTCCTCTTAACATGGATGTTATCTCAAGGATTACTTTTAACATGGATGAGATTTCAAGGATTACTTTTAACATGGATAAGATTTCAAGGATTACGTCTAACATATATAAATTCAGGGATTACGTACAACATACATAATTTCAGGAATTCCTTTCAACGACGCTATTAGGTTTACTTTTTACATGGATGCGATTTCAAGGTTTCGTTTGAACATAGATATTGCTTCCAACACCTATGTTACATGTTATGATATCACTTCATGGAAGCCTTTGAACATATTATTTCAAAGATTTATTTCAACATGGATATTATATAGAGAGTTTCTATTTAAATATCATATGAAAGGGTGTTTTACGCGTTTTATTATTATTTACGCGTTATTTATTTTTTCCAGAATTCCTTTAGACATGGATACTTTCTGAAAGATTCCTTTCAACATGAATATTATTTCAAAGATTTCAACATGAATATTACTCCAAAGATTTCAACATGATATTATTTCAAAGATTCACTCCAACATGATTATTATTTAAAAAATTCCTTTCTCATTACCGTTATTATTGTAAATATTCCTTTCAACGTGAATGTCATTTAAAGGGTTTGTTCCAACATTTATATTCTTCCACAAAGATTCCTTAAAATATAAAAATCATATCAAGGATTCCTTCTAAAATATCCTCCAAGGATATTTTTTCAAAGATTCCTTTAAACATTAATGATTCAAATATTCATTCTAACATATTTCAAGGGTTTTCTTCCAATAATATAGAAACTGCTTCAAAATTGTTTCCGCTTCATAGACATCGCTTTTAAAGGTTTCCCCTCTTGAATATGGATCCTCATTTATGGAATTAACACCCTTCAATTAACTCCATAGATAAACATAAATAATTTCGAAAATTCCGATTTTGTTTTTGTCTCATACAAATATCTTATTACACAACGAATGAGAGAGAGAGAAAAAAAATTAATTATTCACCAGATTAACTACTTAAATGTCTTTACACATGAATTATATGAATTGAAAAAATAATAATTATTACTTTTATTTTCACTTTAATAATCCGATAAATAATTTCATATGCTTCGAAGGATATTTTAATACGATAATTGGTGTTAATCTTACCAAAGGGAGTTCAGCTTCCTCTTCACTTTACTCTGAAAGTTAATTTCCCATTTTTTTGCTTTTTTTCAAATTAAATGAAAAATATTTATTCATTTAATTTTTTTTTTTTCTCAAAGAGCGACGAGTTGACGCTTCATTTCCGAAATCATGGCAGATTTTTTCCCCCTCCCTCATATTGCTGACAGCTTAATTTAATCATTATATGTTTTTATACCGACTCGCACAAATTTCATTATTTTTTTAAATTTTCCCTTTAGTTTCATTTTTCGAATGATCTAATTAGAAAATTTCGTGGACAAATATCTCTATTTCTGTTAGAAAATTTTACGACACGTCATTGTTTAGTATTGTAGAAGAGATTTTTTTGAAGAACTTGGAATGCGTGATGATTAATTCAAAATCTTATATGTATTGTGTCGATTTCAAAATCTATCTACTGTAGATTACAATATTATGGACGAGTGTTTCAATGATTTGAATATGTTTCTGTGATTACCAGGATATCCTGAAAAGTGGGGAGGGGGGGGGGATAATGTTTAGAGCATAGTTTCCCAACCTTTTTCGTCCCAACGCCCCCTTCTTCAGAAATTTTTTTCTCCCACCGCCCCCCAAAGCAATCTTACCCATAGAATCCTATGCTATACCCGTAGCTTCTACCGCAACCCCCCCCCCCGGAACATTCCATCGCCCCACGGGGGCGTTCACGCCCACGTTGGGAATCACTGGTTTAGAGCTATAAAGTGAATAACTAGATGTTGGGGAAAAAGGTAAAAAATATTCTAGCAGCACAGCACTGCCGCTGTACGGTCGTGTGGGCATCGGGCATCGTGATGGGCTCTCGTCATGATGATCCAGGTTCGAACCCATGTTTGCGGCACAGTGGTGGACGTCTGAAGTTGGTTTCCTGCGGTTTTCCAGCTTCGATGTGGGGAATGTACAAGCCGGTCTCCCATTTGAAAAAGTCTATCCGCAGAGAGTAAGATCTACAAGACGATGCTGACATAACATGAAAATACAAACATTTTCATCTTTACTTCAGAAAATGGAAGGCAGGTGGCAGCATGAACACAAGCGCAACTTGACTCTATAAACACGTTAGGGGCCACACAAACACTCAGAACACGCATTCCGCCATGTTCCGATTCGTTAGAAATTCCTCAGAGGAATTTGTACGAGGTGCATTTACGTTTAAGTATTAGTACGGAAGAGTAGATGGCCTAATAATACTCATAAAAATCTTCAAGGAATCGGGCAAATACCAGGATACCATTCCTGGTTTTTGCCTTATTCATTGACGATTTTTTGAGTAAGTAGTAGTCGCACAGCACTACTGGACTATGTGGACGGACCATTAAATTGATTTATGAACTTCAGTAAAAAATATCATTAACAGATTGGCAATGCATTTGTAGATTCAAATTTTACAAACAAAACTCATATTTTAGAGTCACAGTTTTATAATGATGATACTGAACGTTTCTTCTCTGTAATTCGACTTCTACTGCTGAACAGTAGATGGAGATCGCTCGTAATCATCCCTCTCGGGAATTTACAAAGAATTGGTACACGCTGGAACACGTAGTGTACGTGCGTGCGTGTGTAGCCCTAACGTATTTATGTTGCCAGAATCACACACGCTTCGTATTCTAATTGCTCCGCCATCGCTCTTCTGTTTCCTTGAAGTTAAAAGGGTGAATGCTCCTGAATTTCAGTGCTATGTAAGTATCGTTTTGATAGATAGGAGACCGGCTCGCATTCTCGTCTCGAAATTTATTCGGCCACATTCATTTATTGGAGCTCTTAGTAAGTACGGCAAAACGGCCTAGGTGCTGCGTTACCGTGAAAGAAAAGATTTCATTCAGGTCAGGTCAGATCGCGTCTGGAAGTGTATTTTCACATTGAGAAATGATTTTTATTTTTTATTTTGTTCAAGTTCTTTGAGGTCTTAAGGACTTTTTCATTCCACAGCGTCCTTCAATAACGAAATATAACGGAATAGAAGTCCTTTTTATTTATCACATTAGATAATTTATACCAGTTTATACCAACGAGTAATTTATACCAAAACAATGACGCGATGAACAGAATTCTCCTCCAGCAAATCAAAACCATTTAGTTATCTCATGGGGCAATACAGGCAGCAGCGCATTCTAAGATCATTGAGCAGCACCTCCTAGAGATAGAAGGCCTCCACAGTCTGCTTGTGACGTCAGTAAATAGTCCATTTTCCCTCAGAATATTCTGCCGAAAAATTCCTTTCTCATGACAGTATCATCGTTGTGAGGAAAAGAAATGATCGGACTCAGAATAATGATTCCTATGCCCCACATCCAATCACTATGTGTGAGCAAATCAGGAATATTTTACGCCAAAATAAGAAGAAACGAGATTAGATGCTGTGTTTCAAAATGTGGCAAACGTGCTAGGTAGTCTGAATGACATTTATGGCAACCCGTGCGGAGATCTTCTATCTGCAGGAGGTGCTGCATAGATACGTTAGGGCTCCACATAAATCTTTCCGGCATATACCAACTCGTCAGAAGGTCCTCCGAAAAGTGTATATTGTGCTTTCTTGCAGTTTCCCCATTTACAATCACGGACGAAAAATTTCGCCCAAACGCAAATGGAATAAATTTCTGCTTTCTTTCCTCTCTCCTCACCATCATGAAGCTTTATTGCAACCCTATGAACCGAAGTTTTGGTTTTCTCTTTCCAGTTCTTTCTATACTCCGGTTAGTGATCTTCTCTCCACATGTAATGCATCTTTCTACTATAGACATGAAAGAGGGAAAGAGAATATCCTGTGAGGTGAAAAGAGAAATTCACTGTAGATAAAAAACTTCCTTTTATCTACTTATTTACTTTACTGTTTTCTTCTTTTCTATTTAATTTTTTTCTTCCCCCTTGCCTCCTCTTCTTTTTTTGCTAACGTGCGGTTGATTAGAACAAAATTACAACATTCATCACTGATACGTCAAATAGGGATCATCCAAATTTGTTGCCAAAAACCTTTACGTGTAGGGGGGTTAATAGTGGCATTCTGATGAGGCCTCGTGGCAAATCGCATGAAACAGAAGGGTGTCTCAGATGATTACTAACAGGATGATGGTATCACAATGTTCGTGGATTCTTGCACAATATATTTTTCAATACTAGGGATCAGTCCGTTTAGAAATCATGATGACCAACGCAGTGCCGTCTTAGCGCATGGGCCCACCCGGCCACGGCCCGGGGGACTCAAGAGAATAGGGGCCTGAGAAAAATTAGAAATAGTTGAATTTTTCGAGAATTTGCGAGGTAGGGTCTCAGAAAAATCACTTGGCCCGGGGGCCCGTGATGCTCTTAAAACGGCCCTGCACCAACGGCTGTTATGACCATCACGTTCCTTATGCCAAAGTTCTTAATCATAGCTCTAAACTGCCCGAATTATTTATAGACACCTTCCATATAAGTTCTCAACCTTTTGTGTACCGACGAACTTTTCGTGCCAATAAGATCGCTTTACAAAATAATATTCAGCTTGTAATTATGGAAAAACAATAAGTTCATTTTTTATCTCCTCAAAGCACCCTGAAACATCTTCAAGGACCCCCTTTAGGTGTCCGTGAACCCCAGGTTATGAATCACTACCGTATATCTACCACGTAATTTAAACTATATATTTTTTTTCAATTTCACCCAAGCATAAATATGATTAGATTTCTGTTACTGAAGTGAAAAATTCCTTCTTTAAATTCCTACACCAAAGTTCTTTCTATCGAATAAAATGCATAATAGCATGGATTCTTACCAAAATGACGTCAAAAAACAAAAAATAAATGCGAAAATCGCTGTTAAAAGCCACGTGTCCGACGTTCTTCACCGCATTATATTTCATTCAGTTTATCGCTTGCTCCTTCCCTAAAGGCGTAAGGAATGGTCAACACGTTTTTAAAGGAATTTAATGTCTTTCTTCGCGCTTCGAATATTCGTGTAATAGCTCATTTCGCTCCACTTATAAAGAGATGTGTGCCTACAAATTATTCGTCGTTAATTTAACTTTCACGACAGGCATTACGGGCGCGTACGAGGTAATAACAGCGGCGTACATGAAACTACTGGCAGGTGTGCGAAACGCTTAATAAAATACCGCGGTGGAGGTATCCAGAGGCTTTTAAAAACTTGAAGTCTCATTACGAATACTTTTACAGTATCCTCATTACACATCTTACAATACTGAACGAACGTTGAAATGGTATAATGGTATATTATGTTTTGATTTGCTATCGACTACGCCAATTCCAAATGTTACACATTTGTTTCGATATTCCACAACGACACTTAACTTAATAAACAATGTAGGCAGGCTTATCATAATGTTATTATATAGATTTTTTTTGTTTCTCATCTATAAGGGTGAGTGTTTCTTTCTCGTGTAATGATAGAATATATTATTGTGTAGCACTAGAACTCTCCTACTGCCATCTACAGGAAAAAATGAACAACAATGCTAATCGTGTTGGACCATCTGCCGCAAGATATCCTCTCTCTATTGCCCATAAAATATAAAACATTCTACTATTTTAGTATACCTTACAATAATTGCTGAAATTCTTCGGCAAACATGGAAATATAGTAGCTGATATTCGCTGGCACGAGTGAATTGTTTACCGGTATCATACAGCGTATTATTCATTTTCATATTGCACACAGGTATTACACGAACAACCTATTTTGCTTGAAAGGTCCATAACAGATAGTTTTGTTCTTATTTGATAGGTAGCAGCATTGTTCTCAGTTCAACGATGTCTCGCATGTACATACGATATATATCTTGATGTCTCTACGCTTGGAAAATTTTAATGCATCCCTTGAAATTTGATATATGTGGGCCGGAACAGAACGCATTTCACTGACGCAGTCTCTTTTATGCAGTCACATCTCAGCCCGCTTAATGGCGGGGGGATTTGCAGCGGAAGCACTGAACACAACCTTCACGTTTTCGGTATTTTTCTACACGAAACTTTGAATGAGGCGGCTATCTTAGCTTGCAGATGTTCGCGGAATATCTGGATTTTTCAAGTTCAACGGGCGAGATCGCCAGTTTTCGGCACGAATTTCAGTACCTTTTCTACCCTTCTTTTGAAATCCCATGCTGCGGTCTCCGGCCCTTATGTGCCACTGGGCGCACGTGCAATTTTTTTCCCTAGTCATTGGATTCAGTCACCCATTTTAGTCAAATGGATTGTACGTTGCATCGAGTTGATGGCTGTCTTCATGGGGAGAACGACGCGAGTAATTCGAAACTTGCGAGCACGGGGCAAGGGGAGCCACCACTATGAATCTTTGCTAACTTTTCCGACACAACTCTGCCTCTTTTGAGGTAACGGAAGTAAGGTGCTTTGCATCAGTCCGGGGCTGTGAGCGGTTCTATCTATCTATCTATCAGTACCTTTTTTCTTTGCTCGTGAGTTTTTCTTTCAACGGAGAAAATTGAAGTTACGATTTCTGAATGCAACTTTCATTTCACACCACAATCCCCGAGACCGCAATTCTCATAGTTTCTCCCTATGTGCTGAAACAGATATTATTTTCACGAAAGAGTGGTGTTGCGTGATGATCTGATCTTCTTCAATTTTAAGACAAATCAGAGTGTTCCCAAAAATCTTAGCTTCATCTTCCGGCAGTCAAATTATTCAGGAGTTGTGAATGAAGATGGCGACTGATGATTCAGTATTTCAAGCAAAACATCTTGCTATACATTTCGCCATGATCACCGCAACGAAAGAGGGTAAACGAGTACATATGACAACTGATAATCTGCCCAGCATTATGGCCATCAAGAATCTACTGTCTAAGCATTCTACAGTAAGAGTCATTCGTCGTATTCTCAACAGCAACCCACTCATTTTTCCTGGATCAAGCCACACGTGGGTCTGTGATGAAATTAACAGGTGAAACCGCGCAACGTGTATTGAAGGTGCAAGACAATTCTATCGCAACATTAAGGTGTATGGTCAAGGGAGAATGCTTGAATAGTCAAGGGAGGACGTACCCGACCGCAGCATATTTGAAATTGTAAAAGTTCCTCAATCAATTAATTTGAATAGATTGGGAAGTGACTTTATTCGTAACATAGCGTGCATTTGTCGTTTCCCGCTACTCTACACCGCTTCAACCTGCCCTCTACCGATTTATGCGGTCTATTATGAGATTAATGCGAAGCTGTGGGAAATCCTGACCGCTATGCTTTTTCACTATACTATCAAGGCGTCTACGTATTCTTGTGCCAGTTATACGGAATTTTAGCAATATTTTGAAGATATACCTATTGGAGGAAAGGTTCTGTGTGTGTCGAAAGACTTGAAAATCTAGTTCAATATATCAAAGAGCATAAAGAGCACTTTCATCTCCGTCTTCTACAATACTAGGCATCTTCAACCCATTGCTCGCGAGCACTGCGGTGCTCCCTGAAGGTGCTCGTGTCCGATTTCGTGATCGCGAGCACTTGATCAACTTTCCAACTGAACCACCCTTCACAAATTGCATTAAAGGATTTAAATCATTCTGATTTCATGCATTCGTGTTTCAAACTTGCTGTAAAGGGTGCTCTTCTTTTGATACTGGGCACAGGCAGTGCTCGCGACTAGAAAAAAGGTTGAAGACCTCGGTTCTATACCATGCCGGGATCGTCAACTACGCCAGCCAATGAGAGTTCACCCTCCAAGAAAAAGAACGAATATATTCATTTAATACGACCGCTGGACTACACCGCTGATTGGCGCGACAGAAAATGTTCTTGCTGATATATTGGCCACTCCTATAGATCCGCAAGAGCTGTCAAGAACTGTTTGTGTTGCTGAACATCGACTCATTCAGTCATGGGTACATTTTTATCAGTGATTTTACTTTACGGAGCAATTCATTATATTGAAATTCGATATATATATATATATAGTTCTTAAAACTTAATTTTACCTTATATGGATAAAAGTCCGACATGGTCTCATCCCTGTTCAGGGTTATGGCTGAAATCACCGATCGGGGATGGATCCCGGTTTCGGGTCAAAAATAAAAAAGCTTCACCTTTAAAACTGAATAAAGTAGGAACAAAGTAGAAGAACACTGCTCTAAATAACAGTCTTTCATAAACAACAAGAGATACATAATTCCATGTCATATCCTGCGCTGTATTTCATTATTCTCCATATTTCGATTTCCAATGGCTGACAAACAAAGTATACAGACAACAATTTAAGATAAGACATTCTCGAGATTCCGGAGATAAAAGAGGAGGGGGAATGGGACTAATAATAATAACAACCGAGATGAAATGCACAAAGTATGTCTATACCATGTGAAAGAATGATATGAGTATCACAAGCAATGATACTGTAAGTGATTCCCTCGTACATTTCTATCGATTGTTTTGTTGATGTTGTTATTATTATTAGCGATATCTTTTGCGCATTTCTGTATCGTGATTTATTGGCCGATAACAAGATACCAATTGTCTCTCGTAGAAGTTTCTTTATTTTTCTCATTCCTTTTTATTCTTTATCGAGACCATTTTCTATAACGATCATTCCTAGAAACATATTTTTCATCCAAATATTGGCGAAAAGACCTCATTATTTATCAAGGATATGTGGATAATCGCTCTATTATGCCAATAGCGAGATAAGAAAGAATGTGACGCACGCTTTACGGAATTTTCGTCCAACCCGATATTTCGCTTCGGCACGTTTCGTCCCTGGAAATCTCGCCCCTGACATTTCAGCTATCCTGACCGTGTGAGTGACGAAATGCAGGTGAGTGACCGTATGAGTGACTAAGTGAATGCGTGAATGACTGTATGAGTGAACAAGTGAGTGGCCATATGAGTGAGTGAATGAGTGGTCATATGAGTGAGTGAATCAATGGTCATATGAGTGAGTGAATGAGTGGTCATATGAGTGAGTGAATCAATGGTCATATGAGTGAGTGAATGAGTGGTCATATGAGTGAGTGAATCAATGGTCATATGAGTGAGTGAATGAGTGGTCATATGAGTGAGTGAATCAATGGTCATATGAGTGAGTGAATGAGTGGTCATATGAGTGAGTGACCAAATAAGTTACGAAGACAGTGAATGAGTAGTCATATGAGTGAGTGACCAAATAAGTTACGAAGACAGTGAATGAGTGGTCATATGAGTGAGTGACCAAATAAGTTACGAAGACAGTGAATGAGTGGTCATATGAGTGAGTGACCAAATAAGTTACGAAGACAGTGAATGAGTGGTCATATGAGTGAGTGAATGATTGGTCATATGAGTGAGTGAATGAGTGGTCATATGAGTGAGTGAATGAGTGGTCATATGAGTGAGTGACCAAATAAGTTACGAAGACAGTGAATGAGTGACCATATTAGTAAGTGTGCAAATGAGTGCCGAAGTGATTGAACACATCTCACATACACATGTGGTTACTCACTTCATCACTTATACGGCCATTCACTCGACCGGGCATATGGTCACTCGCTTCGTCATACATACGGCCATTCACTTGAGAGTCACTCATAAAGTCACTCACTCACTCACATGGTTATTCACCCAATAACTTGATCACTCACTTACTCACTTGGCCACTCATACAGTCAGGGCAGGCGAAATGTCAGAGGTGAAATTTCTGGGGACGAAACGTATCACGGACAAAATGTCGGATCCCGTGATACACTGCACATTCAATTGAGTAACTTCTACTCAATCACTATATAGAGTATCATCACATGCACGCTGTATATTAATCCGTTCTATAAATAATGCCTCGAGTGCAATCCCAAATGCAAGGTTCCTGGAAATCCCGTGTCTAAAGGGGAGGGAAGCGCATTGTGTGTAATTGTCATAGAATTGTTCAACCCGCGTTTGTAATGCATATTGGAGGAGTGGGGAGACTACAATAATTGATGCGGGGAGATCATCGACGTTGAAGCGATTATAAACACCACACTAATCTGATGAGACAGGCGACACAGTAACTCTAGCGAAAGGAAATGCATTCCTTGTCATTAATGGTCGGTCTAGTGGAGACGTTGGTCAGTGAATCAGGGGATACCGGGACTAGATGGCACGAGTCATGCGGATATTGCTATAATAACAGTCCGATTTATGATGATGGAGGTTTTGAATTGTAGCTCAGCATTATCTATGATCATTGACTAGAGCGTTGTGCCCCACATACGCTGTTATTACGATTGGGTTTGTTTTAGAAATTCAATAATGGTTGCTTTTGAAAAGTTCGAAAGGCAGGGCATTCATTACCTCTGTAGTGTTGGTAACTATGTACATATAATAAAATTACATATACATTCAATCAATCACAATCATTCAAAATCACAATCACAATCATTCAAAATCACAATCACAATCATTCAAAATCACAATCACAATCATTCAAAATCACAATCACAATCATTCAAAATCACAATCATTCAAAATCACAATCATTCAAAATCACAATCATTCAAAATCACAATCATTCAAAATCACAATCACAATCATTCAAAATCACAATCACAATCATTCAAAATCACAATCATTCAAAATCACAATCATTCAAAATCACAATCATTCACAATCACAATCATTCAAAATCACAATCACAATCATTCAAAATCACAATCATTCACAATCACAATCATTCACAATCACAATCATTCAAAATCACAATCACAATCATTCAAAATCACAATCACAATCATTCAAAATCACAATCATTCAAAATCACAATCACAATCTTTCAAAATCACAATCACAATTTTTACATCCTGATCCGAGCAGGATGTGGTAGTTTATTGCTTGCTATGGCTTTGGTGGATTTCCGTTTTCATCACCAAGTCACTATTAACACGTGCCAGTGAAAAGTTGATTATGTGTCGAAAAACACGGCTGAGAAAACCAAACAAGAACGATTCAATTTCGTAGAAGTGATTAACCTATAGGATTCGGGAAAAGTCGGGGGAAAGCTGCTCTTAAAACGGTTGCGTAAAGAAATTCTTTTTTTTCAGTTGTCTTTTGTGAAAGATAGATGGCACTCAAACTCATACGTTGCAGATACAGTGATAACTCGGGAAACGAAGATAATTCTTTCCGGAATCATGTTCGTTAGAAGAGGTATCACTGTGCAGTGAAACCTATTGAAGGCGGAAACTTTACGAGACAGAAACCTGTCTTGCATGGAATCAAAAAACAGTCCCTTCATTGATTGATGCTTTTATGTGTGTCTGCGCCTTTATAAAATGGTAACCTGCCTAAAACAGAATATTATTTCAGTCTCTTGACGTTCCGTTTTGAACAGGTCTCATTGTATAATACAATTAAAAAACAGGTGCGTTACTAACAGAGAATCTGGGTTCGAACCCACGATCACCAATTAATTATTAAAATATTGAAATGATTAAAAAAACCAAAAACTAGCATATATACGGACGCCATCTATACGTCATTTTAAGAGCTTTATGTCATAAAATTTCTTTGAAAAAATCTAAATCATCCCAGGATGATGGAGCAAGCTGAGGGTTAACTGATTTCAGAGACTATCTGTCATGGAAACAGGAAAATTGGATCATCGAATATCGAATGACAAGACTAGACCAAGTCTGATTTTATTAGAGGAAGCCGAAGTGGCCGTTGGCACTGACGTTGGGATACATTTTTTTCCCGAGTGGAGAAATGCAGGAAGAATCTCTTTGTTTCCATATTACAGCCCCCCCCCCCCTATGGATAATGAATCGCCAAGGAGGATTCTAAATTTAGGCCAAACACTTATTTTATTGCAAGATTCCTCGAAAGTCTGGTTATATTTTGGTAGGTGATGATTACAAGTAAGAAAATTCATCTCTGCCCCACGGGGACTCGAATCCCTGTCTCTCGTTTTGCCGGACGAGTGTGTACCAACTAAGCTGTGGAAACAGATAGAATGTTTCTCCCTCGCTGTATTAATAGCTCGTGAATGGCATAGGCCACCAGATGGCAGCATGCATGTAGAAATGTCCTCTCCACTTGTTAATACAAGATTCCTGGAAAGACTGGTTATATTTTTATATTTTTTGGAGATGGTGATGAGTACTCGTCCGGCAAAACGAGAGACTGGGGTTCGAGTCCCCGTGGGTGAAACAACAAAAAAATTACGAGAATCGCTCTCTGAAGCACTGTCAGCCTACCTTTGTTGGGGGGGGGGGGGGTCATGATCATTACCAGGGCCACAACCAGCTAGAAGATTTTACTCTGTTACCCAGGGTGAGTATGAATTTTGACCGCCTCCTCTCTCCCCGTAATTTTTAAAGGGAAAAGAGTAAATTATGAAACCTTCGTGGTCTGGCGTCCGGGACACCATATGCTTCTGCCCTCTCCTAGCTGAGGCCCTGATCATTACTTATTCACACATTACATTTCACTCATGCCGTAAAGAAGAAGAATAACGATGCAAATTTCATTAACAAATTCATTTGATATTCGTTTCTGGTATAGAAATGTTCAAAAAATATATAGTTTCTAACTAAAGCCTAAGTTGTCGCCCGGGTGCACCGCACCTCTTGCACCCTCGCTTACGCCGCAACTGGGCAAGACAAATCAAAAGACAAAATGTTCTAGTACACTTGTTCCTAATGTGGCCATTCATGTAATTTCCAGTTTCAAACTGGCGACTTTTATTGGCGTGTGTTTTGCTTTTATTGTGATCATAACGGATGATTTAAATATTTTGAGTCCCGATTAATGCACAGTGACGATATCCGCATTTTGCCTGAATGAATAGAACAAGTGGATGCCTCCTTTTCTGACACACGGTACTTTAAATCTTCTAACCTTACAATGTGAGAGTGAATCTTGACTTTCAACTCACCTTGAAGACGAAATCGAAATCATCCACCTCGATGTACGAACAAATAATAACAACAAAATATGAAGTAAATACACGCAAAAAACCCGTAGCAAATTCAAAGAATCCAATTCCACGGCTGAAAAAAAAAATATATATATCATCGATACACCATAAATCGCCAAGTCAGACATAGAAAGAAAGAATGAAAAAGAAAAAGCAAGAACACAACGGAAAAAAAAAAGAATTACTTGGAAAGCACAATCATGAAGAATTTGGATAATCCTTTTCCTTTGATGTAAGAGGTATGGAGACTTGAATGTCAGCCGGCCCCGAAAAATCCTATTTTCTTCCCGATTTTTCTGTCTAATCCAATCCGCATACAGCATTACTTTAATTTATCATGAAAAACCATGTTGAGATACTTATTATTATTATTATTTATATTATTATTATTATTTTATCCTTCTCAATACTTTCCATACAATTTCTAGGAAACACACATTATATTTTATGTTTGGAAAAATACTAAAATATAACGTTTGATATTCTTATCCATTTTTTTTTTTTTTTTGCTGGAGAAAGGAACTAAAAGGAATTTTGCTGTAGGGACTTCATCTGCAGTTTTACTTCCCTTATTCTACTTTTTCCTCTACCTTTTTCTTCTCATATCCCCCCTAAAGGTATAAGATTACAATACCAAACATTTATTTCGTATGGATTTGAATCCTCCGCTTCATTTCAGTTCGTTTTATTTAAATTGTGAGCGGTGTGGGACCTCAGAGATTTATTTCCAGGAGGGCATTTGAGATTTAAGCTTTTCTTTTTTTTCTCCCGGATCCGTTCCTTGAAGGTAAATTCAGCAGTAAAAAGAGATTTGTAATTCTTTTTCGGTTTTATTCTTGCTTTTTTCCATTTGCACGTTCATGGTATGGGGTTTTTTTCCCCTCAGTGATTTGTTTCGATTAAATCTTATATATATCTAATTTGTGTTACGGGGAATTTTACATAAGTATATACAGGGTGCATAGCTAACATCGGTTTTGCGTTTTACTGGTGAATCGTTGATACTAGAGGTGTACTTCCGATTAGAAGAAGTTTTCAAAAATACCGTGTAGTACTCAGATATGTCATTCATGCTTCAAGGGGTTGTATAGTTATCGAAATGAAAATGTTAACTTTCCATAGAGTGCGTCCTCGAGTGCTTCAAAACCCAGTTAGGAAATTGTTGCCCCGTCTCTCCTGATGCCAACAAAAAACAATTCAAGTTTCTAAGTGCAATATTCACTGAGATATTCGAAAAAAACGGAGGAAAGGTGGGGGGGGGGCACACAGCTCTAAATGCTGAAAAACCGTTTTATCTGCATTTTTAACGCTTTTTTTCCTAACTTTCCTCCGTTTTTCGAATATCTTAGTGAATATTGCACTTGAAAAGGTGAAATTTGTTTTGTTGGCATCAGGAGAGACAGAGGCGGCAGCAACTTTCTAACTTCGGGCACATGGAGACTGTATGGAAAGGTATTTTTATTTCATTTCAATAACTAAACAACCCCTTGAAACACGAATGACATATCTGAGTACTACACGTTATTTGAAAAGTTTTTTCTAATTGGAAGTTTACCTCTTGGATCAACGGTTCGCCAGTAAAATGTCATACTCCCTGTTTGCTACGTACACTGCATTGTACGTACAATTTCTTAGTTGTCGAATGGAGGTTTTTATCGGTACGATGAATGCATGAGCGGTTGTAGGCCATGATGGCGGTGTTCAATACTGTATTAATGGGTATGTATGAAGACATTTTTATTTTTTTGAATATTTAGTGCCAGGGCCTTCTTCAGGGCATCATGGGCCCCCGGGCCAAGTGATTTTTCTGAGGCCCTTCCAGGAAAATTCTCAGAAGTCTCAACCAGATCTCATTTTTGTGAGGCCCCTTTTCTCTTGAGGCCCCGGGCCGTGCCCGGGTGGGCCCATGCCTTAAGACGGCACTGGTTAGTGCAGTGGTTTAGAAATAATTGGAATTTCCTCTATTTGTGACCCGTTGTTAATTCGTAATCGGACTTCAAAGTAATCGGACCTTAATCTTGTTACAAATTATTGGAACTAATCTCACAGGTTGCAAAAACTTAACTTCACCATCCTACACAGTCCCTGCCCTACCGCCACACAAGAAACTCATAAAAAAAGTTTCACTTCCGAGAGGTGGCTGCGTCAGAATCAATTATAGTATTGCGGATGGATAGTTCCATCATTGCATGCGTTCCAATGCTGCCATCTGTCTTTCAAAGACGAAACTGGCAATGAATGAATATTGTAATGAGTAAAAGTTTTAAATGTTGGTAGGTTATTTATACTCCCTGAGGCGAAAATTTTTTTCTGTGGGAAAAATTTGAATCTGGATAAAAATTGAAATCTCGCATTTTCGACTTTAAACTGGAAAGCTTATCCTATAAAACATAAAACCATACAAGACCTTACTCAAATTTTACTGTTCTCACCCATTAGTCGTAGACACAAACATCCAATTGTAAAAATATTTAAAATAGTCGAACTTCGGTTAACGAGAAATTCGCATAACGAGCAAAACATTTTGAACAAATTTTGACTCAGTTAACTAGCGATGATTCGCTTTACGAGCAAAAAGTTTGCGCTTTGTTCGTTTATTTTCACTTCACAAGTGAGCTGATGATCTTTTGCTTCCGGCCACACAAATATTATGGATGGCGGATAATATTCTACCCTAAAGTATCCGGTAATTGACACACGTGTGAGGATGTATATTTACGATAAGAAACTAGATGTTGTAGCCATGCGTACGTGCGCTTGAAGAATTTTTTCTCTTAAAATTCTGCTTGTGTGGAGAAAACTGTGGGCTGATTTGAGTTACTGAACGTGACTCTGAAGGGTTAGCTCACGAACAGGAGCCGCCACTTGTCGAATAGATTGTGTGATTGGGGAAGACCATGGACTGGGGGTGCATGAGTGCATGAGGATGGCATTCAAGAACTAGTGGTGAAAATGTCTAGGAGTTGGCGATAGATAAAGTGATGGATCTCTTTTGCACACGTGAGCAAGACTTTATGGACGGTATCTCATCTGAGCAAGAGAGAAGTAAGAAGATGTTCCTCACATAAAATGAGATTAGAGAGATTTGCAGAATATGTGGGAATCTGGGCAAAACTCTAGAAAAGAACCACCCAAATGAAGCTGTAACAGTGTTCGAGCAATGAATCTATCCAACGAACACTGCAATTTCCCATTTCCTAGAAATCCTAAAAAGGAGACAAAAGCAAGTGTTATTGGGTAAGGCTCTTTTTGAAAGTCATGCAAAAAAAATAAGTTTGCGAAGAACAAGGAGTCTGTAAATCGCCCTAAACACGATTCCTACTCCTCTCTCTCGTCGTTTAGAGTAAGTTAATAGTCAATGATGTTTGTAAACGTTATCGTTATTATCACAAAACCAAATAAATTTTATTTGTCTTGAAAACGTGGCAATTTTTGTACAAATACATTATCGTTATGTATGGTTATTTATGGAGTTAGTTATATATCATTGTATTTTATATTAAGATTACTAAGTGTTGATTGAATGCCATTTTTATTAGTCATTTTTATGTGAGTGAGTTTCAATTATCCAATTATTCGAGTTTCTATTATCTCCTATGGGGACGTTTGATTCGAATAACGAGCAATTCGGATAACGAGCACGTTGGCGGAACGAATTAAACTATGACAAAATTTAACTGCTGATTATTATTAGTTGAATTTTCTCCAGAGATCTATAATATAGAAAATATTTGCTTCTGAGAATTATATATAAAATAAAATATGTTCAAATTCCCTTTCACTGCCTATTATTTATAGATTTGATACATTTTTTTTTAATTTATAGAAAATCATTTTTATAAATATTTTTTTGCTCTACCAGATAATGATATTCCTCCTCTTCCTCCTCCTCCTCCGAACCGGATCATGGCCCGCCACTCTGTCACACTGCTGGGTCATGCTGGAAGCTTTACATGTGAGTTTTGTGAACCTAATGTGAAGTCTATTTCTGTGTAATGCCTGTTATGCGCAGTACTTCCATCTGCCATCAGTTTTTCTAGATACAGTAAAACCCCCCCTTACCGGACACCCCTCAGATGCGGTCACCCCTCTTTTACATAAAAATACTTATTTCCCCCTTGTGTATTGAATGTATGATTTAAAACCCCTGATTAACGGTCAAATCACTTATACGGACGATTGTTTTGTCCTTCCGGTGTCCGCAAAATAGAGGTTTTACTGTATGAGTGAAGTGTAGTGATTGAATAATCGTATCGTTGTAGACCTGTTGCTCTCTGTGGCGAGACCTTTCAGCGTGGAGATCGGTTAACACACATCTATAGCAGAACTCCTCCGTGAAAAGCTTTGACCTCACTGCAGAAGTCCAATTCTCCTGTAGCCGCTGGATATGGCAGGCTGACATATGAGATATCTTCACTTTTTTTGCAGTATAGCCAAAGCACATAGGTGAAATGAACTTCGGTGAAGTCACGAGCTTCCCGCGGAGACATTCTACTACAGATGGTGTTGGAGGGGGTCGCATTCGTGCCTCAAAGTTTGGGGAACTAACTTCAGCCAACTATATAGCCACGGTTGGGATCGAACCCGGGATCTCGCGATGCGAGTCCGTCACCATAACCCCTCCACCACCACAGCGGATGCGATACCGGTTTCAAAGAAATGCGTGAAGTTGTTTCTCATTGAGTATCTACGAATTCAAATATTTTTTAAGAAATAATCCAGCAATAAATTTCAATAAATTAACTGTTTGAAACATGGAATTGATTTCATTGATTAAATTGATTTCTATTCTATACTTTTGACACGTGAAGTGTGTATCAAAACTATTACAGATGGTATATTCTTGGAGAATTTTCACACTTAAAATTAAATCACAAATGAATGATATAAAAGGGGAAAAACCCATATATCCACAATTATTCCGATTAATTTTTCACACTGACAACTAGTTAACAACTATAAAGATTGCTCCCAAACAAAAACGAAATCGGAAAAATCCCAAACTTTGAGATCAAATATCCACCACTACCACTTCCAACTCCATGTGTGCTTATTACGGGAGTGGTCATAACGTATTTGGTTCATCTCTGTATATGTGGATATTCATTGATAAATTTACATTAAATTCCTAGAACTCGAAATTTCCATTAAAATTTTTTCTCCACATTCCGAGTATTAAAATTTCTTTTCCGCAAAACTGGAGTTTTTCCCCCTCAGATATCCAGGAATTTTCCCGATACTGGAAAACAGGTTACACGGACGAATAAGAAGGATAGGTAGAAAAGAATAAATAAATCAAAACTACTATATCTTTGTTAAAGGAAACGAACAGTTCCTTTTTGGTAGTTCTTCAAGGAGAAGACGATTCATATACATTTGAGATATATAAAACGTTGGGAACGGTAAAATGCGAAGATTTCCCGAAACTTCACTTCTATTTCTTGTCGCCTATGTGTCTTCCTTATTTTTCATTTCCTTATCCTTTTTCCTCTTTTTTTTTCGTTTTTCTTACAGAAAAGAGCCTTTAATCGTTGTGAACAATCTTTCTTCATGAATGTCACTGTCACTTGCTCGAGAGTAAGACACGATTTTTCACTCGGTTGCTTCACACACATACACATGGTTTCGCATCGAATACTCTCTTATATTCCTTTTTTTTCCTTCTGTTGATGCTTTTCCTTTTTTTTTTTCGGGAGAACAGTACAGAGTAAACAATAAGGTTTTTCCTCTGGAAAACGTGGTTTAAAAGTGTTATTTCCGGTGTTACTCATTTTATTTCTTTTTCTTTTCTGTTCTCTTGCCCTGAGTCTTGGTGTATTGTCGTCGGAAATTGAAGGCTTTTCTTAAGTGGAGCCACTGTTTCGGGAGTTTTTATGGGTTTCTTTTGCCTGCCTTGTACTTGTTATTATTTTTTTTTATCTCTTATACGTACTTTCTATACAAGTTTGTGTCCAGGAATAGATATAGAGAGATTCTCTTATTTAATTCTTTAGGCTTTAAGAAGTTGTGACGTTTTTATTTTTGAATCTGCGTAGTTTTGTAAGGTTGCAATTAATATGATATGTTATCTTTGGTCGTGCAAGTGCAATTTTATTTGTTGCTGAAATTTAAGGTCTGGATGTTGTCTCCTATAGATGCATTCGCCAATGATGACGTTATAGAAGGTGTGAGTACCTGGGCTCGATCCCCAACTTGCAGCCACTTTGATGTGCCGAAAAACCCCTTTTCAAATTGACAACTGTGGCCAAAACCTTTTCGATTACCTTTCATGACGTTATAAATTTTCAAGGGTTTAATTATTTTTTAAATCAGGGTGATAAGCAATTGTCTATATTACGTTTTCATTGTCTACATTGCGTTTTATATTATCTACACTGCGGTTTTCCGAATTTCGATTTTTTTCCCCACACTTCGTTTTCATTGTCTAATGTGTATTTTTACGCGTTCTCATTGTGTATTTGCAGATATTAATTAATTTCTTTTCGGTTGTTCCTGTATACGGTTTCATTTCCTTAATTTCGTTTTTATTGTCGTCAATTCATATATTTATATTCGACATTGCGTTTTCATCGGTTACTTTTCACATTTTATTGTCAACTTTGCATTTTCAATTGCCCAAATTTCATTTTTCTTCATCATATGTATAGATAGATAAGAGAGCGAACACCGCCCTTGAGCCGATCAAGATTTATAAGTACGGTATATGTTACTATAAATGTGATGAATCCGGTTATTATGGATTATGACATTCATTTAATTACGAATTTATGACATTCATCGTAGCATTATTTCTTAGATACTTTTTTTGTTTGTTTGCTATAATTTTTTTGAATTCGTAACGCAATTTGTCTGTTTTCAGTGATCTTATTCATTGAATTTGTTTTGTTCGTCACTCTCTTTTGTGCGGAATAAGAGTCTCGAAGGCCTTCCGCATGCGTTGATAAATAAATAAATAAAACAACGGCACAACGAACAATGTGGAATTCTTGAAACAAAAAGAAAAAAATTTGGCGTTCCCGAGCTTCGTTATATCCGTATTCGATACATGCGATAAAAGTACTTTAATACAGTACTTACGTATTCTTTTATATTTCACCAGTCCTTTTCTTTATTTCTTTTTATTCTCACATTTTCATGTATGGGTTTATTACTTTATTCCTCTGAGGAAAAAATATCTTTGAGAACGTGATCCAAGAGCACGTAGACATGTAGTCATCGAGTTCTGAAGCATAAATGAAGATAGACATCTTGGAGAATAAAAAAATAATACTGTATTATATCAAAAATGCACAGAACTATACATAACGCCTTTTCTAACGTAGGCAAAATTATTCTTCGAAGTGTTATAGAAATCTGAAACTAACACACCGATGTATTGGCGGTTACGCGATGTTTTCGGATAAAAAAAATTACCACACGTAATTAATGTATTCAAATTATTTTGCAGTTCTCCGTGTTGAATTTGATAGTTCCTTATGCAGAAATGGGGTTATAGGTTTTGCAGATCAGTAAGAAAAGAATCATTTGGTGGTCTTCTATAATATCTGTATACGTGGTGGGTTTCATAAAAAATAATATCAGCTATACTTTCAGACTAACAGCTATAGTTGAAGAAAGTGCAATAGTTCTGAGGCTAGACCGTCGACAGTATACGATTTTAATAGGAATTTTACGTTTAGGTATACTTAGAGATGTTAGTTACTAGGCCTGTTTTCACGGGGGAATTTTATTCCTCTGATAGTTGGCCTCTTATCATGGCTTCTGAAGGGCACCTAAACGGTTTCGGTCAGTGGTCGGCAAACTCGTTAGTCAACAGAGCCAAATATCAACAGTACAACGATTGAAATTTTTTTTGGGAGCCAAATTTTTCAAACTTAAACTATATAGGTAGGTAGATTGTTATTAACTTAATTAAGGTACTCCTCAGCTGGCCTTTGCTAAAAACGTCCTCGATCTGATTGAAGTACGTTTGCTGAGGTCGACCCTTTCCAACTCTCCCATCCACACTCGTCTTGTATACTTGTTTCGTCTATCTCATTTCGTTCATCCTCTCTCTCTATATATATATCCAAACCATCTTAACATACCTTTTTCAATCCTCGACACTACATCTTCTTTCATTCCACAACTCTCCCTATAAAGTTAACTTAATAAACTTAACGTTATTATTTTACTTGTTGTCTTACGGATATCTGGCTCCCTTCTCTGGGAAATGTGCGGAAGACGAGTTTACTGTCAGCTCGTCCTACGAGATGTTAGCCGGAGGATGTCGTCGACGAAAGCCCATGGCGAACCGTCTTGTGGGGCATCGTCTTCGGATGGTCACCCCTGGTGGATGGCTCCTAGCAGTGTTGACCGATGTTGGATGCGGATGGAGAGAGCTGGCCACGGGAGATTCGTCATGAGAGGTGGTAAGGTGGTGGTCCAGGAGCGTCGTCTTCAAATGTGTGGCCCCATGTAGATCGCTTCTAGCAGTGTTGACTGATGTTGGATGGAGAGAGGAAGACTCGTGAGAGTCGTCATGAGAGGTGGTGGACCAGGAGCATCGTCTTCCATGATCTGGCAGGGTAGAGGTTGACGTTCCTTAGTATGAAAACATTGGATGTCCCCCCTCTCATGTTCTGAGAGGAGACTCGTCTTTTTTGTCTCTACCCTGAGTACTTTACGAAGAAAAGCCTCGTTTCCGACACCTTTTTTCTTGAACTTCCCAGTTTCGACCAAAAATCCAGTTTTGATTGGTCGCGGAAGTGCAAGTGACAGCCTTTTTCGGCAAAAACCCGTGAAAAAGATGACTCTCTTGGGAGGGGAGGGAGCGAGAACAAATTGCCAAAATGCTTGTCTAAACATGATTTTGCAAAAATCTTGCATTTCTGTGCGCCCGCACGTGGTATTTTGTGGAAGAGTCACACTCTACGAGCCAAAGAGTCGCATGTGGCTCGCGAGCAGTGGTTTGCCCACCACTGGTTTAGGTGATTTGATATCTTTGTTTCTTTCAGCTGATCACAAATTATCTTGTAAATCTTCCATAATGAATTAGACAATGAATAAAAATATTTTTCTCATTTCGAGTTGGAAATGTTAAAACTATTACCAGGACTTCCTTACCCTGGAGCCCATGACGGCTAAAATTCATGGTCCTCTCTGTAGTGAATACGGTATAAGGTAAAAAATTCATAAATTACATTCACCCCAGGGATCCTTCTGACCCTGGCCATGCGTTATTTCTGATAACGCAGTTATGAATTTCTGTTAGTTTGCCTAGTTAATTAGGCATTAGTTGTTTCATTGTGACTATTAACGAATAAAATCATTCACCAAAAATAATATTTGAAAGTGTATTCATAAATATTTAATTGTAATGTACAATTTATAATTGGAATTAATGGGAAATGACAGAAACATCAATCGAACGATTTTGTTTACGCCTGAAACAAAATATAATGCTTCACACACATAGTGTGTGAAATTCCCAATAATTTTAACATGCAATGTGTTCTCTGATTTAAAAACGGGAAAATTGTTTTTTTGTTTTTAAATCAGTCATTTTTTTTTTAATTTTCATCTTTTTTTTAATTTTTCTGATTTTTTAAATTATTTTTTTCTATCTTTTAAAATAGCATTTCTGATTTTTTTTCTTCTTTTCTGAACATTTCTACTTTTTTTAATGTTTTTGAGGTTTTTTGTTTTAATGGAATTTATTTAGTTCATGATTTTTTTTCAATTTAATTTTTTTTTTTCCGTTTTTCGCGAATGACAGAATTTTAAAAATTTCGGGCACGAAGAATTGTTAATCGATAATTTGTGAAATAATTTCCTTAGAACAAAATTAAGATTCAGCTAAACAATTTCAGTCATTTTAAAAAAACTCCCATTATATTCCGTCTACGGTATTTTGCTTAACGTTAAGGCATATTGTATTTAAGAGCCATGATTTACGATTAAAATTATCAGGATACTAATTCGGAATGTTTGTGATTCCTCCGTGGTCCGGCGCATTGTGAAAATATGAAAAGATTTTTATAAATATTATCATTATATTTTAACTACTATCATTATATTTTAATTTATTTTTTGAGATCTATAAAAGATCAAAAATTAGATAAATGTATATTGCAATAATAGTTCATGAAATTTATTCGTTCTTATTATAATGGAATGATAATTAAATATTATCACAATGAACCAACCAAAAGACAAATATTTATCTTTATATTTTCTATATTTACTCGCGTTAATAACTTGCAATTTTTGAAGAATCTCTACCAATAGTCGAATTAATTCAGCTTGAAGAATTCGAAGAAATTCCTGTAATTTTATAACAAAAAAATCGCTTCTTCATTTATTTGAAGAAAAAAATTGGATCACACAGTTTTCCCAGAAATTTCTTCCGAGTTTTTTTCCCCCCTTCAGATATCTTCTAAGGTAGGATGAAAATGGTAGCTTAAAAGTTTTTCCCTTAATTAGACAAGTAAATACTGCAGGAAAAGCTCTAATTAGGATTTGCAACCAATTAACACTCTCTTTCTACTGAAATTATACCCTTTATACTTCCTTTTAACTGTACTTGTGATCTTGAAACGTGACCAAAGTGATTCAGGAGGGAAAAAAAATCTGGAAAAAAAAAAAGTAATTGTTTCTTTTTACAGAATCTTCCAGAAAAGATGTGGTAAAAAGTAAAGAAAGATGTTAAAAGAGAAAAGAAAGGGGATTCTTTTCTGAAAATTTTATGAGACAAGGAAATACCATGAAAAGCTTGGAGAAAGTACAGCGAAAAGGGTAAAAAAGGAATGGTTTTCTTACTGCTTTATCTAACATCTGTTTGGAAGACCACGTTCTCAATGATCTGCGTTAAATTGTAAGTAAAGAGAAGTCAATTATATATAAATATAAAAACGAAGAAGAAACTTCAAGAGGAATCATCAGAAGGATAAAAGAAATAATGGATTTTTCTTGGAAATTCCATTTAGTTTCTTTCTCGGAATAATGTGGATTTCTTGGGCTTGCATTTCAATGGTTGCATTAACCCTATTTATTTAGTTTTATCAATATAAGCAAGCTGTTGCTGAAAATTCTGGCTCTGGGATTTGCATCTTGGCTATCTGATTAATTTTTCTGAGAAGTAATCCTTGATTCTTATAGATTTTAAGGATGGAGTCAGAGATAAATAAACCAGATAAATATAAGATGAAACCAGAGTTTTTCAAAATGATTTGCGGGTGATGAAATTTTTCCGTCATTTTTTCTGAACTCAATAAAGATTAAGAAAGACAATGAAAAAAATTCCACACCAGACCAGAAACAAACTGTTGTCCCCATGCCTTGCACTAAGGGCTGATGGTGGGTTTACAAACGGGACCAGATGGGCCGATGAAGAAGAGAAGAGTAAACTATTTTTTCAAGTCAATTTGCGTATGAGCAAGTGAAAAAGCAATGTGAGAAGTGTGATGATAAAGAGAATTTTGACAAAATTAAGGTACTGGTCTTTTTCATTAAAAATTTATTTTTATTAATATTTCCCGAATTTAACCTGAGAGTTTACATTTTCATTAAGATAAATGTCACTACATATGCGGAATTTGAGGGACGTCCGAGTCTTGCTAATGTGACCAGAAAACGTCGTAGAAGAAATTTACTGAAAGGCTCTCGGGAAGAAGGTTGTCTTTTGTCTGCATGTGCGGTGGTCCCTAAGGATACATTAATCTATTGGGGAAGATGCGAGAAAAGCACTTCAGTTGACGATGTGAAGAACTTCATGAGTTCTGAAGATATTTTGGTAAACGATTGTGAGCGTCTGAGCTCGGAGGCGCCTCCATATGCATCTTTCAGGATAGCTGTGCCTGGTGATGTCGGCACAAAGTTACTAACAAACAGTTCTTTCTGGCCAGTGGGTGTTGTGGTACGACGGTTTTACACGCCCCGACGTATGCTGACAAATGTTCTAGCAAACCCGGAAACACAAAATGTAAGGATTGATCAGACGGCTCAAACGAATGCGTGACGCAATAAGTCCAATGGCAATGGTATTAGAATGTACTACCAAAATGTGAATGGGCTTAGATCGAAGTCACACGAGTTTTACACTGTTCTCTTGGCCGGGGATTATGACGTTATTTGCTTAACGGAAACGTGGTTGACTGATAGTGTGTGTGATTCCGAGCTATTTGATTGCAGATATATAATTTATCGCCGAGATCATTATGTTCACCCAACCACATATAAAGGAGGTGGCGTTCTAATTGCAGTTAATAAAAACCTGAAAAGCACTGAATTGGCTACATGGTGTTGTTCCGCAGAATCTATATGCGTTCAGGTTAGGCCTTCCGATCATCACATAGTAGCTATTTGCAATGTTTACTTTCCACCTAAATCTGTAAGTGCTGATTACATAGAGTTCTTTCAGGCTGTTGAAGAAACATTCCCTGTTTCGAAAATGCATGAGCTTATGATCATGGATGATTTTAATATACCCAATATCGATTGGTCAGTGGATCCACCTTAACCTATCTCAGCTTGTAAATATTTTGTTGGATAACCTGAACTATCATGGGCTGAAGCAAGTTAACACAGTGCCAAACACCAATCTGCGGCTTCTCGATCTTGTTCTTGTCTGCCACAATCGGATATCGTACCGTATTGAACACTGTGAATGTCCTCTAATTATAGAAGATAGGCACCTTCCGTCACTTGAAATTTTTCTCCAAGTTGAATGCCAGGCGAAATACATAAGAAATTGTGGAATAACTTCCTATCAGATCAGTAGAGCCGACTTTGTTAAGTTGTACCACTTGCTAGGAAATTTGAATTGGGACAGTCTCCTTCACATTAATGACGCTGACTCTGCGGTGAGTCTATTCTATGAAAGTCTGCATCGGGTACTCGGCTCTTGTGTTCCACAAAAGAAAACGCATTGACGTAAATTCCCTCCATGGTTCAACAGTGAAATCATTAACAGCATCGCCATAAAACATCAAGCCAGAAAAAAGTATCTTCGTACCGGGAGTATGGAGTCTAATCTTCAATTCTGTTTGGTCAGACGCTTATGCAAGGAGAAGATTCAAACTGCATATAGGGACTACTTAAAACATATTGAAGATGGTCTGCAACGGGATCCTTCATTGTTTTGGAAATTCATAAAGTCCAAACGAATTAATGACATTATTTCAAGCACAATGCACTTTAATGGCTCTACTTCTTCAACTGGCCAAGAAACCGCTAATGCCTTCGCGGATTACTTTGAATCTGTGTTTACGAATATAAATATTTCTTTACAGTCGATTTCACAAGGGCAGTTTTTGACTGAAACTGACCTCTTTCATCTCGCCCATATGCAGTTTAGGTAAGCTGACGTCTTATGCGCTATAAGGAAGCTCAAGTCATCCAGGGTCATCGGACCAGATGGTATTCCGGCTTACGTAGTCAAAGGTTGTGGTGAACTACTGGCACGTCCGTTAACAATTTTATTTAATAAATCATTGAGTACAGGTTGCTTCCCTTCGTCGTGGAAATTGGCAAGCATAGTTCTCATTCATAACCCCACAGTGGTGGTCGGCTGAAGTTGGTTTTCTGTGGTTCCCAACTTCAAGGCGCAAATGCGAGCCGATCTCCCCGTTAAAAAGTCTCGCCACAGAGAGCAACAGTCCTACAACGGTAAATCATTCAACCATAACACTTCACTCATAGTTAGAAAAACCGGGGGCAGATGACAGCACTACACATAACAAGCATTACACATAAACTAACTTTACGTCAGGTTGCACTACACGTACACGCACATTCCCGCATGTACCGATTCGTTGGGGGTTCCGCGGGGGACGGGGGGGGGTGCATGTGTGGTGTAGCAGTAGTAGGTAGGGCCTCCAAAAAATGGCTCGGGGATCCATGATGTTCTTAAGTCAGCCACCTCGTTGGGCAATTTGCCTGTTGTGGTGTCGTATTTGTACTTGTACTTGTATAAAAAGGGCGACACATCCAATGTAACTAACTACAGACCAGTTTCGATTCTAAGTTCATTAGTCAAAATTCTAGAATCATTGATTTATGAAAAACTGTATAATCACTTTGCGCCTTCGTTGAGTCCGTTTCAACACGGTTTTATTCGAAAACGCTCAACTGTAACCAACCTTGCGAACTTCACCCATGATCTGTCGGTTGCTCTTGACAATGGGGAACAGATAGACACCATATACGCAGATTTCGAAAAGGCTTTCGATCGCGTAGATCATCATGTACTCTTAACGAAATCAGGCTCGCAACTTTGTTTGTCAAATGAATCTATAGCTTGGTTCGCTTCCTATTTGAGTAACAGAACAAACATCGTTAGACTACCATCAGGACATCTTTCTAAACGTCTGGTGTTCCTCAGGGGTCCAATCTTGGTCCGTTACTTTTTCTCACCTTTGTAAATGACTTACCGTTGTCTCTTCAAAATAGCCGCTGCTTCATGTTCGCTGATGACCTAAAACTTCATCGATCAATTCAGTCCATAGAAGACTGCTTGGCTTTTCAAAATGATATATTGCATCTGAATGATTGGTGTCGTGACAGCAACCTTGGTCTGAATGTTTCAAAGTGCAGTGTCGTTTCATTCACGCGAAAATTACATCCATTGCTTTACGATTACACCGTAGATACAGCAGCTATAGAAAGAAAGAGCATGGTAATAGATTTAGGTGTAATTTTCAAGGGTGATTTGAACTTTAGCGCTCACGCGGAAAGTGTCTTGTCGAAGTCCAACAAGTCACTTGGCTTTCTCGAAAGGTCGTCTGGGCCATTCACCTCAGTTCCAGCGATGATACGGCTGTATTTCGCGTATGTCTTGCCCTCACTCGAATATGGCTCAGTGATATGGGGCCATATTCCTGCAGTGATGAACGTACGTATTGAACGTGCACAGAAAAAGTTTTTGAGGTCATTATTCCGAAAGACTTTTGGTGTGTACGTTCCAGATGCGCCTACTTCGGATCTTCTCTCTTTTTTCAAGATGACATCTCTCGATAGCAGACGTACTAAGCGAGATCTATCATTCCTTCATAAAGTTCTTCACGGCAGAATCGACGACTATTATTTGACGAGCCTAATTAATATCTCCGTGCCATCTCGCGAGCGACGGGCTCATAGTTCCCGAAATGTCTTTCACTTTCCTCGTGCACGCACGAACATTTTAAATGTTTCACCAATTTTGCGAGCATGCAAGCATTATAATACGGGTGAATTCCCTGATATATTTCACAGGGATTCCATGTTCTACTAGGTACTGTATGAATTTGTATATATTTTATATTTTCTCATCTATTTGGTTGTTTTGTCTTCCTCATATTGAATTCTCAATGTTTGCTTCCGTTGCGCATATATATTTGTGTATTATACATGTGTTGATGATTTTTTGTTTAACGTGTAAATTATTATTATTTACTTTTCTATTGATTTTCATTAATTTTCCTATCTCTGTAATTGGGCTCAGCCTGTTGAGGTGTGTAAATAAATAAATAAATTAATTAATTAAAGGATAGAAATACCATTCAACTCGTAAGTGAAACATGGGTTGTTCGAACCAAAATGAGCGACCATGCACTTATCAACCCAGATGTCTTTAGAGACGGGACGAGGGTGCATTATCAACACAAAAGGTCATGCTGCATTTACTTGCCCTTACCACAATCATATTCAAACTCGTCTGGACCCGTTCCCTATCGCTTGGATCCCCGACTAACACCATAAGCCTCACGTGATCTGAGAATTTGGCAACAATCCCGTCGATACCCTGGCAGAGTTTGATGATAAAAAAGTGAAAAAAAACCGGCCCAACGATACTTCCTTAAGGGACTCCACTCTTCACGCCGGTCTAATCTGAAAATTCGCAGTTCACCACACCATAACGCATTTTGACCTATCTCTCAAACACGATTTTATCCAATTAAACAAGTCACTCCGACTCCCACTCTCACGTAAACGATTCGAGAGTTTATCATGTTGGACCTGATCGAATGCCTTCTGGAAATCAAGATATACAACAACGACGTTTTTGCCTTTTCCCAAAGCCTTAGGTCACGTGATCATGGAAGAAAAGGATAATATTGACACTGACCTCCTTTTTCCTGCACGAGAATATCTCCAGGTTAAGAAATGTTCCATCAGCTGCCAATTCTTTTAAATATCTGTTTATATTTTTCTCCCATTAGTAGTGTTTAGATCTAACTCAAGCACATTGGTATATAATACACTACATCTACACCGTACAACCTCATCGAAAACATTCTTCTGAGGGATTTCTAACAAATTGGATGCATGCAAGAACGTTTTTTTGAATGCGTGCGCGCAAGTGACCCATCAATATCCATATTGTCGGAGTTACGTTTGTTTCGTGTTACTGGTGCTGCCACCTGTCTTTCATGTTTTGAAGTGATAATGACAAATGTCGGGATTTTCAACTTACACACGAATCATGCAGAAGATCTGCTTGCTCCATTTTTAAATGGGATTTTTTTCGAATGGCAGATTGGATTGCGGATTACAATTACATTCTATATCCATATGAATTCTTGGGAGGGGGCTAAGCCCACTTATAAAGTCTATTGGGGATGGGAGGTCCTCAGGATCGATTTATATGCCCAATATAGGACAGAAAAGCTAAACTTCTACTGATTTACGTTCATACGCAATGTGGATTGAGCAAATCAAATTTATCACTCGAAAATAAAACAATTTAAAACTCTAAAGAGTGACAAAGTGAACATTTTCCCCAAAAATAAGAGGACAGCCGAACAACATTTAACAGAAAGAAAGAGCTTTTGTCCCGTAAAAACAGGACTCATGGCCTGCGTATTAAAATCCGTAAATTGCAACGCACGCCGAAAATAATCTTGATTGCTGCACGTATTAGAGAAAGGTTGGGCACCCCTGATGTAATTGGTAGATATTTTGAAAATATATTTTGGTATTTTCCGGACTGTGTGTGCAGCGGCATTTGTTGTGATAATTAGTGATTTACTTTTAAAAATATTTCTGACTGAAAATCCACTATTTTTCCAAGCACAATGTAGCAAACGTTGAATTCCATCGCTTTTCCCCCATTCTTTCTTTTAAATTCATTTTCGAAAACAGTCCGTCACTTTCGGGACACCCTTTTGTATGAAATTTTTAAAGCTTAATTTAACTTATGAAATACAGTGCTTCAATAATTTTACATTAATTTATCAATCAAGTCTCGATATTCCATCCTCTCCATGTAGACTAAGACCATCCTAAGATTCCATTGGCTCATTTGAATACTAGTACATTTACAGGAATTTTACCGAGTAAGAGTATTTTGAGAAAAGACGCGTTCCTTCTTCGTGTACTAAAATACTTGTCAACAATACACACGTGCATATTTATAGTACATACACCTACACACGTTCAGTATATATATATATATATAGAGAGAGAGAGGAGTCTCACTCTCAAAATCTCCATTCCTGCAGGGTATCGCATTCCTAAATTACGCAAGTCGTGTGTGTGTGTGCAAAAGAGGTAAAGAATTCGAATTTAAGTGGAAGTTTTCCACGGATTCCCGAAATCCCGTCGGAAAACAGAGATAGAGAGAGAGGAACGAGAGAAAATCCCAGCGTTGAGCGCTAAAATTCCCAAAGTGTATAAGTCGCATTCCAAGTTCCTGATGTGACATTTTCAAATAACGTCATTCCTCGGCCGTAATTGCGTCGGGGGTGGGCGTCTTTTCTTGAGTAAAAGAGATCGACTGAGCTTTTCATATTTTCCTGAACGTTTTTGGTCATTAGTCAACCTTATATGCGATTGATTTTTCCCGTGAAAAGCGTTGAATATCTGCTTCTTCTCTGACTGAGAAACGCATTTGAATATCCGGTATATTTCCTTCCTTTCCAATTCCATAAAGATCAAAGCACTCTACGTATTCTAGAAGTAGGAAAACCTATCATTCACTAATGCCTAACATGGTAATAACAATCTATGGAGGCAGTTAATCCTCTTGATTCACCCACCATGAAAATGTATTATTATTGTTATTTTTTTTTTTTTTTGACCTGGAGATATAAATTGTAAATTGGTGTTTTCTTTCTTTCTTCCTTTCAAATCGAGCGCAACTCCGGTTTATCGCCATGGGCAATTTACTACCGAACGAGTAGTGCTGGAAGTGTGAGTGTGTGTACTGAACAGTCTCTGAGTGCATGCAGTGTTGTTTCTGATTTTTCATGCTGCCATCTATATTTCAGAAATGAAGTGAGCGAATTATAATGATTGAATATTTGCAGCGTCTGTAGGAATGTTGCTCTCTGTGGCGAAACTTTTCAATGAGGGAAATGTAAACTAGTGCTGTTAGCATATTTTTATTGAAACAATGCATTAACACAGGGATTTAATTTATTAGAATTGATTTTTTTTTTCATATTTATCAAATTCACCCATTGAACTAGGGTATTATGCATAATATCAATAGTGAAAGCTATAAATTTCTAATATTTGTGATATGAACCAGGTATGGTTGGATATTATGTATAATCACATTTAAGTGATTTTTTTAGTATTTATCAAATTTACTCACAATGTAAAAATATTATGCATAATCGCCAGTAAAACTGATAAATTTATCAACTTGCAGAGACTATCGATGATTATGTACAATAAGTGATCTATCACATTTATCGTGACATATATATGTTACGGTAAAAGCCCGAAGTTTTACCAAGTCGAGTTGGTAAAAGCCCGAAATATGCTTGAAAACGTATATATTTCGGGCTTTTACCAAGCACTTCGGCAAAAGCTGACATTTAATAACTTTCATAAAAATTAGTAAAAATGCGGATTTTCTAATTTTAATAAATTTGAAAGCTTGTCATTTATTAATAACAACGATCCCGGTGCTAATTGAAATCTTAATTAATTAACAAATTAGTCGTTCAAATTCGTGAAAATTAGTAAAATTGCGAATTTTCTGATTTTCATAAATTAATTAACTACTTTACAGTAGTAAAACTTTGTGTCTATAGAGTCGCTAAGCAAGTGACGTAATAGTGATATTGACCAATGACCGTCACCCCAATGTTAAAATCCTGTGCATAGTACGGAATAACGCGATCCGGCCTTTGATCACGTGACTTTTTTTTATGACTAAGCCATACCTGTTTAAATAATTTCTACGGACATCAATGACTGAAAAATAAATAATTGCGTTGGGAATTCCTTTGAATCTTTACGTTTTCTATATAACTCATAATAATGGAATAGCGAATTGAGATTTGATGCCACAGCATTAATACCGAGTTTCCTCTGCAGGATCGGGTCAAGAAAAGAAGAAGGAAACAGGGAAAAACCTACGAATATAAGGCGAACTTCTCGGCATTTAATTGATAAGGTTTCAAACTTTCGCTTCATCAGTCACGTCCAGTGGTCCGTGAAGATGGCCGACGTTATTGGAGCGTTCATTCACAGTCTTCCGCGATGTGTAAGCGCATGATTGGGCTGTGGAAAAGCTCACTCAGCAAAGCATCTCTCGCTGACTGCCCCGTCCATTCTTTCTGGTGACACCCTTCGATAAATTGGTCGCTCACATATATATATATAACACTGTACTTCTCTTTTATACTGGTTGGTCTGGGACAGCTGCCTTTCAAGTAGACAACAACGGTTGCCCCTTGTCACCTTCAAGGTAACATGACTATTACATTTAGATAATCGTCGAAAATCCCTCCCCCCGCTTATATCTTTCCCGAATTCCTTGGTGGTGTTTAATTGATGGATTTATTAGAATACCAAATTAGCCATTGTTTTGAAAAATTAAACTACGGGAGATCTATTCTACTACTACTACTACTACTCAATCTCCAAACTTCCAGACCAACCGTGACCCCCCCCCCCCTCCCCCTGCTCTGTATGGTAGAGGTGCTCAACGTTTTTACAGTCGCGAGCGCTGCCAGTGCTCCATCATTCAAAGAAGAGTACCCTTACGGCCAATTTGACAATGCGAATGTATGAAAACAGGATGATTTCAGTTCTTAAAAGCAATTAGTACAAGGTGTTTAAGGTATCCGACTACCTTTCTTGTCACTTTTCTTGGAAATGGTTCTAGAGTGAACTTTAAATACATTTTTTGATAGAAAGTGTCTCAAAATGGTGAAAACAGTGACAGATTTTGGTCTATCTATTATATTTTCTATGAAAAAGTCGTTTATATATGTCAAAATTTTAGGCAAAATTCATGTGATATTCGAAACACGAGTGCAAAAACTTTTATTAATGAAATGCTTTGTGATTTTCACAGAGCATTTAGCTAGTAATGTTGCAGGTTATGAACCAAATTTAAAGGATTGCATGATATGCTCATAAGTTACACCAAAATATGCTGATGTACGTGTGAATTTTTTGAAATTTCATCCTACATTTTGTCTATAAAACACTGTAATTCAAAAAATATATGTGATAGACCTTAGATTTTGGTTCATAACCTCAACAATATATAGCAAAATATCACATTCAAATTTCGTAAGGATGCAATGCATCAATTTTTACAAATCATGTCACAAAGTCAAGTAAAATGTCAAAAATAGCATTCTTCGTAAAACACGTTCAAAGTCTTTATTCGCGTATTACTTGTATGTAAAAACGCAACACTAAAGTGAACGTAACTTTGATTCTATAACCATCATATAAACAAAACAAGACCCGTTTTGGAATCACAACAAATAGGGCTTTTATAAAAAATGACAATCCATATTTTCTTCCAAAATGACGTTTTCAACGTAGTCGGATACCTTAATTGGAACGATGATCAAGAGCTCGCGAGCATGAAATCGGACACGAGCATCGAGCATTATTGGTACTTCAGAGAGCACCGTGGTGCTCGCGGGAGTAACGGGTTGAAGATGTCTGCGCTAGAGGATATAAGCTGGTTCGCCAATACTACTGAACCACACATGCACCTCGTCCACATTCCTCTGCGGAAATTCTAACGAATTGGTACATGTTGGGATGTGCGTGTACGTGTAGTGAACGTGTGTTTCTCTGTAATGCTTGTGCCGGATTTCACACTGGAAAAGGCACCGTAATGGTCGAATAGCCTTGGTTCTCCCTTCCTTTTCGAAAGAGGGTCACCACTGCTGCAGTCCAACCCAAAGCATTAAATTACACGTGCGATTATTCATTTGACTCCTGAATTAGAAGATAGGTGGGAGCAAATCTTGAACAACTTCGTAATTCCTCTTATACCCAGCTTCTTAATCAAAGTCACTCATCTGGAAGGACGTGATAGCACATTGGCAACTGGATCGGAATATGCCGGGGTCGTCACGAAGATCAACTCATGAAATCATAAAGAACGTAGATACTAGGAGAAGGGGCCTGGTCGCGGGAGCTCATTGTATTTGTCACCGGTTACACTTCGCCCCTATTCTCAATACGATAAAAAATTTCGACATATATATTACAGTGTTTTTGTGAAAAAAAAAATTTTAATATCAAAATAAAATAACCTTGATATGCTATCTCAACCCTTTAACAGGCAATGACGAGATATCTCGTGCCATCAAAGACCCTTATTTTAGCATTGGCATCCCCAGATATTTTGTTAAGTTGATTTCTCAATGGAAAACTTTTCCCCCACCATACCCCGTAGTTTGCACCTGCTACTACTAAACCACTCATGCTCCACTGCAAACTTTGTGCTGGCTTTTGTGATTGCTCTGGGGGTTGGATGCAGGTTGCGACTTCGGCTTGGTGGCTCCCCGGGCCTGGATGCTGAAAGGCTTTTCCAGCATGATTTTTTTTTTAACCGCTTATATCCCCTTTGGGAACAGAGTGGGAATAAGGTTCTGGTTTGATGGTGGTACCGATAAAAGGATTAATGAGCTTCTGTTAATATGAGATGCTTTTTAAAGAAAAGATTTCTCGTGCCCAAATCCGTCGTGGCCCTCTAGAAAAGTCGAACTTGCGTACGCTCGCAACGTCATGGAGGACCAAAGGTGCATAGAACGTTTCACACTAAGACGAGACCACCTTCATACAAGATACACTACTATGATTTTTGAGTTTAGGTATGAACATTTTTTTGGGTTTACATTTCTAGTCTGTAGAGAAAGGACCACAAAAAAGCTTCGCTCTGCTCAGGGCCGTAGAAAAACACCGAAAAGTTGAAAAAACCATTTCCTGATGGAGAAACTTTCTCATAAAATTCATGCTCAAGAAACTTCTTGCTTTTATTTGGAAGGGATAAATTTTACCAAAAACCATTTATACGAGCCATTATTTTGTTTTCAAAACCATATTTCATGTCCATCTTGACACGATACCCTGAAGAAATGCATTTAAATGTGGAAAACAGCCGTCCGAATTGCATTTAAAATGTGCCTTAAAGACAAGAAAAAAAACAAGATACATTAGTTTCTTAGCTTTTCTTTACTCTAATTTTATTCATATCATGATTCTTAGAAATTCTTAAAAAACTCTTCTGGAATTTTAAAACTGATATTTGCATATCGCATTGTTGTGAGAATTCTTCTCCCACCTGCCCCCCTGCTCCTCCTCCTCCTCCTCCCTCTTTTATAGCAGTGAATAAGGGAAGAGATGTATTTTCTGAGTTTTTCCTTAATGTATGTATTATTTGCAAAGGCCGAAGTTGGCCACTTCGCGAACTGGCAGACACAGTTGCTCCTGCCAATGTCCGAAATTCGGGCTTTCGCTGGTCCCTATATGTCGATCCCTATATTGATCCCTGTGATTCGGAGTCATACCACGTATGATACCATGATAATTAGGGAAATTTATAATTAGCCATAGCTAACCGTAATTAATATGGTTAGCTATGGCAACCCTAACGATCAAAGGAACCTGAATATCGATATCTTAGTGATTCCTGCATAGGTATTGGTAGGAATCGACATGAATAAAGGCAGGCCAAAGCCCGGGAGTTATATCACGAGTAACCTTTGTCGAAGTTTTATTGGAAAGTGATTTTGAATGTGATCATGCAGCAAGTGTGATTCTCGAATTTTAGACCGAATTTTGTATACAGAGTTTTTGGCGTATATTAATGTTCGGCCGATCCTTCGTTATATTTGTATTTTTGTTTGCACAAATCAAATGTTTGTGCACTTTTTGGATTATTTTTTCTTTTCTAATTTTTGATTGTGTACGCCGTGTATTTGTTGCATCTATGATCACCATCTATCATTCGCAATTATTTTGTATCTTTTCATATTTGCATTGTTGTTTATATGTGTGTGTGTGTATATATATATATATATATATATATAACTTGTATAACTATAGTTTTCGTGGGCCCCACTCGCGACCTGCAGGCGATGTGCTTCTCTGCAGCTGCCCATGTTCCCCCATATCTTTGTATTCATATACATCATTTCTCGTACAACAAGTGGGGAAGTGTGTGTGTGTGTAGTGCGGGGGGGGTGAAGTTGTGGGAGGGGTCCTACTGCTGGTTGGCTTGTGGTTGTGTGGCCTGGTGTGGGTGTTTGCTGGTGTTGTATGTTGTTGGATTTTTCCACCGTGGCCCGGGTCTCCTGAGACGGACCAGGTTAGATTCCCCTAGGGGGACAGAGCGGGGATCACGGTTGGTCTGGTGGCGGCCAAAGCACCAATAATGGACATTGGTTAGATCAACTGGACCAGCCAGTTTGCGAAATGGGCTTTAAGTAACATATGCGAAGGTTTTTAACAACTGGCTGTTGCGAAGATATATTTTGGAAAGAGAGAAAATTCAACTGCCCCTGCGGGGAATCGAACCCACATCCTTTCACTTTCCGGGTGAACGCCCTAGACCACTAGACTACAGAGGCACCGAATCTCTCAATCTTTCCTTGGAGCTCGTGTACACTGAAAGGGACCGTACATGGACTGCCGGACCAGAACAGGCCAAGCTCAAGAGGCAGTTGAATTTTCTCTCTTTCCAAAATATATCTTCGCAGCCAGTTGTTAAAAACCTTCGCATGGTAGCGGAGAGTGACGTCATCACTCTCCGCTGTGCATATGTTATGGTCATAGTTTGCCTAGGCTTCAGATACTGAACCAGGGGTCTTCAAACTTTTAGGCACGGCGAGCTAAATTGAAACTTCTCACGATTCCCACGGACCAATTAACTCAGATAATTAAAACCTTGATAAGCGCCTAATGAGACCTCCAGTTAAACAATGACAAAAATACAGAAATTGAAGACTAATTTATTCTGAAATTATTTCTTTTATTAATTGTTTATTTCGATGAGTTCTTACGTAAATTTTTCAACTCATTCTGAAAAAGTTTTTGGTTAGTTACTGATTACATTAATTGATACTGAGATTAATTTTTGATCTGAAATCACTTGAAATGTTTCTGTAATTGTTTTTATTGCGGTAATTCCGAAATTTTTTATTTTCCCTTGTCAATACAGCATCTTGGAGTCATTTCTTTCAATGATTGTGTAATTACTCTTTTATCGATTGTGAAATAATTTCTATCAGAAGCTACGAAATTTTTTCTCTCGTCGATTTACAAAATATATCTGAAAACTAATTCTGAAATTATTTGTTTGAATTAAATTATTTCTTTCAGTAATTCTGAAATTATTTCTTCCGTCGATTCTGGAACTATTTCTTTCCTTATTAATTATTTTAGTTCGTAATTATTTCTTTCATCATTTCCGAAATTATTCCTTTCAGTAATTCTGTATTCAATCGTTATTTAATGCTTTCAACCATTTTCTGGAAATGATCGGCGGGCCACGACAAAAACCTCTGAGGGCCAAATATGGCCCGCGGGTCATACGTTAAGACGCTTCGCTCATTGCTCAAGTTCGGACATGAACTGTAACACACATAAACATTCAGTTTCTACAAGACCGCCATGGTTCCCAGGAAAAGTCAAGCTTTCCTACCAACTGGAATTGACCAACGCACTTCCCAATCTCAAAGCAACACACCTCGACACATTGAGGCTTTCTATGCACCTGGGGTCATCGTGCCATGTTCAGTTAGGCATTTGTTAAAGCAACCCCGAGGGGTGTCATGTAGGCTTCTTCAGTTCCAGTTTGTTGAACGATGTATTCATTCTTACAAGCATGTAACGAGTGAGTCGGACGGAATATTGGTGGTTCGAGTCGATTCAGGTGGGTATCATTATATACATATTCATTGAATGTCTCTCATCTTGTTACAGATTCTATCAGAGCCTTCTCCTCACCAGAGGTCACGTGATGTCGATTCAACCTCCACTGCCCAGATCGTGTGATCGACGCATCATTCGCATCCCCGCCCAACATTTCTGGCAACTATCACAAGGAGGAATGGTCTTCCAAGAACAAGAAAATACATGGATACGTCCCATGTAGCATCAAATATTCTATTCTTTCATTGTAGGAAAGGCTACAGCTGACGCCAATACTTTTATAAGAGCCTTAGGTGAAGCTGAGGTGGTATAAAGGAGAGTGGACTCATCGACCTCTATCTTAAAACGAAAAAAAATGCTTGTTTTTCTTCTCTAAGTGAGGTCTAATTGTTAAAAAAAGCAGGATAGGCAACAGCAATTTCCTATAGTAATAATACCAACGTCGCACTTGAGCTTAAAGATGACGGATGATTCACCCTGGTGTTTCTAGGAGCGCTCATAAAAACCGTCTTGAGAACCACTTTATCAAATGTGTATCAAATATTTCTCTCTTTCGGCGTTTCTACCAAAAGTCTTCAAAATTGTGTTGCAGTCCATAGAAGAACCAAACGGCAGAAACGACTGCCAATGGATACAGATCTCTGCTAAGATAGAAACTAATAATCTCACTAGAGCACGGACCATTTCTAACAATAGTCTGCCGGCCGAGGACCTCTGGAAAGCCACGAAAAAACATATAAACATATTTTTTTCAACGCGCACGCGATGTTTAACTAAGACTAAAACGTAGATGGTGATGGCATTCCAGTTGCGTACTAACGCGATGATCCCCGGTATGGGAGAGGCGCTTTGCGTTTCCGTTATCGAATAAACAACAAAAGGATGGGTTATAATTAAACATTGATTTTCGCAACATCATTTATTCGAATGTGGCAACACACGAACACGAAATGAGATTCCAAAAAATGACCACGAGAAACCAAACAAAGAATAATTTGTGTCATATTTTAATGATTTCCTATGAACCATCGTTACACGGCAACTCATAAATTTAGTGATGGAATTGATGATGATCGTAAGAAGTAAACGATCAACGAGAAATAGTGAATTTGAAATCACAACTATTGCTTAATAGGCTCTTTGGTCATTATTGTTTTGCGTGATATGGTCTTTTTTTTTTCTAATCCAGATGACGGATTAAACTTGGGCTAATTCTATACAGTGTGTTTCAAAAAACCATGCAAATGATTTTATTTTTTGTCAAAACATTGGTTGATATGTATGGACAAAAATGCTCATGAATTTTTATGCTAGCGAAATGAATGATTGTTCCACCCTCTAGTGCATTTTCGACCATGCATGGCCTAACAGTTTCTCAACGTTTTTTCGTCGCGGAACCTGCCAGTGAACCACACACCCGGTCAATGCAGGTCGTCTTAAGACAAATATAGAGAGTAAATCTAGATCAACTTAAATGGAATTGTGGAGCATGGGCAAATGAATGGAGCATGACATTTAGCGTTGACAAATACAAGGTCGCTCATTCTGGTTCGAAGAACCCACGTTTCTCTTAAGAGTTGAATGGTGTCGTGTCACTATCCCGGATGCAACTAGGGTCACCGATTTGGGAATTCTCATTGACGAGCGGCTTAGGTTTTCTGAACATTGTACAGCGGCTGTTAAAAAATCGAATATAGAAGGCTTGGTTTCATTTTTAAAAATGTCTCTTCGCGTTCTCCTAAAGTCCTTGTTCCGCTTTTCCGAGACTAGTTCGTCCTGGACTGGAGTATGCTGTAAGGTTTTGGAGATCATACCTACGGAAGGGACATGGACTTGATTGAAGGGGTGCAGAGAAGAGCTACGCGTGCCCTTATTGGCACACGAGGATAAGAGAGAAACTTCATTTTTTTGAATATGTTTACATAAGATGCATGCAGGTGTCGGGGAGATATGATCGAAATGTTCAAAATTTTCAACGGGATTGATAGGATGGACAATGAGTTATTAGTACACTAGCCAATCGACTGCTTTTACAAGGGGACACCAGTATCAATTGGTAAGGGACAATTCTAGATTATGGTGTCGCAGGGAATTTTTCTCTAATAGGGTTGTCAATAAATGGAATAGCTTACCCCCGGAGGTAGTAAATTGTAACACAATTGACACGTTTGAAAAAAAATACGATAAACATGTTAGGGTAAATCGAGAAGCTATCCATACTTAGAATAAGACACCCATAATATTCTTTATGGGCACATTGTATAATATTTTATCACATATATATATATTGTTTGTAGATTTTGTAATTGCATTAATTTCAGTTGGGGAGTTGCTGTTTTTTAGAAGTATGTGACATCCATATTGTTTATGGAAATCTTTTACTTAGCCATTCGTTGGACATTTTGCCTGTTGTGGCCGTGTGTTCGTATCCATCTTTCAGAACTTCCACTATATTCTCGCGTATTTCAAATATATACAGGGTATTCTGAAAATGCCTATGCATGTTCATAAGTGGCAAAAAAACATCGGCCGAGGATAAATGCAGCACTGCTTGCTACATTTTTGCAGAGGAGAGCCAGTGCGTTTTGTACCGAATTTCCCAAATTATGCGCATTTTGAACATGCATCGCGATGTCCTGTTGCTGTTGTAACGACACTGCAGGGGTCTTCAACCTTTCAGGAGTTGTGGACGGAATTTTTTTCCCCATGAAGGATTCAGAAAGTAATACTACAGTCAAATCCCGTTATAACGAACTTCAAGAGACCGGGGAAATTACTTCGTTATAACAAAATTTCTTTATAAAGAAATTTCAGGTTTTTTTGCATTGTTACTATGTTAACTTACTTGTGGGATTAGAAAAGTGTTCGTTAAAATTTGATTTTCACTACAACGGTATTCGTTAAAATGGGATTCGAGTGTATATTGCGGTATCTAGATTCTCACAGTAGCGTCTTAAATAATGGGAACGGTCCAGAGATCTGAATAAACAGGAGATGGGGGGTTCTATATCAGTGTTTCTCAACCGCCGGGCCGCGGCCCAGTACCGGGCCTTAACACTATCCACACCGGGCCGTGAGTAATTCGCAGTTTCATTTTTCCCATTAATTTCTCGTTAGTTGTGTGTGTATGACCGGGCCTTTCACTTGCACAAAAGTGATTTACCGGGCCGCGGTCATCTAAAGGTTGAGAACCGCTGCTCTATATAATTTGAAAATTTTATTTATATATTCCGAGATAATTATTTTTTTCATTAAATATGAATCCCCATTAATTATGAACTATTTTCTTCATCAAATATGAAATTGCATTAACTCTGGAAATAGTTATCATTACTTCCGGAAATGAATAAAATATCTTTCATTATCTCATAAAATTTTCATGAATAGAGAAACATTTCTTCTCATTAATTCTGACATTACTTCTCTGCTCAGTTCTTATAATTGGACGTGTATGTGGACCTGCTGCATTCTGCCTTTGCGTTTGTGTATGTAATGTGTATATATATATATATATATATATATATGCGAAAATGATAGCTGCGCCCCCTGGCCCCGATTGTGTTTTCTTCTATGATCGAAAATTCAGAAACTGAGAATTCAAAAAAAATTCAAGGAGAAAATTTTTTTTTTTTTAGAATTGGTGAAAATATGGAATAATAATAGACACATATAGTGAAATCTCGCTGTTACTCACAGCGTTACTCGCTGTAACGATAAATCCCTCTACAACGATATTTTTTTTCCAAGTCTTGCTATGAAATGTCTATCCTCGAATGTTAAAATGCTGCCTCTCGAAATAATGATAATCCCTCCACAGCGATATTTTTCCTAGGTCCGCAGAATATCGCTATATCGAGGTTTCACTGTAATTCCAGAATTGATGAAAATTCAGAATGGGAAACCGCCGAAAAACGAACTTCAGACGTGACATACAGTTCTATCACTAAATCTTCTTCACCAACGATATGTCCCTTTGAAGTTGTGAAGTCATTTTCTTGACACCCTGTGTATAAATACATTCCTGGAAAAATACGAGATATTCCCTACCACGAAGAAAAACGTAATCCAGAAGCGGCATAAACATCCCAGTTCCTGTCCACAGAAGAAAAAGTGGAACCAGAGTATAGTACAGCAAGTATGCATCACGGCGCCCTGGAAGTAAGCGGTACTTAGCACAAAGCGAAAAGAAGCCGAAAAGGAAATGATATTTTTCTCCAGGAAAAACCGGGAAAAAAGAAAAGATTTCTCGCACTCTTTCAGAATTTTTTTCCCATTTCCCCTCGTTTCCCATTTCCTTTCGCAGAGCTCAGACCAATTCTTTGTAGAAATCTTCTACGCATCGGTGGCAAATCGGTGACATTGTTTGCCACTGGATTCCTGTTCCGGGCCTTTCGTTTCCGCTTCCAGATTATCCTTTGAATATATACGGAATGTCCGAAAGAAATAAAAATTGGACCGTCGATTGCAAAATTAAATCAACCCGTTAAGGTTCACACATTGATGCGCGTTGAATTGCGCGTTCGGTATTGGGATATTTTGTTGGAAATGCGTTAACAGTTAAAAATGTGTCAAAAAAATGTACGTACATCAACAGCAATCGTGATTTTTTATTGTCCTCAGTTGAAGAAGCTGAACGTCGAGCAAAGTGAAATGAAGAAAAGTTCTAGAGCCAAAGAACCAATAGATATAAATATTATTAATTTTTATTAATTATTTTATTAATTGCTTATTTATTTTAGGTGAAAAACAACATAAATTGAAAAATGAATGACGGTTGTGCCAATGAATGTTGCCATGTGCCAACAGACAATAGGTTATTTTTGTAGACCTACTGGAAGGACACCTTAGTACCTTGGAGTCACAGAGTGAATGCTCCTAATCTATGTATTTATATGATGTGTTTTTGTTTCTGCTTTTCTCTTTTTGTACCAGTATTTTCTGTTTTTGTATCAGATTGCACTCGTAGTGTTATTGTCAAATGATAATTAAAAAAAAAAAAATACAAAGCCACAACAGGCAAAATACCCAACGAGGTGGTCGAGAAAAAGATGTCATGTATTTCTAAAACACAGAAACCCAATGAAAAGTGCAATCATAAAAAAACTAAGGGATATAATATATCCCTTAGTTTTTATCCTTTATTTTATCATGTATATATTATATACATGATAAAATATAATACACAGTGCCCATAAAAAAAATAATTTATGGGTAACTTCTCTATTTACCCAAACATGTTTATCGTACTTCTTTTTAAACGTGTCAATTGTGTTAGAATTAACTACTCCCCGCCCGAGTGTAAGCTATTCCATTTGTTAATAACCTAATTAGAGAAAACAACCACAACCCTTACCAGCCGATACTGGTGTCCCCTTGTAATAGCAGCCGATTGACGGTGCACTAATATTTCATGGTCCATCCTGTCCATTCCGTTGAAAATGTTGAACACTTCGATCATCCCCCCCCCCCCCGTCTCTCTCTCAAAAAATGAAGTGTCTCTCTTCATAACGAGCAAGTACACTCGTAGCTCCTCTCTGCACTACTTCAACCAAGTCTATGTCCCTCTGTAGGTATGGTCTCCGAAACCTTACAGCATACTCCAGTCCAGGGCGAACTAAGCCTCTAAAGATATAGAGAGGATAGAGAAATATGAACTATTTTTCTTTTTTTTTTTCTGGAAAAGAATGAGCTAAAATGCATTTTATCGTTAAATGCAACGTATAAATATCATTAACTTTAAGGTATATCCCCGGGCTATGTTGAAAATATCATTTCGGAAGAAAATTTCGATTTTCGTTTGTCATGAAAGCTATATTCTTTGTGATTCCAAAACAGCCCTTGTTTTGTATGATATGACGATATATGATATGATATACATGTTTTGTTCAGTATGACACTCAGAACCGAATTTACGTCCATTTAGTGCTGCGTTTTTACATACAAGTGATCCGTGAATAAAAACTGAACGCGTGATGAAAAATGCTATTTGCGTCATTTTACTTGAGTTTGAAAAACACGATTTCTAATAATCTATTCGTTTCACACTTACGAAATATTTTATCATAATATTTTTCTGTATATTTTTTAGGTTTCGAACCAAAATCTAATTTCGATCACAATAATATTTGTCTAATTACGATCTTTTATACATACGTAGGATGAAATTTCAAGAAAAACCAAAAAAAATTCGCATGTGCGTTAACTGATTTGAGTGTAACTTATGAGCATATCATACATTCCTTCAAATTTTACTTCATAACTTGCACCAGGAGTGGCCAACTTCTTTCTGTTCGCGGGCCAGCATAATGATTAGCTGCAGCGTCGCGTTCCGTAACTTCGAACTCGCACCTGTAAAATGTCCCGGAAAATTCGTAGATTTGTATGTCATGAGTAACATGTTGAAACACCATGTGGCAAAACTTTTTCCTTGGGCTTTGTGTATTCCTCCATTTCTTCGTGAACGGAAACCTATTCGTTACCCTGTTGCGTTCGTAGCTAGATGAGGCGCATCAAAACTTGCAGTTTCTTCCGCAAGTTATTCCATCCAATTCATTCATAGTTTTGAATTTGAAGAGACAAAATATTTTTTTTTTCAAATTTTTTTGCAATTAGTTAGTATCATTATTGTGATAAAAGGCTGTCCCACAAAAGCCAGTCACAGGAATCGTATAGACCAGTGATTCCCAACGTGGGAGTTAACGCCCTCTTGGGGGCGATGGTATGTTCCGAGGGGGAAGTAGAAGCTGGAGGTGTAACATAGGATCCTATGGGTTAGATTGCGTTGGGAGGTGATGAGAGAAAAAATTTTCTGGAACAAAAAAAAGGTTTGGAAACTATGGTATAGACCAGTGATTCCCAAAGTGGGCTTTGACGCCCCCTGGGGTTGGTAGAATGTTCCAGGGGGGCGGTAGAGGCTACGGGTATAGCATAGGATCCTATAGATTGGATTGCGTTGGGAGAACCATCATCCCTCACGCAATGATAATCTAACCCTATAAGGATCCGATGTTCTACAGCCCCCTGGAACTCCCACGTTGGGAATCACTGGTATAGACCATCCACTCCGAGGTTGTCCGGAATGACAAATTATTTTCTCATTTTTATATCATATTTTACTTTTATTTTAAATCAATCGTAATTTTTTCTTCTGGTCACTCCTCATAAAATATTTTATATGAATACCCGCGAAAATAAGTTACTAGTTTTCTTTCTCTGGTAAACCATGTTTATAGTTAACGTAAGTTTGGTAAACATGCTCGATAAATGAATAAAAAAGAATATTGCGAGGGGCGGATCTAGAGCTCGCTGGTGGGAGGCTGTTGTGTGTTTGTTTGTGCGTTTTTGTTAGCATTGTGAATAGGTTGACAATACGTCACGCATTGACCCGTATTTTCCGGGGCAGTCACTATTTTTTCTCTGTTCCGACTTTTTTGAAAAAAAATACCCCAGTTTTTTCTATTTCTTGGGCCAAAGTATTTTGACTTTGTTATTTAATCAAAAACATTGATATGAATAATTTTCAACGGAACGGATTTATTAAATGTTATATTATCATATCGCATTTCCCTTGGGGGGAGGGGGAGGCGCGCCCCCCCCCCATACATCCGCGGCTGTATTGCGCAATGGTCATTTAGAAAGCGGGTGGACCAATATTACTACAGTTTTTGTGAGTAGCTTCTTCTATATACGGCTCTACTTCAATGCAACGATCATCGACTACTGAGACCACCATTTTTGCGGTGGATCTAAACTTGTAAGATCTTATTTAATGGAATTTTTAGGAAATAGATGTAGATTCGCCACTAGATGGTGCTGCTATGTTAAAAAATGAAATCCGATATTTCGAACAAATTCAGAACTGACAGGAAATCACAACTCTGTCAGACTTTCTTGTCAAGACACCGCTTTCCTCTCCACTGCTATTAAACCACACATGCAAGCACGTCGTTCTCATTTCTCTGCTGAACTTCTAGCGAGTTGGAATGCGCGTGTTCGTTTCGTGAAACTAACGCGAGGTTTGATTCTGTGTAATGCTTGTTATAATGCGACCATCTGTCATCTATTTTTCGAACTGTGAGTGAAGTTTAATGATTGAAGATTTGTACTGTTGTAAGTCTGTTACTCTCCACGGAGAGACTTTTTAACGGGGAGTTCAGCTCGCATTCGCGCCTCGAAGTTAGAAACGACAGAAAAGAAACGTCAGAACTATGCCGACATAAGATGGGGGTTTGAACCTGGGTTCTCACGATGCGAGTCTGTCACATGATGTCTGTCACTATGACCACTCGACCACCACAGCTAACTATATATATTCTGAATACCGCATCTTAACTTGGAGACCCCCGAGCTTCCTAGAAAATTTTGAATTGACCCACAATGTCTGAATGGTAGACTCCAGCTGAGATCATCTGTGTCGTCATCTATCGGCGTTTTATGTGACCAATTTGGCAATTCTAAATTTCAACCAGTATACCCTGCATTTCTCTACCAGCTCCGCCATCATTTTGAACACCCTGTAATAATAAATTTTTAATTACATGTGACGACAGAGAGACACCGAACAAAAAAAATGTATTAAAACAACGAAGGTTTCAGAAGCAAGCCCAGACTTATGAATCGGTAATATGCAAATTACCAAACAGCTCAAAAGTATCGTGAAAGAACCAAATGAGGAAACAATGCAAAATTCATGCGTAAAAACGGAAACAGAGTTTGGAGAAAAAAATTTCTCTCATTCATTTCTCCAAAAAAAAAAAAAAATTCCAAACATATTTCTCTTCTTAAGAGAATTGAGATGGATAGCCCGAGCTAATAACCACGGAAAATTGCTCTTTAGCGTGTCCGCAACGCTCATTTGCATATACGCTCGGTCCACAAAGAATACTGATATCGATTCTTTAGGAACCAAACAAATAAAAATTCTTTTATATTTTTAAATGAAATACTTTATTTTTATTTTTATACTTTTTCTTAAGAAAATACTTTTTTTTCTTACTTGAGGAAGAATTTTTACTTTTTATTATTATACTGAAGTGAAAGAGCGTGAATTTTGCAAAATGGTGGAAATTTTTGACTTGCAAATCTTCTTCTTTTGAGTCTAAAAGTAAATTCCATTGGAGGAATTTCATTTTTTTTAAATTTTATTTTTCAGATATTTGCCAATATAAAAGTTTGACGTTTCATTCTCTTCTTTCTAAGATTTCATATACATAACTTGCTTATTATTTTTCTTATTCTTTTATATTAAGAATATTTCATTTATATACAGCATATGTTGTTGGCTTATTCCAGAATATTATTATTATTTTTCTTTTCTAAAGTTTCAAATATGAAAAACTGAATGTTGTTTTCCATTTCTTTTTTTTTTTTTTACTTTTGAAGAAAGTTTTGATTTTTTTTTTTAAATGAATAATTGGGAACTATTTCGTTATTCGAGAAAAAAATAAGAAAAATAGACTTAAAGTGAAATATTACTTAAATGTTTGTGTTAATTTGCGTATCTATGAATGCAGATTCGTACTGTTTCCTCTTCTTTTTAACATTTTATCATCTTAATAAAATATCACAAGGGCTGAAAATCACCATGGGGGCTTAAAAATTGGGATTGGTGCCTAAAATTTTGCATAGTTACTAAGGCGGGCATTACACTATAAACGTTTGGTAAAAGTACTTTTATAAAACTTGAAAAATGCAACCAATAGGCGGATCAGTGAAGTTCGCTCAAATGTAATAAATGTGCTTATTCGTTGCATTTTTCAAAGTATATAAAATAATTTTTATCAAACTTTTATAGTGTGATACCGGCCTAAGTTGCAGTCTGAGAGCATCACGAAATGTTTGGAATTTATAGCGGGGCATATCTGGCAACATGAAAGAGCCAGTATGCCTACAAGGCCAGTATGTTCTGAAAAAGTCATTATTTTGGACCTTTTTCTTCGGGTAAACATTTTCCCGACCTTAGACCTTTTTTGCAATTTGATAAACATATATATATTCATTATACTATCATTTCATTTTCCAAACGTAGAATTGATGGTTTTTTGTAGTTTCTGAACGGTGTTGTAGTTCCTGTAGTTTCTCAAGGTTTCGATTTTAGCTAGTTCCAGATTCAAAAATGGATTTTCTTCAAAACGTATCAGCCCTACAACAATCCGGAGCAAAAAATAATAAAATGAAATGATCTTATTCTAAATTTTTAAATGAAATTAATTTTTTTTTCATTTTTAAATTTCTTAAAAAATTCCTTTTTTCGTACTTGAGGACGAATTTTGTTTTCCTTTTTATTATTATACTGAAGTGAGAGAGAGCGTGAATTTTGCAAATCGTAGAAATTTTTCACTTGCAAATCTTCTTTCGAGTACAAAAAGTAAGTTCCTTTGGAAGAATTTAATTATTATTATTCTTTTTCAGCTATTGACCAATATTAGAAGTTTGGCGTTTTATTCTCTTTTTTTTCAAGATGTCATACACATAACTTTCTACTTTTGCTTTCTTATACTTTCATATTAAGAATATTTTGTTTTTCTACAGCATACGTTCTTGGCTTTTTCCACAATATTATTATAATCTTTTTTTTCCTTTTATAAAGTTTTAAATATGAAAAACTGAATATATTGAGAATAGTTTTTCTTTTTTCTTCTTTTTAGTTTGGAAGGACGTTTTGATTTTTTTTATATCTTATTTTGAATTAAAGAATTGGAAACTATTTCTTTATTCGAGAACAATAGGAAAAATAGAATTATAGTTATATATTATTTAAATTTTTTTATAAATGTGTGTATATCTTTTGATGGAGATTCGTACAATTTTCTCTTCTTTTTAACATTTTCTTATTTTAATTAGTAAATGTCACCAGGGTTGAAAAATCTCAGGCGTCAGGCACCATATCAACTAAAAAATTGGAATTGGTGCCTAAAATATTATTTTTGTGGTTGCTAAATTGCAGTCTGAGAGCTGCACAAAACATTTAGGATTTATAGTGTTACGAAGATTAACGTCATTTTCTCACCTGCAAATAATAGATAGCGCATTTTGTTAAGAGACCTCAAAATCTACAAACTTGTCAAATGTACTTTTGTCAAAGGAGAAATGTTAAGGCGCAAAACGAAACATCCAGATTATTCTGCAAGGTAAATTTTCTGTGAATTCGGTGGCGTCGCCAATTTGGTACTATGAAATCAAATCTTCTTTTTCTCGAAACTTCTGCCGTACCTGTAAAACGTAATGTCATCACAAGAGGTTGATCAGCTGCTCTACTTTATCCTCAATGCGAGATTCTGATTTGTAGTTCGCTCTTGCGAGTAACTGCTTTCTATGAACAAATCTGTGACGTCCTGCAAATTGTTTAATTCTCTGCTTCTTTCAAGGACTTGTGAGACATTATCTGGAACATTAGCAGCATATCTACCAGCATAAAAGAGCGTTAGTATGCCGAGAAAAAGGAAAAGAGGTTTTTACTTCAGATAAAATCTTTTTTGGACCTAAAATCTTTTTTCTGGTGCCCAGATTTTTGGTGTTCTCTCCATCCCTGAATATCACCTTATATTTTCTCCGTTATATCATATTATTATTATTTAATTTTGCAGAGTCAGAATAAATGGTTTTGTTTGGTTTTTAAACCGCAAGACATCGACGTGAGCTAGTCGCAGATCTATAAACGTCCCTTCTTCGAAACGTATCAGAGCTAGAATACTTTGGAACTTCCAAAACACTTTTATTCTATATTTTTAAATGAAATATTTTATTTTTCAAGTTTCTTAAGAAAATACTTTTTTCTTACGTGAGAAAGAATTTTTACTTTTTCTTATTATACTGAAGTGAGAGAGCGGGAATTTTGCAAAATGGTGGGAAATTTTGACTTGCAAATCTTCTTCTTTTGAGCCTAAAAGTAAGTTCCATTGGAGGAATTTCATTTTCATTTTTTCAGCTATTTATCAATACCAAAGTTTAACGTTTTCATTTTCTTCTTTCTAAGATTTGATATGCATAACTTTACACTTATGTTCTTCAGCATATGTTGTTGGCTTATTCCAGAATATTATGGTTTTCTCCTAAAATGTTAAATATGAAAAACTCCATATTGAGGATAGTTTTTATTTCTTTACTTCTCAAGAAAGTTTTGATTTTTTCTTTTTCTTTTTTGAATAAACAATTGGAAACTATTGATTTATTAAATAAGAAAAAGAAAGAATTACAGTGGAATATAATTACATTTTTTATGTCGATGTGCATGTTTCTGAATGTAAATTCGTATTGTGTTTCTCTTCTTTTTAAAATTCTATCACCATTGTTCCAGATTTAAAAACGTCTCTTCTGTGGAACGTATCAGACCCACATTATTCAAATTACACGCATAAAAATATTCATTCATCACGAGTCTTTTAAGATCTATTTTGTGAGATATATGGCAACACATGTTCGTATCCGTTCTTAAATGTGTATAAGCACAGTAAAGTTGAACAAAAACAAAATTCTGACACAAGCGGTCTTCGGAGCCAGTAAAAACCTTTCCAAATGTCTGAAGTTATTCTTGTCTAGGTTCTGCCTTGTAACACACATAGTTGCATATTGTTGTATTATTATTTACGTGTACATTCGACGTTCGTTATAAATGAAAATACGAATTTTAATAAATGGTTGCATGCCGCACCTATATACTGAATTCTCTTATATCAGGGGTTAATGTCAAACACAATTTTTTAAACGAGAAAAATCCCCGGATTTTTGTCAAAAAAGATACGGGACGGAGCTGAATTTGAACATTGTATCGAACTAAATGGTGTTAGCAGTTCGTTATCTATATATATAAAATTGATTTTCTGTCTGTGTGTGTGTATGTATGTTCTCTATACAAATCTGCAATTTTAGATCGATCGTCACCAAATTTTGCATATATATACCAAATGGGACCCGACTTGAACGATAGGCTACTTTAAAATTTCGTCACAGCAGTGCAAATGCCCCAAATGGGCGAAAACCTGTCGGGCAACAATGGTTTCTGGGCCTCAACAATCACTTTCCGAACGCATACTTTGGTTACCGTGGTTCCCTAGTAATGCTTTTCAGACGTGTATATGCCTTTACAATGGTTTGTCGGGTACCGGGTTCGAACCCAAGGGAGGATATAGATAAGATATTTTCCCAAACGAACTCGAGGCGACCACCGATAGACAGCACCTTCACTTCCAACCCATCTCACTAATGGCAGTAAATTGAACTATAGCGATATGGCCGGAGTTGGTGTTTGGTGAAGTAGTATATATATGTGTATAATAGTTTATGCCTTTATTGGTTTGCCACATTTTCAATACTCCCCAGTAATGAGATTTTTTTGGCTTCGAGGGTCAGGAAAAGGGTGACTCCCATAGAAATCGGTGTTAAAATTGCCGATTTTACTGTAGAAATACGGAAATTTGGTGGGGTTTTCTGTCACATCAATAATTTTAAAAAATGTATTGAGTTCTCGATTTTTGAAATATTGAGTTTGCTTAGAGATATACGAAGCCCAGGATATTAAATATGAAGTAATTAGCCGGACCTACTTTTCAGCTGGATATCCATGCAATAACATTGATTTCAATCTTTTATTTATATCTTCTCAAGCATGAAAATTAATGAATCCGTATTCTGTCTTTTAATATTCAACTGCATAAATTCATGTAATTTAGGATGTTTTAAAATTAATTATGGGCCCATGAAGTAGATTGAAGAAATGCCACAAGTTCAGGGTGGGGGGAATCGAGAAACCTAGCGCCCCTTAAAAAAGGGGAAAAAAATCATTTCTTTAAATCTAGATAGTCGCGCAGGAAGTCGCCATATTAGTTAACTTGAACACGGGTTGCATGTCCCTCAAAGAAAGAGGGAGATATCACGTGATCCAAAAAAGCCTCATTCCGCCTCATTGAAGAAAACCCGGGCAACGCCGGGTATTATAGCTAGTATTGGATAAAAATAACATGGATTGAATAGGAAAAGTTTGGGACATCTCATACCGGTCGTTACAGCGGAAAGTTCGCAATAACACAAAGTTGTTGGGTAATAATGGTGATCGTCGAGTGCTGCTGCTTTCTTTCCATGCTTGAAATGACCAGTTGAAAATTCGAACGGTATTCGCTCTCCCCCCTTTAAATACTGTATATAGGATGGATGCATATCCTTAGAAATACGCAAGATGATTTCGTATGCTCCTAGAAATTCGTGGGACGCGTTTAAAATACACATGTTCCTAATATTCTTTGGAACTAGGTACACGCTAAAAATCAGGTTGATGATTGGTGTAATCAGGTAGGCAACTTGGAAGTCATGTAGGCAACTTGCCTACCTGATGCACAAAAGGCATTCGTACTCTGAGAAATCCGTAAGAAGTTTGAGCAAACTGTTTTATATTCTGCAGTAGATATTTTCGAATTTTTTAGAAATAGTTTACTGTTTTTTTTTTTATTTTACTGATGCCGATTCTTTTTCGCTTACCCCAGAATAACCCGTAATTTAAGAAAATCAGCCTGTGTGACAGCTAATATCCGTAACCGCGATCAAGGACGTAATATTGCGTTCCAAACGCCGGTGGAATAAATTCAAGATAGTTCTCTCTTCTTTCTTTCCTCTGTCCTCATCATCGCGAATCTTTCTTGCAACCCTATGAAAAGAAAGTGTTCTTTTTACTACCACTGTGCATCCTTCTACTATACACATGTAATAGCGAAAGAGAACAGGTAGAGTGAGTGTGAAAAGAGAAATCTACTTCGCACCAATTCTCTTATCTGTAATACTTACAGATAAGAAAGAATAGTATATGTCCTATTCTTATCTATTTTACTGTTTTTCTTTCATTTGTTTCTTTTCTTCCTTTACTCTTTTATTTTCTTTCCTGTTTCTAACATGCGGTTAGGTAAGGACAAGGTTGCCATATTTATCGCTGATTCGTCAAATATAAATCATCTGAATTTCTTGCCAATAGCTTGTAAGTGAAGGGGTTAAGGGCCAGATTGAGATCTCGGCGAAAGAAAATGCTGAAGGCAACATACGTGTATGTCTGCGCTTGACAATCTTGGCGATCTATGTTTTCGAACGACCATACAGCAGTCACAACTGCCTATGCATTGCTAAACCCGTTTATATCCTGCTTCGAAATTCGAAAGTTAGTATCGTTAAGTTGAAGAACTGTTCGCCAAATAAGTGATTGGTTAGGCTTCTCATACCGAGGACGTCATATGTACCTAAAAATGCAGCCAAGAAAATATGGATTAACGCGTGAATATATATATACATTGCCGTAACTAGGCAGGTGAAACAGGGCCTACTTGGAAGGGATCCCAGAATGGGCCTAAATGATCCATTCTGGGCCCAAGAAGGGGCTTAAATGAGCCTATCTGGGCCCAAGAAGGGGTCTAACTGCAAATTCTTGCACAGGAATGGCTAGTTACGGCACTGTTTATAGATAATAATAACCTTATTTTGTGAGTGTGAACTAAATAATTTTCTTTTACCAATGTATGATTTTTTCGCATACTTTTATGAAAAAATATCTTGTTTTTTTTATTTGTTCCTGCTACAGTTTTTTTTCAATCAATTTTGCCACTCAATTCAATTCACTCCATGTTTGTACATATACGCAGACAGAAGAAAAAACCGGATGTTTTTTAGACAATTGAAAACGTTAACGTCGTAATCGTATTACGCCACTGCAACAGAATTCCATGCGTGGGTTTCCCGTTATTTTTCTTTTGCCTTTTCATCCTAAATTCTGCTTTACTTTATGGAACAAAATGGAAAGAATAAACGGCAAAAAACGTACTTCAAGTTTGTCACCTTTTCTTACTTTTTTTTCACTTCAAATAGTTGAATAATAATAATAATAATAATAAAGCATTATTCATGTACGATTTAGTTTTCCTCCCTGTTTGCATGAAAAGCGCCTTTTGAGGGATCCAAGAACTGTTCAAGACCTTTCCAAAAAAGAAATAGAAGTGAATTTCAAGAAAATTGAATCAGTTGTTTTGAGTTTTAAGAGATGAAATATCTATTCACCGTTCTGTGAATAGATTCCGTCAATACAATCCTGTGAATGAGAATCATCTCTCGCTGAAAGTACATTATAACTCCGGATGTGACCAGACCCACCTCCTCGGGAACCAATTTTAACATAAGATGATAAAAATGCAGATATGGATGCTTCATAAATAAAATGGTGATGATAGTTCAGTATGTGATGAATATGACGCTATGTAACAATAATGTTGCGTAATATGTTGCAATTAGAAGATATAAGAAGAACACAAAATATATACATATATTTTTTTTTGAAGAATACAATGCGTATGACTCGTGCTGCCATCTATCAAATGAAAACGAAATGAACTGGTTTGATTTTTGGAGTGAAATCATCTGTTGCTTGTGCAGCATAAACATGAACAATATGAGTGGTGTGATGTTACATATACAGGCTGAACGAAAACCTCGTTCAAACTTTAAAAATGAATAAAAACCGGAAAATTAACAGAAATAAAAAACGGTTTGCATGGTTAGCATCGCTTGGTTAAGGGAATTCTTTTAAGACAGACAAAAATTCAAAAAACGGCCGATAGGTGGCGCTGGTACGTGCGACTTCGGTGGAAATATGCAAATGAGACGGTTATAAGAACTTTTGCTCCTAATCCACAATCACTTCACCGTTGTGGCACTGGTACGTGCGACTTCGGTGGAAATATGCAAATGAGACGGTTATAAGAACTTTCGCTCCTAATCCACAATCACTTCACCGTTGTAAACCGTGTATGTGGATCTGTTGCACTCTGCCGTTACTGGATTTGTGATTCGCCTGCAATGTGTTATCCCCTGTGGTGGTGGTCGTCGTTATGTGGAACACATACTGCTGTAATAAAGGATTTGGAGGCATTCTGTTCGTTATTTGCGTATCTTTTCCTTGACTTGTGTACGTCAGTGCCACCTATCGCCTGTTTTTTAGTTACGTTTTTTTCCTGTCTTGAAAAAACTTCTCTTGACCTAGCGATACTAACCCTGCAAGCCGTTTTTTATTTCTGTTATTTCTCCGATTTTTATAAATTTTGAAAGTTTCTACGGACTTTTTGCCCACCCTGTATTACTGGTTGCTATGTTTTCATGTTTGTCGCAGAATCACTATGTACATTACAGTAACCGGTATCATGGAGTATGAGAATTACGGTATGCAGGCGTAAAGATAGACAATATATGGTATCATATCATGCATTGTTTATTTTCGTGTTGCACACCAGTTTAGAATCAACATTCAGTTTCACTTCAAAAATTGAGACAATTATGAATTTTTTCAATAGTTGGGGCAGCAAAAACAGGAACTTTCTTAATTCCAAACCGAGCCCAACTCCAGTCTATCGCCATGGGCTATTTACCTATCGATTGAGTTGTACCGGAAATGTGTGTATCTAATGATCTGAGTTCATTGCGTATATATAGTGCTGTGTGTGCATTTTTGTACTGCCATCTATATTTGAACTTGTGAGTGAAGTGTGATTGAATATTTGTACCGTTGTAGGTCTGTTGCTCTCTGTGGCGAGACTTTTTAACTAGGAGATTGGCTCGCATCGCGCCAACCACCACTGTAGCACCAGTGGGGTACGAACCTGGGTGATGCGAGTCTGTCACTATCACCACTCGATCACCAAGGTGGCTGGAAGCCTCAACTAAACACTCTTTCTCGCATGCAAACACTCTATCAATAAGTTAGATGGTTAGGAATTTTTCCCACTAACTTTTTTGGCGCATCATTTCTCCCATTTTTGACAAATGATTAAGAGAGAGAACTGTGTGTTTTGTATTTTTATCAACCATCAAACCTGTCAAATGCATTAAAAAGCGCAAATTAATCATTTAAGATCCGATTCCTTCACACGCTAGGACAAACATCATCGCACGAGCGTAAATGACAGTCCAGATCAATGGGGTGATAGAAAAGGACTAACTACCCTGACGGCACCTGGTCCAGACTGGGGGACCCAAGTGGGCTGTGAAACACGGGTCTCTAGATATAGTTACTTTCCTAAATTTTCAAAAAACATTATTGAGGTTAGATGGTGTATAGAACACTGGTTCTAAAAAAATTGCGTACGCGTAGTAGTGGAATTATGCTACGTATAATGTAGTTCATTATTAATAAACGATAACAAAAAATATAAATACCAACGCATGTTGAATCTCTAGGGGTATTAAGTTAATATATTCATTAAAAAAAATTAAATGTTAATTTTTTTCAGCCCAGCATTAATTCTGATCGATTTGAGTGCTTTTCTTTCGACAGATTCATTATGAGGTTTAATCTGAATATCTAATACAGACATGAGATGGGTATGCATTCTTCTTTTTTTTTGCAGCTTGGTTTGATGATACTGAAAAATTTACATATTAATGATAGCATAATGCAATTTTCCGCTCCGGAACCGCAAAAAAAATTAAAAAAAAAAAAAAAGCAAGAAATTAACACAGTTGTTCCGAATGAGGTTCCCCAGCCTGCTTCCCTTGATGTTTACTTTTCATTATCTCGAGCGAAAATTCTCATTATTACACACACACCAAAAAAATGTAGCGTATCTGAACGTAATTATGAAATTTGATAAGATATTTAATAAATTTCGAAATTAGTTTGAGGTTACTAGGCTGCGTTGTTTTTGACTCGATTGTTTCGAATCTAGTTCGGTAGAGATATTGGTTCCATGGTAATTGGTTTTGATGGGCATATCAGAATTAAAAGAAAAGAAATGCACATCATTCAGTAAAATACACCTGCAGTAATGCGCAAAGTTGTTTTTTTTCCCCTTCTACTTGACCACACACCTCACAGATATTCCTATGAAGTGTCGTGCACAACCTTTTCAGTCCGCGATATTTCTACCACTTGTGGGCCTCATTGAAACTGCAACAGTTATTTATTGATTTATTTTGCGTAATCATTGGTCGACATCCATTTCCTGGACTCGAAAAGGGAACCAGCAGGGCCGGATTAACCATTAAAGCAAAATAAGCAAATTCTACAGAATAACGACATGATTTTTGTTGGTCATTAGTGGATCAACTGTGTGATTTGATCTATAGAAGTAAAAGAAATGCTACCATGTGTAAACTACAAACTTGAGAATGTATCTGAATGAAAAAATACTCAATATAACGGTGATTCATCAGAAATAAGGTACCTATTGGCAGCGCCGCAACTGGATACTTGGTAACCTGGGGCAACCACTCATTTAGGCACCCCCTCGTCTCGTAATGCTGAAGGATAGGTTAAATGGTTAAATTTTCGCCCCTTTTGTGATGAACCCGGTGCACCAGTTCCGTTTGCTCCCCCCACTAGTTGCGGCCTTGCCTATTGGTAATATTATGGCCATTCTGAGATTCAATGGTCTCTCCTTGGAGTTCTGTTACAGCCTTTATCTCATCAACCGTTCGTCGTAATGGTACGGTTCTAATTTTAAAAAATCTCAAAATGTGACCAGAAATCGCCCTGTACGAGTTTTTATTTTTACTTTACATTGTACACAAAATAAAAAAAATTAAATTGTTATACGATCCACCCTCCCCCCCCCCGTCTTCCAATTAAACAGTTTATCTATTTCCCTGAGATATTTAATAACATTAAATTAATAGCAGTATTCCCTGAGATATTTTAATTCAAAACCGGAGACAAATCCTGGCTTAGGAGAATTTTGCGACCCAATGCAAAAACAATTTTAGCGGCCCCCACTAAAAAAATTTATGTACTTGCTCCCCGACTTACAAACTTTTCGAGTTACAAATATCAATCTTGAAGGGGAACTTTTTTCAGAAAGAACGCATTTTATTACACTCATTTTTTCATTATTTCAGGAAGGGGTTGATAGTGTGGATCGTAATCAAACACGATCCATTGAGAAGGAATGACATTTAAATTAATTTTAAAAAATTCATAAATTTTTAATAATAATTAACGTGGTCCACCTGCTGACACTTCATCGTGGCTCGAACCATATTGAACGGACATAAATTTTTGTCATACTTTTAAAGTGCTTCATCATCTCTTTATCAAATATACGTTGCAATTCGATAAATTTGATCATTTTTCGAATTTTTTTCCGGTTGTTTTTGTTTAATTAAGTAAATTAATAGAAATAAAGGAATCAAGTACTATGATCCCATGACCCCCGTGGCCCCACAACGGTGGGGGCTGACAGGCAAGATCGTCTTAATAGCATCATGGGCCCCCGAGCAAAGGGATTTTTTGGAGGCCCTACCCGAAAAATTCTCGGAAAATTCAACTACGTCTCGTTTTTCTGAGGCCTTTTCTCTTGAGGCCCTTCGGGCACGGCCCGGGTGGAGGAGGCATATGTTAAGACGGCACCGTTTAATTTTCGTAAAAGGTGTCCACCCTTTTCAGTTTTGAATCTGATAACCCTATCTGAAAACCACATAATTCGGATTTTCACTTATTTGTTCGATCATCCGTATTGTCCGAATTTTTTTTTTTTTGGAAAGAAATAATTATTTTTTCTACATAAAAAAATCGATTATCGAAAATTTACGAATTTTTTTACCGAAATTTTCGTCTCATAAAAAAATTTTATGCTAAAAAATAACAAAAACTCTCTCTCTCTCTCTCTCTCTCTCGATTTTTTCATCATCGCATGAGTTGCCTGAAATTTCGAGATTAGATGGCAGCGCAAACAGTATATAAATCAAGCCTCAGGATCTCTGTCGTCTGCTTCTCTCCAGCTGGTTCCTTGTATTGGACGTCTCCTTGTGTCCTTCAAAAATAACCGAACTGGAAGTTCGAACTTCCAGTTCTGTTTGTGAGCTTATCTTGTAGGGAGCCCAACAAACCGTCTGTCGTCTGCTCATTAAGAGGTTCTTCGTTTTGGACGTCTCCTTATGCTCAAATAAAATAGCCGAACTTTCAGTTTGAATTCCCAGTTCAGTTTATCAGTTTTGTTTATAAGGAACTGAGCGGAATAAAGTATATAGTTTTTTTACTTTAAACTTCCTCATCACCACAGCAGTCACTTTTAAGTTTGACATTAGATTGCAGCACATTACTATAAAATGGAATGTGGAAATTCACTTCTTACGATCTTACCTGTCGTCTGTTTGTTTGGAGGTCATTTGTTTTGGATGTCTCCTTGGGACTTGAAAAAATTACTGAACTGGAAGTTTGATCTGTCAGGTCAGTTTATAAGGAGCAAAGCTGAATGAAGAATTTAGTTTTTTATACCTGAGCTTCTGTCAGCCCGCCGGTCGGGCTTCTACTTAATGTAACTAAGTATTTAATCAATTATTAATTCTCAAGATTCGATCGTATAGTTGTGTTGTGTAATAGACGTATAAAAACAAATTAACATACAGTAACCCAGTTATCAGACACACGGAGGCAAGTTAAAGTATAAAAAAATTTCTTTAATGTATAAATATCCGTTACAATCATTAACCTTAAGAGAGATGTATCAATTTAAGAATAATATATATTACCACACCCGGCAGGTGAGTCAAGGTATTACCTTATGCATCTGAGAACATGTAGCATCCTGATTATTTACTGGACATTCAGGTCACAGGAAAAGTAGATAAGCGTACTCACCCCGGTCATCGTTGGTGATTTCCTTAACATCCCAAGTGTAGCTGCTTCACTTCCTTCACTAGGCCCTTCTTACACACTACATTCCGGCAATCCGGCAGTTCTTACATATTCCGGAAGACAATTTCGGGTAACCGGCACTCTCCATTAGAATCTCACTCTTACGTATCACTCTTTCCATTCTCCCGTTCCCCCAAAAAAAACCATTTCCCAATTACATCTCACTTTCTATATCTCCTCTCATCCTCGGGCCTCCTGATTTTATATCCTCTTCGGCTCCTCCCCAGAAACCAGGATTCACTCCGTCTTGCAATTTTTCTTTCCTTGCTACATTTTAATTTGAGGCCTCCAGCAAGGGCAATACGATTTGACTTTCGCGTGACCATTCCGGAGAAGATCTGTGCTATTCATCCCTAATAAAATTTCGCACCTTCCTAAATACTCAGAACGCCTACGTGCACCGGTCACCTTCATAGCAATACCTAAGGCGACTCCCATGCTACAATCGGAGCACAGGTGCTCTAATGGGCAATGCCGCTTTGTATTATATTTCCTCTCTTACATCTATTTCTAAAAGCGAGCAATATCCTTACTAATTAATAATTAATTTAACATTTCATTATTCTCGCTCTCCATAACTTCTCCACACTTACGCCTCAAGAATCGAATCTCATTCCGTGACAGCTCCTATTCATGTATTTTAGAAAAACACCTTTCTCCTGTCACCAAGCCTTGAGCATGCCAGGTGACGGTTATACACCCGTGTGAAAGTCGCACCGACAGTTTGCTTAAGGGTAACCTATGCATGACGATTCGATCTCTTTCTAATATTCCCTCGGGGGCAGGCGGGTTTTGCAGTCGGATCAGAGGGAGTGGGCACCAAAATGCGTGCTTACCACGGCTGACTAAGCATATAGTTGCAGTCGTTGCAGTCCTGCATACTCTTGTGTGAAGAGCCGCAACTAGTGGGGAGGGGGGGGGGAAACGGGTCCACTGCCTCTGGCGCCGGACCAGAAAGGGCACCAATTTCCACTTTTAACCGTCCATCAACATTACAAAGGGCGCCAAAATGTGATCTTGCCCGGCTGACAAAGCATCGACCCTGATGCGAACCTGCTTGTGGGAAGGAGCCTATGAGGGGGGGGGGTTTCATCCAAGGGCGTAGCGTGCCTTCTCGAGGCCCCGGGGCAGACTTTCTTGGGGCCTTTTGAAAAGATTTATTACCATGCAAAATAGGTGGGTTTTTTTTTTGTAAGCCACCCCCCCCCCCATTTGCTCGAGGCAGTACTCTGGTTTCCCCAGCCCTTTTTTTATTTAGCCCAGTATTTATCAAATATGCTATTGCAAGTGTTTATCAAATATGCTATTGCAAATATTTATCAAATATGCTATTGCAAGTATCAATCAAATACGGTATTGCAAGTATCAATCAAATACGGTATTGCAAGTATCAATCAAATACGGTATTGCAAGTATCAATCAAATACGGTATTGCAAGTATCAATCAAATACGGTATTGCAAGTATCTATCAAATATGCTATTCAAGTGTTTATCAAATATGCTATATTGCAAGTACTTATCAAATATGCTATATTGGGTACAAGTACTTATCAAATATATTATTGCAAGTACTTATCAAATATATTATTGCAAGTACTTATCAAATATATTATTGCAAGTACTTATCAAATATATTATTGCAAGTACATACTTATAAAATTTGCAAACGACGCTAGGTTATTTTGCAAGATCGCCAGTAAAAGTGATAAAATTATCAAACTCACCAAGACGATACGAAAATATGCATAACAACCGATTATCGTGTATAATATATATATATATATATATATATATAACCGATTTATCACATTTACCGTAACATATACACTGTATATCACACACATAAATAACATGGAATGTTCGCGATATATATACTTACATACATACACGAATTTTTCTCAGCACCGCATTCCGAAAAGCCCTATTTTGATAATAATTAAAGTCCGGAAGATTTTCGTTCGGATTTCTGTGGAACTCAGAAAGTTTCCATTTCCAGTAAACACACACACACGCACACACGCAAGGAGAGAAAATCCGAGAATTAAATTGTTCCAGTTTATAGTTTCCGAAGGAGTTTCTGGAAAGTAGTTCCCCCCCCCCCCCCACCACCACCACCACCCCAACCATCAGATATAAATTCTTTCCGTTTCCTCAAATAATAAATTTGAAAAAAAAATTCCACGTAGGAAACGAACCCCGAGTCAAGCTCCTGTGAATATTCGAAACATTGCATCGGTCCAAATACGAATGTTCGGATACGTTCGATGAATGGGAATTATTTATGCGTCGTGATTCCGACTGTAATATTCATGAATCCGTCGGATGAATGGATTCTATATTTTCCGTAGTTTCCTTATTTCCAAAATTCTTTTAAACACGGGAATTCTGATGCGAATGTCTCGAGAGACTCCCTCGTATAATTTGCGGACATATAAAAATATTAATTTTACGTAAAAAATAATAAGTAAATAAATAAAAATCAAGATGTGAAGGAGTGTTTTTGAATATTTTTTTTTTCAATATATTTTATTATACATGATATGTACGTGTTTCAAGTTCTATCTGGAAATGAAATTGATGTGGTGGTGGTTGTGGTGCAACGATCAATTAGTAAATTTCAATTATAACTGACAAAGATCTATATCAGATTCACGATATAGCCCTGATATAGATCTATCTTAGGAGACATAGCTCTGTATCCTGAACATGACATAAATCTATATCATGAACCTGACAAAGATATATAACAGACACACAATATGCTGATATATCAACATATCGTGTGTCTTCGAATAAAAATTTTGAGAAAATTTAAAGTCAAGTTTACAATTTTTTGTTTGAACGGAAATTGAGAAGTTTGAATGAACAATTGTTCATATGAAATTTTGATTTTAATAGGATTAATTATGTTTACATCAAAATCATTTCATCAGTTATAATTGAAATTTACTGTGCATGTAGATGTTGGTATTTTAGGAGGAGCAAGAACTTATTTGAGAGATAATCTTCAAGAATTTAAATCAAAGATAACCTTCAAGAATTTTAATCGAAGATGCCTCGCGAAAACTTCAAAGGGTAAGTCTTGAGAGGTTCAAACCAATGTGTGTCCTTCAGAAGTTTAATCCACGTCTTAAAAATACTTAGACGCAGACGTCTTGAGCACAAAATGTCTGAAAATCAAAGATATCTTTGGAAGTCTAAGCATAGATCTCTCTCGTGCAGTCGAAGTCAAAGATAGTCATCTTTGATCTAGCTGAAAAGAGTTCTCACTATGTATTTTCTCACAGATTCTAGAAAAATTCTCCGGATTCATAACCCTTTTCCATGAGAAAATGTGTCAAAGTATACATTTGAAACCTGCGTGCTATTAGGGTTGCCAAGCGTCTTATTTTATCTCATTTTGAGTACTCTCACACGTTTTTGAAATTTCCTTTTATTTTCCTCTTTCAGATTTCTGAAAAAAAAAGAATATTTCATAAGCATTCTAAAATTGAGGATTTCTCTCATTGAACCGTCCGCAATCTGCTAAAACTTAATTTTTTTTAATACATGTAAATAACATCCAACATGATGAAATCTCAACCACCTCCAACATGGGATATCATATTATCATTGTTACATCAGTTTTTCATGACAGAGAAAAAATTCGAGATTTTTCCATCACATTACCCAACATAAAATATGTTATACGAAATTTGTCCCCCGTGGAAATTTTTTTTTATGCAAATGAACTCTGCAATGTCCAAAAAAATAAATATTTTAATAAGGAAAAAATATCACATATTTTCTCTCTTTTCTCTCTTTTGTTTTCTAGAATATTCCAAGAGGGAGAAAATAAGGTAAATGAATATTCTTTTCCATATATGGAAATCCACCATTCGGATAGCAGCATAACATGCCTTGGTTCCTTACATGGTCGAGGTAATATATGCGTTCGTCAAAATATGCAGATGTAAGCGGCTGCGCATGAAAAAGAACACGGTGTTCTAATTTCGTATTAGCATATAAAACAGGTGTTTCGGGAATGAATATTTTTAACCTTTCGTCAGAACTTTTAACGCAATCTTATAGTTACTCCCGCCCCTCTCATAGTTATCGATAGGTTGTTTCTAATATTAAGAATAAAATAATACAAGCTTGTATTAAGTTTTTTGATGAGTATTTAGCGATTACATTAAGACAACCTCTTCAAGACTCATAAATAAGTTTGGCCATATTTAATCGGTAAATGAGATCGTAAATACATGATACATACAGGGTGCATAGGCGTATGATATTTCACTGTTGAATCGATGATGCTAGAGACACACTTCCAGTTAGAAAAAGTATTAAAAGGACGTGTAATGCTCAGATATGCCATTTCTGTTGCAAGCGGCTGTTGTACAGTTATTATAAAATTTTGTTTTTTTTTCAAAAATAATATCGTTGAACTTGAAAAAATGAGGCCAATAAGTACCGTAATTTCTTGCCTACGATATGCGTATTTTCGCTGCTTTCGGTGGGATGTCATCTTACAAGCCGCATGATACGTATATACAAATTTAATTGATAAATAATAAAATGCATTACGGAATAAAAGGTGTTGTCGGTCGTGTTTTTCCAAGACCACCAAAAAAAACTCAAAGTTTTCATGAATATACATGAGAATTGGGACATTTTTATAAAAAAAAAGAATAAATTTGTGGTCGCTGAAAATTCAGAAAATTTAAACATGTGGAAAACCAGGGCATTATTATTAAAAAAATTCAGGGTATAATAGTACAAAATAATGCAACAATACAAAAAAATACTGGAAAAACGGGTCATTTCGTCGTAAAAACGACCAAAAATAAGAAAAAAACATGGCATATAGGTAGCCGTCAAGTTAAAAATGTGTCTGAAGAACCTGTTCTCATATCTATCTTGATAGTAAATATGGGTAGCAGTCGTGAGAGGCTACTGTGAATAGCAGTGAGTTGAAATATATGTCATATATAAAAAAATCATTGATCATGTCAAATATGTGAAACGAATATGAAAATTATGGAAAAATGCGAGCAATAAGTACCGTAATATCTTGCGTACGATATTCGTATTCTTATCGCTTTTGGGGGGGGGGGGGTTGTCACCTTATAAGCCGCATGATCCGCATATGCAAATTTAATTGATACATAATGATCATAACAAATGAGACGAACAAAAAACAAAATTGAAAAATGAATATACATGAGAATTGGGACAATTGGGAAAAGGATGAAATCTATGGCCGAAAATTTGAAAAATTTAAACATTGGGCAAAACGGGGCATTATTGAAAAATTCAGGATGACCAAAAAATAATACTGATAAAACAAAATACATGAAAAACGGGATGTTTCATTATAAAAACGACCAAAAATAAGAGAAAAACGGGTAATTTTTAAGAAAATGTCGGGATGGCTTAAAGTACAAAACATGGAAATATGGTGAAAACAGAACAGTGCGTTTTATAATAAATGTCGAGACATACAAAATGATGAAAAATAATAAACGGAAAAGAAACGCGATATTTAAAAAAAATCGGGTTTCCAAAAATACGATAAAAACGGAGCGTTTGAAAATGTCGAAATGGCAAAAATCACGAGAAACAAATAATTAATTTCCATGAAAGGGTGTTGCGATGTCCTAAAATATTAAAAAAAAACATGAGAAAACCCATAGACTAAAGATATAATTCTTACTCTGTGGGAAAACCAGTATTTTATTGAAAAAAAGGCGGGTTGGCCATAAATACAAAAAAGTAAAATGAAATAGAAGAAATACGGGACGAAAATAAAAAAACACGGGGAAAAGGTAAATGTGATAAGTCCGGTTATTATACATAAACGCCGACCATTTCGTCTAGTTCGATTCTCTGAATTTGTCAATTTCACCGGTGATTATGTATAATATTCGAGTATCGTTGGTGAATTTGATAAATACTGAAAAATTTATCACTTTTACCGGCGATTATGCGTAACACATGATAACGAAATATATAATAATATGCAAATGCGATTAACTTGGTACGATTTATCAGGTTTACAAACCATGATTTTGTAAACCTAAAAAGTTCATCGCATTTGCATATTATTATATATTTCGTTATCATGAATAATTACCTTTTCGTATTGGTAAATAGGATAAATTTGTCCCATTGCTACGACGAGATTTATTATTTAGATGACCATAACTGTGAGTGGAGTATGAACTGAATACAATAAACTCTCATTTACAGAAATTTTCCGACCATCCCTGAAATTACTCCTATTTGACGATTTGGGGGGGCACACGACAAGAGGGGCCTTCAGAGAGAGAGGTGATTTGCCGCTGTGGTGGTCGAGTGGTTATAGTGCCGGACTCGTGATGCGAGGATCCGGGTTCGAACCCCACAGTGGTGGTCGGCTGAAGCTGGTTTTCTGTGGTTCCCAACTTCAAGGCGCAAATGCGAGCCGATCTCCCCGTTAAAAAGTCTCGCCACAGAGAGCAACAGTCCTACAACGGTAAATCATTCAACCATAACACTTCACTCATAGTTAGTAAAACTGGGGGCAGATGACAGCACTACACATAACAAGCATTACACAGAAACAAAAAAAAACTTCACGTCAGGTTGCACTACACGTACACGCACATTCAAGCATGTACCGATTCGTTGGAGGGTTCCGCGGGGGGGGGGGGTGTAGCAGTAGTAGGTAGGGGCTCGGGGATCCATGATGTTCTTAAGTCAGCCACCTCGTTGGGCAATTTGCCTGTTGTGGCGTTGTATTTGTATTTGTATTTGTATTTGAATTCTGCAGTCAAACCTCGATGTAACGAACTCCTATTTGAAAGAAATTGTACGATCGTGCGCCGATTTACTGAATTCTCACTTTAGAAAGTTTTCGTTTTTTCGAATTTTTCCAAGTTTTGTGCGTATAAAATCAGACCCAACATTAACGACGATTTCTACAATGGAACCTCCATACTACGAATATATATGTGAAAAATTTTAACATTGTACGCCGATATAATTAACTTTCACTTAACAACCTTAACTATAACTTTCCTATAACAAACTAATCTTTGGCATTATGCATAACCACCGGAAAAAAGGGGTATTTTATGGTACTTATCAAATTTATCAGCGACGCTTGGGCTGTATGTTCAATCACCGTGATAAAAATTAATCTAATTTCACGAGACGATCGGAAATTATGCATAATAACCGATTAATCACATTTACTGTGAGAAACATATATATATGTAAAATAAAAAAACAAAAAAAAATTAAAAATCCCCCTCCCACCGGGGCTGGAACCCTGTCAGCCCTACCCCATTGTGAGGGCTTAGATCCCCAATTTATGTATAAATGTCTCATTTTCTTGCAAATGCTGCTCCATAACATAATCCATCGCAGTCGCGACGCGTGACGCTAATTAGGGCCGCACCACATCACGCAGTCCAATAAACAGTCTAATGGGCTTTGATATCTCGTCGTACGCGGAGAGCCTCGACACCTCCTCCCACAAGAAAAGCAATGCCACAGCCAGAACGATCTCCCGTTCTGTGTATGTGTGTGTGCAATACGCGAGTTGTTGATGATGAGTTGTCGCATCCGGGGCTCCCTCTCGTCCGGCGAATAATAACTTCATCCTAAATGTGGTTCTCGGACACGTTTATTAGATGCCTGACAGGGCTCTTGGTAATGAAGGCTGCTGCTGAACTCGTTTGACTCTGGAGGAAAGGCGAATGTACCACCTCGTGCACAAGTACTCGCGAATTATGGCACTCGCGTGAGTCCTACCATTACTAGAGACACTCTCGCAATTTATAATACGTAACTCGGAGACTAATCCGAATGATTGTCACGTGCGCAATCCCTTCTTGAGGTGTTTATTTTTGTCGTGAGCTCGGCCATTTAGTAATTAATGTCATCACCGGTTTTTACTGTTATTTATAGCTGCCTAGAAAACAAAAAACCGGAATAAAACAACGTCACTGTACCAAATTATTACCCATAAAGCCTTTCGATTTTCTGCAGTTCAACTTGAAGTTTCTTAACCTATGGGTTATGACCCATCTATGGGCTTCCTAGATGGGTCGTTCGAATCCACTTACATACAGAGATTCTCAAGCTACTACTTCTATACGAAACATACACCTCGTTCATGTTCCTCTATGGAATTTTTAACGAATGATTAGATGTTGGGATGTGCGTGTATGTGTTGTGAACCTACCGCGAAGTTTGTTTCTGCTTAATGCTTGTTAAAGTATTGCCATCTGCTTTTTCTGCTATGAGTGAAGTGTAATTATTGAATATTTGTACTGTAGCCTGTGTGTGTGTGCGCGCGCGCGTGTGCGTGGCGAAACTTCTTAACGGAGATTCTTGAGCTAATGGTCACGACCGAAACTCGATTCGCATGAGGCTTCCGAGATGGGTCGTGCAAACCAACTTACAGTCGTGTTATAAACGCACTTATTGCGGCAGTGGTTCCACTAATTTCTTGTGTGAAATCTCCCATAGATCGCGGTGCTGGTCTTGTCGTCGGTTATAGCTCGCGGCTGCAAAGGTTAAGAACCCCTGGTTGAACTTAACTCTTTGCGGTCCAGAGATTTTTACCGCATTTCGTTTGTAATTTATTTAGTTCTTCACCCCCGTAATGAGGAAGGCCCCTGGAAGTTTCTCTTTTCTCAACTTTTTTGTATGGCTTATGAGTTCTGCTAAGAAGCCGAGTTCATCGTTAGGGCCGTTGTAAATACCGTTGTGTCCTGGTGGAGACCAGTATCGAGGGCACCTCGACTTAGGTTCAGTTATAAAATAATAATACACGACATATGTAACTTCTTTTCAATTTTTGTTTAGCTTAGAAGGGGGCACGTTCTCCCTATTCCCCCTCAGCCTAGGTCTCCGCTCTTATTGCATATATTCATCGCCATAAATCCTTCAATCATCAGATTTTACGGGCCGTCCAAGTACTACGCCAGTGAATGTTTAGCCATTTTTGACCCCTTTCCCTCCCCTTGTCTGCAAAATTCCGTCATCTCTGCCCTCCCCCGTACCTCCTAACACATATTGGTGGGATCAGAGACGCACGTGGGGGAGGGGGCACAGGGGGCTCGTGTCCCCCCGCACGATCAAAGAATTATTTTTTGATGCAAAAAAAAGCTGTTGTTTTTTTAATTAAAATTTCCAAAGAAAATACCTTTATGTGTTATTCTAATCAGTTTCTGTTAATTTCAATGCTATTTGAAGGTTGAGAACTCAAAATTTCTTTTTAAGAAATTCAGTGCTACCCGCCAGATATGATAAACCTTTGGCCAGCGGACCGAATGTGGCCCAGAGGGATATCTGATGTGGCCTGCCCCCTCAACCCTAATTTTGTAAAAATGCACTAAGCGGCACATTCACAGATCGCTTAGGTGACCCATGTGACAGTTCCAGAGCATTTGAGCGGCCCGTGGCACATTCACAGATCACTTAAGTGACCCGCGACACAATTTTAGAACACTTAAGCGATCCGTGGCACATCTAGAGATCCCTTGAGTGACATGTGGCACAGTTTTAGCGGCTTTCAGTGTGGCTCTGCATCACTCAAGTTACCCGCGGCACATTCCCAGATTACTTAAGTGATCTACGGTATAATTACGGATCACTTGAATGAGGCGTAGCACAGTTCCGGTCACATTTCCAGATCATTTAAATCCGCGAAACATTTAGAGATCACTAAAATGGCTTTGTAATTCTGTTGCCCACAAACTAACGCACCGATTATAAGTTGACATTAACAATACTTCAGGTTTTATAAAGGATAGTTGACGAGAGATGTAAGCATTATCCAAACCCCCCCCCCCCCGGTCATCAAAAGTCAGAAAATAGGAAACTCCCCATCGATGCTGACGTAATACATGAATGATTCCTTATGTTGGAACTACTGTGCCCGCGTGGCCCCTAACAGGGGGCGAGGCTGGTGGGATTACAGCCCGTGCGCCAGAAATGATTCTCATAATTTTTTCACACTGTATATTCATAATATAGGTGCACGTGATGGATGTAAAACGGGGCCCACAAAAGACCTCAGGTCCTATTGCATGGGTATCAATCTCGGTGCAGTTATTGAATCCACTCCTCCGTAAAGTGAGGGTCTGGCAGGTCTCTAGCATGGTGGCCCGAGATAAATCTCATTATTTTTGTTATACTATAAATTCACTATGCAGGACGGCACCACTAAAGATCTCAGTCCATGGGGCCTGACTCCGAGATGGGAGAAAAAAAATGGTGCTTTTCATGGATCACACATTCTATGATCAAATATTCTTGTATAGAAGTCTTATATCACCTCTTAAAGTTTGTCCCATGAATTGTCACACTCTGTATTTTATTCAATACCGGCCATGAAAGGGCATACGATGTTTCTAATACCTTCCGCGCACACTAACAAAAAATCTGATCAGCAACGGGTAATTCTTCTAGTTTCAATGAAAAAAATAATAAGAAGTACTCAATTATTCCGATTGAATACACCATTAAAGGTTTGATTACTTTCTCGAAGGTAGACGCACAAGGAAAAACAACGGAATTCCGATCTTACAACGATCGTGAACGGAAATTAAAAACATTTCCATAAAGCTCAATAAAATATGCAAATGCATCAAACAACTGAACATTAGTGGACGAAAAATCAGTAAAAAAAATGTGTCCCTAATTTTAAAACGTAATAATGCCCATTAAAACAACGCTATGTTAATCCACTCGAATTTCAAAAAAGTGGGGAAACACATAGATTATTTTATTAATGGGATATTACCAGCTTGAATTTCCAAGAGGGTATTAAAAAACATGATAGCTCTAGAGATAGAGAGAGAGAGATATTCTAGAAATGAAAAACAAAAAACAAAGTTGTATCCTTAATTAGCTGGAATCAATTAGGAGATAACTGAACAAACGGCATCGATTACATAAATTACTGAGGAATTCAAGAGAGTTTGGGGGGGGGGGGTATGGAGAAAGGCAATTTTCTTTGAATACTTGCATACATACCACATAAATATCGTCCCTTCATCACTAACCCACTCTACTTTAGTCGTAACGACACTCGAGGGCTTTTTCCGAGAGAGAGAGAGAGACGTACAAGAAGGTTCTAGAATGGAAAAGGGCTGATGAGAGAGAAGAGATGATGCTAGGGTCATCATTTCCTTCGAATTGAAGTCATTTAAGTAAGCTGATGAGTTCGTTTAAAAATCGACGAGGAGAAGTAGAAAGAGAGAGAGAGAGAGGGAAATTCCAATCCAATATCGTTAATTAGGTAGGCAATTAACATCGTGCTTTTCGTGCAATGGATGTGGGGAGCTGTTCTACAGAATAAGAAGAAGAAGCAAGAGCAGGGAGGCCATTTAATGGGCTTTCCCCCTTAAACATGATGGGATCGAGTACCATCCAACCACAAGGTAAGGAATAAGGAGGGGATATCGGAATTAGGAAAAAGAGAAGGTGAAATCAGGGAAGAAGTGGATTTGAATTGGATTTTGCACCATAGCAAATGGGTTAGCATTGTTTGGAAATTGGAGTCCAAATTCGATTTCGGTTTCAAATAGAGGAGGGATTCTTGACATATCTAAACTTGTGGGGAACTGATAATTTTGTTGTTGTTTTTTTTTTTTTTGATGCTGCAGATTAATGGGTATTATAAACAGGTGTCTTCAAAAATGTACTGAAAATGTCTGAAACGCAATGTCAGAAGAAAAAAAGAATGTTAGAAATTGCATTTGAGATAGTAGGATTTGTGAGAGAGGCCACAAAATGTATTTAACCCTTAGGCTGTGGGGATAGTCGGAGAAAGATGCTCTCATAACGGTTGCGTAAACAGATGTTTCCTTTTTTTTTAGTTGCTTTCTGTGAAAGATAGATGACACTCAAATTCATACGATGCAAATATATTGATACCTTGGTAATAAACATAAATCGTTCCGGATTCACGTTCGTGAGCCGAAAACTTCGTAAGCCGAGTTATCACTATGCAGTGAAACTTAAGACTGACACTGTATGAGACGGAAGGTTGGTGGGTTCGATTCCCCACAGAGGAATGTGAATTTTCTTTCCGAATAACATCTCAATCTCCGCTTGGTTATCCAGGCTTTCGTACTTCGTATGAACGGCGGAGAGTGACATCGTTTATCTCTATACACATTCTCGTTTCAGGCACAACTTAGATGGCAAAACACGTAGAAAAAGCAAAAGTAAATATTTATACGATATTGAAAAAATGAATATCTTTTGAAGTCAAATATCCGCTAATTAAAATCAAAACAAGCGTACCGAAAAAGCTTTCGGGACAGCACGTTTACTGGCGCAAAATCGGAATGTCCCGGGAAACCGGGACATATGCTCAGCTTATGTGCTGATCGCCGATAAATGTTTTTGGTCAAAAGGGGGGTCGCGCTTCAAAACATTTACGTACTCCTGATAGTACCAGGATAGATAATTTGTTTTGAGATGTGCGATCATTATAACGGGAGTGGACTGCATTTTGAAGTAAAAATCATCATTTTAGCCTCAAAATTTGCCACCCTCTCAACAGAACCCTTTCCGGTATAGATGCACGCTCCAAAGTTCTTATAATTTCTAAATTTATAGGTTCGGATTATAAAAGATTGAGGGATTTCTTACAAGAATTCGATGAGAATATTTGCCCAGCACCTATGGCATTGCCTATTATAATCACTGATACGATATAGGATGCTATGGAATCGCCCAAGAGCGTGGACGATTTGAAAAAAATATCTGAGGAAAGAGGCAATAAACGAAAAAGTTTCAGAAACTGGGTTGAAGCAGCGTTTCTCAAAGTGGGCAATATCGCCCCCTGCAGGTGACGAATTGCACAAATACGCCTTTGGCCAGTACTCCTAGCGGATAGCGGTCGATTAGACGTAGAAGTGAGTCAAATGTTAGCAATGAGTAAAAGCCGTTAATGATAACAGTATCGTGTTCCGTGTAACCGTCCTACCAGTCACCTCTGATCATGTGATAGGCGTCAGGATAATTTATTGCAGCTTGTGCTGATTTGACAGTGGTCCCCAAAAAACGAGACGGGCTGACCCGGTAAACAGTTCCAGAACTCTTAAGCAATCCGTCCCACATTTAGAGATCCCTTGAGTGTCATGTGACGTAGTTTTTGAGCACTTAAGTGGCCCCAGTGTGGTTCTACATCACTCAAGTTACCCGCGACGCATTCTCAGATTATTTAATTGATCCCCGGCATATAACTGCGGATCACTTTAGTGATGCGTGGCACAGTTTCAGAGCACTTTGATCAGCGAAATATTTAGAGATCACTAAAGTGGCTCTGTAGGGCACTTATCAATAGGGGCAATGTTACTTCAAGTGCCCACAAACTATCGAATGGTTTTTCTCGTTTTTGACGCACCCAGTAAAATACCATTAAGAATATTTCATACTTTCATAAAGGATGGTTGATGACGTAAGCATTATTCAAACCCCCCCCCTCCTCCCTTGTCATCAAAAGTCAGCAAACGGAACCCCCCCCCCATAGATGCTGACGTAATACTTGAATGGCCCCCCAGAAAAGCCTTTTAACTCACTATATGGTTGTTTTCTCAGGATAGTCACAGTTCTTGCAGTGTAGTGGTTTTCTGAAAAAGAAAAACGTTAATTTTCACATAGAAAATTAAGTTAGAAATGCGGTTATTAGACAAATAAGCTAGATCTCATTATTCAAGAGCGCAGAGTGTATTTGTAGTCGGATACAAGTCATTTTGAATGAAATACAATTCTGAAAGAAACATGATAATGGTTCATAACAGTGTAAACAGGTTTTTTTTTCCCAGTGTCAGTCTCTGCCATTTCAGCTTGTCCGTTTCGTATAGGTAAGTGCTGAGGTGTGCCTATGATGTCGCCTATACGTTTGATACCTGTTTTGAGTTCAGTTAGAGTGTCACTAATCCAATGAGATTTGAGTATTTTATGGGGATACTTAAATGGTTTCCGTGAGTTGCCATCTGGAGAAAAGTCCTTCTTCGTCGTTGTATTGTACTGTTGCTTTAGATATGACGCCGTCCTCGTCCCAGTATACATGCATGGCAAGATTAAAGTGCCTGAAGACGGTGTGTAGTGATAAATGCTGTCAACAAATTCATTGTTGTCGTACACCACGTAACGCCAACAACGTCGTAGTTGGCATTTTTGAAGTATGCTGACCAGAAGACAAGATGTTTCGATCTGTACTGGTCCCAGGTGTTCGCCATAGATTCAAGTAATCCTTTGTGAATTGGTAGCCATTGAAATACACGTTCGTAATCTGTAAGTAGTTTAAAGATGGATTCAGCTTGAACGAAGTCCACGCCAAAAGCCCCCACACTGTAGGATTGGATAGATTTCAAAGTCGCATACCCGCTAATAGGTATTTGGAGCCAGTTCCTGGGTACAGCAGGTTGTGCTCTAATCCGATGAGGATCCACGGCGATAGCGAGTTGCGTGCATAGGCGTCCTGCGTCTCCGGGATCCTATGGGTTGGCTTGACTTTGTCGGGGTGGGGGGGGGGGACGATGAAAGAAGAGTAAATTTTTTGAAGAAGGGGGCGATGGAACAAGATGTTTGGAAAACATTGACTCTAAAAACGAATAGCGTCTGCTTTATGACAAGGCTTCTGCCGATATTGCTCCATCCGACAATTTTTTTGGAATTTTTTAAACAATTTTGCAAAATTGTTTCTTCAAAAATTATTTAGAAGAATTTGTATATAACAGCAGTTTCCCGCTCCCTATTTTTAACATTTGTAAATGTATCTCGTAATCAAGTGATTGCAATTCTAGAACGTACTCGAAGAATAGTAATTGCGCATAAGGTAGGCGTGGTTTTAATTTCGTGAGAGTGTTTGAATTGAAAATCATTTCAGAAATTTTGATCATGTAAATCTAAGCATTTGCTGTTTCTTTTTTTAATTTTACCACTTCAATTCATTTGGCAAGAAATGTGGAATATCTCTATTTGACGAATCGGCGATAAATATGGTAACCTCGTCCTAACCCAAGGGGACATTCATTCAAGTATTACGTCAGCATCGATGGTTGAGGGGGTTTCCGTTTTGCTGACAAGGAAGGGGGGGGGGTTTTGGTAATGCTTACGTTATAAACCACTGTTTATGAAAATATGAAATATCCCTAATGACATACTACTCGGTGAGCCAAAAACGAGAAAAACCTTTCGATAGTTTGTGGGTACTTGAACCAACATTCTTCTTATTGATAAATCCTACGAATATGTCCTTTATGTCCCACTCTATAGGACCACTTTAGTTATCTCCAAATGTCCCACAGATCCTTCAGGTGTTCTGGAAATGTGTCCAAGCCACTCAAGTGTTCTGGAACTGTGTCCAAGCCACTCAAGTGTTCTGGAACTGTGTCCAAGCCACTCAAGTGTTCTGGAACTGTGTCCAAGCCACTCAAGTGTTCTGGAACTGTGTCATGCATCACTCAAGTGATCCATAATTATGCCTCGGATATTTTACGTAATTTGGGAATGGGCCGCGGGTAACTTTAATGATGTAGAACTGCACTGGGTACCGCTGAAGCGCTCTAAAAATATGCCACATGTCACTCAAGGGAGCTCTAAACGTGTCACGGATCGCTTAAGTGTACTGGAACTGTGTCGCCGGTCACTTAAGTGATCTATAAATGTGCCGCTTGGTTCATTTTTACAAAATTAGGTTTGGGGAGAGGCAGGCAATATCAGATAACCTCCAGGACCACATTTGGCCTGCGGGCCAAGGGTTTATCATATATATCTTATAGGGTAGGTCGCAATGAATTTCTTAAAAAAAAAAAAAGACTTCTTCAATAGCATTGGAATTAAGAGAAATTGATTATAAGATTATGGTTATATATATAAAAGTATTTTCTTTCGAAATTGTAATTAAAAAATATATATATATATTTGTTGCATTAAGGAAATAAATTTTTGTCGAGGAGGGGCCACGAGCCCTCCCCCCCCCCCTTCCTTTTCCGCGTACGTCTGTGATCCCACAATATGCGTTAGGATTCAGGGGAGCAGAGCTGATGACGAAATTTTGGTGACAAGGGGGAGGGTGTCAGAGTTTTGCTGACAGGGGAGGGGGAAAGGATCAAAAATGGCTAAAAGTTTGCTGACGTAATATTTGAACGGCACATTAGAAAAAGGAAGAAAGGTTAAAGAAAAACAATATATATAAAAGGAAAAATTATAATACGTAAGAGTTGACGATAGAATTTATTTTAGAGTCATCTTTTCACCATCATCCTACGTGCTATATTTCGCTCTTGCATATATGGAAAGATACATTATATATGTGTGTGTGGGAAAAAAAATCAGAAGTGAAAGGAGGGAAAGATAAAAAAAAGCAAGGATTACTATAAAGTTTCATGACGGTGAAGAGAGAGGAAAGAAAAACAAAGAGAGCTTATTTGAATTTAATCCTCTCGAGTTTCAACGTAATATCACGCCTGTGATCGTGAAGCGGTTAATAAGATTGAATTTATCAATAAATGAAAATTAAGAGATGAAATAGTGGAGAAAATTATGAGATCATATTTTTATATTTTAAGGTCATATTCCGAAGATAACGTTAATTTTTGTGCTGCTGCGCCATCTGTGAAAGGAAATTCAAACAAATTTTTAAATATGTTTAAAAAAAAATCAACGCCATGATGACCATTTTTTTGCAAACAACAGTTGTTATGTCATTTTATTGATAAAATCATTAATGTTGGAAATGTGTGATGGAAATTTCGCCCAGCCTGGATATTTTTTTTTTTTTTTTTTAATTATATAAATCAAATTTATTGTTATCATATAACAGTACAAAAAGAAAAAATTTACCAAGGAGTCAATCAAAAAAATGACCCATTCTGGTAAATGCTAGTAAAGATTAGTATGGAAAACAGAATAGTCAACTAAAAAAAAAAAATCAAAATTATTCAAATTAAAATAAAAATTAATGGCAACAGAGGAGTGCAATTTAGAAACAGTTCTACATGCTGCAACTAAAAATATAATTTTTTTAGATGTTGGAATGAAAGCAAAAACGACTAGATGCAGCATGTAGTTAAATTAAACTGTTACGTTATTTAAGGATTATATGAGCAACAGAAATAACATTAAAACAAATTTTCTATACCATCTAGTGAGAATATGTATTGCTTGACACACTTTTTAAAGGATGATAAATTAGTATTGTGAGTGATTTCTGGTGGTAATGTATTGTAGAATTTTGGGATAAGGTAAGTAAAATTTTTCTTCAACAGTGTTTTATGAGGCAGCGGAAGTGAATACATATTATTTAATCGATTTGAAGATCGAGATGTATTTAAAGGCAAGGAGAATTGACCTTTGAATAGGAGGAGAATAGATTTATAGAAATATAATTGACGTAATGTAAGTATTCCAAGATGTTGATGAAGTTGTATTGATGGTGTAGTAAAGTTATTTGTGATGATTCTAATTATTCTCTTATGGAGGCTGATTATAGGGTAAAGGGTTGAAAGGTAGTCAGAACCCCAGACAGTTAGACCATATAGTAGGAGTGAGTGAAACAAGGAATAATAAAGGGTTAATAAAAACGACTGATTCAAGTAAGATTTGTGTTGCGAATGTCCTCAATATTGTCTGTCATCACGAAATCGCGCTGCTCTCTTTTGTAACTGACTAGCAGTTTTGAGGAAAGGTCAAGCACGATGCAAATAATGAACAGCGAGCTCATACATTCATGCATGTATATACCGTAAAGGGGGCATATGTCGGGACGGAAATCATGCGCATGGATGTGCAGGAAGTATAATTAGTCGCGATCTACTTTACGAAACATTCAGAATTTAAAATATAGCATGTCTCGCATATGAGGTTGAAAGGTGCTCGTTTTATGTCTCATGGTAATGAGCGAGGAGAGTGATGCTTATGCCGTTGAACCACGAACAAGAGGACACTGAATTTAACATATTTAATTAAATATGAATATTTCGTTGTGAAGCGACATAAAGCATTATTTGAGAGTAATGTTAACTATTATATCGGAATTGCACCGTGAGATATTTAGCACAGCGAACAGAATAGGCTAGAACATATAAAATAAATGGCATTTTAAATGCGTGAAATAATGTGTGTGTGCTTTAGACGTAATGTAAATGAAGAGGGCTTGTTTTCAGAAGAGAACATTTCCACACTTTGCTAAATTTTCAGTAGAAGTAAAAACTTATTCCTCCGGAATACGCTTGCTTTACAAAAGTAGAAAATAGCCAAGCAGGTAACATGTGGCAATGGTAAAATAATATTTGTGAATGCTGTGCCTCTTCAGCTACATTCAAGAGAAAGGATCAGCATTTGAATTTTAGATATGTTCCGTTTTGAATGAAAGCTAGTGGAAATGTTACCTTTTATTAAAATTTGAGCTGCTCAAATTTGTCGTCTGAAAAAGTTGGAAATAGCCACGTTAAATATATATATATATTTAAGTGGTTATTATATATAAGTTATTATATATATATTCATATATATATGAACCATGCAGAAAATCTAGAATTTTTTTATAACGAAGTTTCGTTACTACGACGTGATTTCTCCGATCTCTTTGAATTCGTTATAACGGGATTCGACTGTATTGTTGATTACGCCAAGTAGCGCATGCGAAATGGTATAGATATTTAGATACCTCGCACGTGATTTCATTATCCCTTCGCATCTCTATTTCATTTTGTTTTGTCTTCTTCCCAATCAATATAATACCATTTGTGTTTGAAGTATTTAGTCTTTGTAGGATTTTTTGTTTTTGTAAAGTATTACACTTGTGTTGCATTTTCGCCTCCTCTTGCATTCCAAGCCAGTCGATGCGTTTTGATAACATTATTTCTACTTCTCGCTGGCTAGTCGTAGGTATTTTGGTTAAGAAGTGGTCCTTCATCGTCATCAATTTCTTCTTCAATTGCAGTAGCACTAGAAACAATTTATTCATCGTTCGAAATTTCAAAGCGAACACACAGTCTACTCTGCCGCGACTGTGAGACCAGCGTTTAACATAATTTCGACTGGTTAGTGATGGGGTTGTAGCGCGTCAGATCTCTCAAGCTCAACACTTCTGCCATCATACAGTAGGCCTACAGTCACTTCCAGCTTTATTCAGTAGGGTGCAAAAGTAATCCTTGGACAATTTTAAAGATGTCATGTCTCTTTGTTGTTGATGCCCATTAATTTTTTTTAAACGATGACGGATAACAGAAACCGACGGTTAAACGATGAACGATTAATCGAAGTTTTACTATATTAATCACTTTACTATTTTATACGTCTTACTTTGATTTGATTTTGCCACGGACGATGACGTTTTTGATGATTCCCGTTGCGGTGTAGTCATTTTGTAGAATGTAATATTAGTATATGTATTAGCTATGTGTATACTCAACCCTCACGTGTTGATTTGGGTGTATGGAACATCAAATTTACTGGAATTGTCTCTTTGTATTTTCGGTTTTTTTTTCTCTCTCGGTGTCATAACTGTCATTGTAAATTTGTCGCGGGTTCGTCGTCATTTTCGTGCCTGGTCTCGATGGGTTTGTTTGTGTTGGTCTTTCCACCAGGGGTGTGAGCCATGGGGAAAGAGCATGGGGGCCATGATTGTTGTTTGTTTTGGTGATTCCAGAGAGAGAGAAGATTTTAACTTGCCCATGAAGGTACCCTTACTGCCCTCTCGTCATTAGCATATGAAATACGATCATTCTACAGTGAAATCTCCCGTAACTGTCACTCCCGTTGCCGAACAGCTCGAGTAACTGAAACTTCTTGAATTACGTCGATGGGACGCCATGTATCCTACTATAAATTGACACTCCTCGTTAGCGGACAAAAAATTTTGGTTTTATGGGTGATTAGTCCACAACTGAAACTTAAGGGATATATACTGTATATATAAACAAATTACTTGAAAAGAAAAAGTCTAAATTAAATTAACACGCAAAAACACTTCTTCAACGTTGGTAGACAGAGATATATTTTTTGATTTTCGACAAAAATTGTACTTGCGGTAACATATTTTGATTAAAGTACCAAACGTTGTTTTAATTCTTCTGCAGTCCTGCAGATGTCAGTGCTCTCGCATGACATTTGCTAGTACTGGACAGAATGGCCTCTGTTATTATAAAGATCATTCTCGCTGTAGTTTTTGCTGCTATAAATAGGGTCCGTGGCAGACACCAATATTTCCGTGGAGCCACGGCTAAACGGTTTTGGGCACAGCTGCCCTAAAGAGGAATCTTTACGAAGTGCTCATTGGTATATGGATGGTCTAAAGTACAATCTCTAGTGTAATTTTTTTCCAGTCGGGCTTTCGCCTCAAAATCGAAATCATATCGAACATCCTCAAGATCAGCGAACACAACGAACAATTCTGTCATTTCCATAACTAACTAAACTAATTTTAAAAATATCGGATGAATAAAACAAAATAATCTCATCGGAAAGGAAGCAGCGCCGTGTACGGAAATTAATGTCAATATGTTAATTAATGTTGCAGCACTGAACAAAGTGTATAGGAAAAAAAAGGAACAAGAAAAAATGCAGATGAAGAAAGAGAAAGCTTAATTATGGATACGCACGAACTAATTATTCACTTGCCAATTTATCAAAAATATTTCACATAAACCCAGTTGCTATCGGAAAAATGCAAAAAAAAAACAAAAAAACAAGCGTATAATAAAACACGATATTTTCGTAACGATTTTGATAATTCACTGTAATTCCAAATGTATTATGTATGTATCTATGAAAGAATCGTTGCCATCATATTCGTGCGAAGTAATCAAATTTTCTTTTCGTCGCGCAAAACATGATTATTATTATCAATAAGAATGAATCTGGGACCTTACAGATCAAAGAACAGCCCATTAACAATATAAAGGAAGCTGAAACTTAATTGAAATTAAAGCCATTGTAGGCTTCCTGCATAAGACGACTAGTTTACGCTACTGCACCACAAACGTTATTGAATGTACAAAATCCAACACGTGTTTCAGAGAAATGAAACATTGCCAATGTCGCGTGGTGAACGATACCACATGTCTTATGTGCGACCACATGTCAAAGATGCGAACAAATTAGTTTCTTTAGGTACGACATAAAATGATATTCCAATTAAATATTATAATTGCATGATGATATTCAAGTTAAAAGTTACTGCCAGAGACAGTACATAGATTTCTTTTCACACTTCGAGGAGTTTATTAACTAAACAAACATGTTACATCAGAAATATTAATTCGATTAACTCACAACATTTCAAGATACTGGCACTCACACTCACCCTAACTGGATACTCAAGTTGTCGCCTGACGTCAATAAAAACGTTTTTTGGAAGTCAAAAATGTCTCAAACGTGACGTGATAAAATGGTCATGATCGTCCATTTTGGAAACGTCAAAAATTACCATTTGCAAATAGTTCGACTTTCAGAAGATAAATGTCGCTATTCGAAAAGACGGGGAAAAAATATGACCTTTCGGCGCAGGTCGGTTTCGAATCCAGTCCGTTCGAGGATTGCCCCATGCATCTCACGCCATGCGTCTACCGATCGCATTAACGTAGCAGTAACCCTCGGGTGTTATTTTATGAAGACTTTAAAAGTATTGATTAGTTATAGTACAATTACCGTTAATCTCTTGTTAAGTTTAGCCGATGGCAATTATTTTTCGGTTTCTTTTCTTTTTTTTTATCCTTGAAAAATATAGTGTGATATAATTATAAATATAATATAATTATTTGCGTTATTTATAATTATCGAAAAAAAAGATTAATTTAACGTGTTGATAAATTTATATGAACAATTTCTCATTGAAAAGTTTTACATTTCCATTGAAACAAAATCACAATTAAAAGTACTTCATCTTGTGACAACCATCAGTAACGAATTGGCCTAGGGTAATTTTGAAACACCCTTTGAAGGTTCCTTAACAAACATTTTGGATAATTTTGATATTTTCATCCGGAACAGAATCTTTAATTTCGAAAGAAATTCTTGATTTTTATGACGTAAAATCATATTTACGCCATTTAATATCACGTCATTTCATGACTTTCATGGCTAATGGAGGTCATGAAATGACCTGATATTTCATTAAGGTCATCAAGTATCACGTCATTTCCTGACCTTTATTGTTCGTGGTCATCAAATGACTTTGAAATGACGTGATTATTTTTTTCACTGACGTCATTCAGAGAAAATGACCAAATTTTCACGTCATATTTGGCGTCAGGCGACTACTTGGGTATTTAACTAATCACTCACCATCGAAGCTTAGCCCTTTCCCATTCCGAGAGAGAGTTCAAAACGCGACTACCCCATGGAAGAACTTTACCCCATCTGCCGAAGAGCCTCGTGTGTTTCCACATAAAGTCGGTGAAGACTCCTGCTATTGGACGGAAGCAATCGCCTGATATCTGTGAGGGGTTTCCATTGTCCCAGAGGCACGCAATGGCTGTCTCAGGTGACGAGAGCAGATCGTGTTCTGTAAGTACATATTCAGTGCTTATGTGCGTCATGGAATTCCCTAAATAAGGTAATTCCTGTAAAATATCGATGTGAAATATGGCTTGCAACATTTTAAACTGCTGCTATCTGCATAAATCGCTACTTCCAAGTCACAAGAAATCGTGGCTAGTATTATCACGCAAATACAAGCTTTTCACTGAACCAGATTCAGATGCCAAGGAAGCCGTAGAAGAGAAGACGGACATGTAGAATCCATGTTGCGTCTTGTCGAGTCGCTATCTGCTGATGCCGTCACCATCTCGGACTTTCCACAAACAAGAAGAACATGCAGGCGCGATCTACTTTTCAGGAGGACCATCGAGATTGCAAGTCACATGAGGAACCTGGAGACATCCAAGAATAAGGAAAGGCTCTCTGATCATGTCTTTGAGAGCTTCCTGACTCTTACGACTGACATGAGGACTCATGCAACATCGTCCGGAAGAAGAATCCGAAAAAGACGACGCAACCTGTAAAAGAATTAGTGACTCCGATTTTTTCTCCTGTCCCGTTTCCCTCACCAGGAAGAATTGAAGCAAGTGAAAGTGATCTAACCATCCCTCTTCAACCTCTGGAACAGCCTGCAGTGGTACCCAGATCAAGTTGCGGCGAAGAGTGATGAGGAAATCGCTGATCCAATCCCCTCGGCTGTGATAAATCGAGGTCAAAGAAGGAAGATACCCCCAGTTCACATCTCCAGTCAGGGAAATTGGAGAAGAATTTCCAAAGACTTGGATACCATATGCCCCTCTGGATTTCAAGCAAAGATCATGAACAGCAGAGTCACGGTAACTCCAGGGTGTGCTAATGATCACCGCCTCATTACTCGATATTGTTAGGCAAATAATATTGTCTTTCCCACATATCTCTTGGATAGAACCGGATTCATACGTCATCAAGGGTCTGGAAATTGACTCCTCTAACGAGGACATAATGCTCTCATTACAGGACTTGAATTTCCAGGTATCCAAGGTCCAGCAGCTGAGACGACGTCGTGACGGAAGGAAGCTACCTATTTGGAAAGTGGACCTCCCTCAAGTCCCGGAGTCGGCGAGGATCCTGGACCTAAAGGTTATAGATCACTTCAAGATAAGGGTCGAGAAGTTCAAGAACAGAAATGCACAGAGGAACATCATCTGCTACCGCTGTCAAAGATGGGGGCATCACAGTTCTGGATGTGAGACGCCGGAGAGATGCGTCAAGTGTATTCTCCCACATCCGTCCCGTCTGTGCTCCAATGTACGCAGAGTGGATACCCCTCGGTGCACAAACTGCTTACTGTTCCATACGGCGAAATACCGAAAATGTAGGTTCTCACCGTACAGTAAACAGTATAAACAAGCCGAAAAAAAAGCCCAGTCTAATCAAGGAACTTCTAACAAGCCTAAGGTGCGTATTCAAGCCAGAGCGCCCGCAACCCCAACTCATGTGGGAAAAAATCTGACAAGCAGCGTAACTGCCCAAAGAAACATGCATCTCCTAGTTATTCACCGGGTACAAGCTTGGACGGCGCCGTTGATCGAATCCACGAACTGGCCACCAAAATTCAGCTCTTCATCATGAAGTTCATAGGGGCCAACAGCGAGTTAAGCCTAACCGAACTCGTTCAGCGGTTGCAAGCCAGCGTTAGGAGATCGGCTTCACTCATCGAGAAGTCTTTTTCAACGATCAGGATGGACTAATTTTTTTAAGATCTCTGGGGTTTTTTGCGTTACAGCCCGTAAGGACTGGTGTTCTTTCCCCAATTTCCACCTTGAACAATCGATAATTTCGACTTGTATCATGTTTTCAAGTGAAATTGCTCCTCAAGCAATGGGGAACATGCTGCAGTTTGGACCAATAGGAGAACTCCTGCTGTGACGTCACAGGCTTTAAGAAGTGCTGTGGCTAAGTTGTGGTGGCATTTTTCATGTCTCCGACCAAAATTGACCAATTTTTCCCGGATATGACAAATTTTTTTCTTTTTTCTCACTTACATACACGCATTTACTGACATTCACATTTTTTCCCTTCTTCATAGGCCCGTCTTGGGCCCGTTCTTAATCCCACTATCAGCCTTTTTGATCTGGGCATGGGGGCAAAAACTTTGATTCTGGTCTGGTCTGGTCGTGGAATTCCCTGGTGAGGGAAAATAGAACACACGTGTTGCTTCCATGTATTGATGTGTGCTTTGTGGTTTCTGTATGGGAAGGAGAGAGAGAGAGGAGAAGATTGAGTGCTGGTGCACTCGTGACATCGATGAATAGACGCTGAATAAAGGCCCCACTTACAGGGGGTCACTCAAAAAACATTTTAATAAAGTACAGGGTGTTTATAAATAAACGGACGCAATTCAGACGTATGTAGTGCCCATTCCGATAGAGGTGGTTTGATGAGATTGGCATATAAAGCAAGGAGTGGCCAAACCGCAGCATGCTTGCCACAATTGGCATGCCATAGTATCAGGAGTGGCAGACGAACGCTTTTCAAAAATTAAATAAATTCTATAGATGGCTTTTTTCTCAGCCAGAGATATCAAGGAAACAGTTATTTTCCGGATATTGTGCTGAGGTGAGCTCGGAAAGAAAAGTCATCGCATCTCCGCCGGGACTCGAACCCAGGCCCTCTTGCATACCGGGCAAGCATGCTACCATCTACACCACTGGAGACACATGAATCTGCCTTCCTAATTTCACGCACTGTGTCGTGAGGCGCTGAAGTAGAGGCATTAGTAGCCTCTCTTAACTTCAGGAAATGGCCCCCGGGTGGGACCGTTTAGAGAGATATAGATGGCTTTTTTCTCAGCCAGAGATATCAAGAAAACAGTTATTTTCCGGATATTGTGCTGAGGTGAGCTCGGAATGAACCGTCTCTCTAAACCGCTATATCTCTCTAAACCGTCCCACCCGGGGGCCATTTCCTGAAGTTAAGAGAGGCTACTAATGCCTCTACTTTAGCGCCTCACGACACAGTGCGTGAAATTAGGAAGGCAGATTCATGTGTCTCCAGTGGTGTAGATGGTAGCATGCTTGCCCGGTATGCAAGAGGGCCTGGGTTCGAGTCCCGGCGGAGACGTGATGACTTTTCATTCCGAGCTCACCTCAGCACAATATCCGGAAAATAACTGTTTCCTAAATAAATTCTGTTCATTTTTCCAATCAAAGAAATTCTCTCCAACTTTTAAACAATCCTTTTCTTATGAATGATGGTTTTGTAGGCTGCCAAACCTAAATTTATTATGGTAGGCACTCTTAAAATAATAACTTTGTGAGATGACTTTATATTCAATGCGTACCTATCAGGTTTTTGCTCTTTGGGCATTGCTGCTGGTCATCCCATGTGTGTGCGCTTTCCAGCACGACCCAACCCACACGGGTAAAAGGCTTATATCCCGGGAGGGACAGAGCCTGGGTCGTGTCTGGTCTGTCGGTCATCCCATGTGTACGAAATACAGGATTTTCCGCCCATATGGGGGGCATGCATTGCGTAGTGGAATTGTATATACATGAATTCTTGGAGGGGTGGGAGGAGCTGAGTTCTCTTACAAAGTTTATTGAGGGGATGGGCAAGCATCCCCTGAGTCCCCAAGTTCCGGCGTCTATTACCAACATAGTGCGGGTAAGATGAACTTATACGGTATACGTACATACATTAATTTGCTGGAATTTATGACTCAAAAATAAAATTAATTTAAAACTGAAAAAAGTGACTGACTGAAAATTTTTTATACGAAAATAAGAAGAAAGCCGAAGAATATTTTGCAGGAAGGAAGAGAATGTTCGTGTCCCGTAAAAATGGTAAGTATGGCCTGTGTGTATTAAAACTCGTAGAGTGGTACGCACATCAAAAATAATATTGCTTGCGGCATGGCTTGGAAAAACGTTGACCAATCTTGTCATAAAGAATTTTGTCGACCATGAGGAAAAGAAAGATTCAATAAAACATAGTTCATTCTTTGACCACTAGGTGAAAAAATAACGTTTTTTTTTAATCGCAGTTTCAATGAAATACGCCCGCCACAATGGATGGGGTTAGTACCCATTTTGGTGGACGTATTTCATTAAAACTTGGTACTCACGTTATTTGGCCAATCGGAAAAAGATTACTACGTTAAAAAAGCGCCACTTTTTCACCTGGTGCTGAAAAATGTAACTATTTTTTATTGAATCTTTCTTTCCCCTATAGTCCATATACCCTATATAGCAAGTTCCATCAAAATTGCACAATGATGTTATTAAGCTTGAATTAAGTCCTAATAAAAGGAATGAAGACGTTAATGTGCCTGCGGTTGAGAATACGAGTCCTATTTATGTGGAGGTGTGTCTGATAGATAACCACCAACCTACACGCTGCTGGGTTAATATGACCTCATGTACATCATCTACGGAATTATATTCTTCAAATTGACAAACAACGCTAAACACAAGAAAATATCATCACACACACACACACACACACATTGCATTTTCCGATCCAAAATCTAAAATTCAAATTAGTAGCCAAAGATCCGAAATTTCCACGGCGCTAATATCTATTCAAATTTCTCACAAACACATAATAACACGTTTCTCTTCGGAAAAAGATTACCCCGGGCGAGTCACGACAGCTGTTATTCGCTCTTTTGATGTATTAACTCATCAACGAATCGCCAGCGAAGAACATTACGTAATAACCGGCTATTTATAATCATCCATCTATACTTTATATCTCAACACAGTATCTTCGAGAAAAGCGGTAAATCCCGAAATCAAAACCCGTTTTAAAATCGTCTCCGTAACCTTCAATTTATCATGTCCAACCTCTTCCCCTCCTCCGAACTACGTAATTGGGTATCAAATTTGCATGCGCAGAAAATGAACTTTCACACTTGTTATTAAAAGCGTTTATCGTTAACAAGTTGTAAATGAAATCATTAGAGCAATCCCTACCCATTAATTAAACCGGGGCGATTTTAAAATCATCGATAACGCGGAATTTTCTGCAGTGAAAATCGTTTTAAAATGAATGTGGTACGGGTTTTAGTGGAATTAATTTCGAATTAAATTTATGGCAAATATTTCGAAAGGAATATTAAGCCTTATATACGGTATGCCCCGGACATTTTTCTCACTAATGATAAGAATTTATGAATCCTACTTGGGCCGTATGGGGTTGGGGGAATTGAGTGATTCCCTAACGAAAGATTAGCTGGGATCCGATTTGGCTCTTGAACTGGAAAGTCCGTGCTTGGAGATATTTCGCTGCGGTAGTCGAGTCGTCATAGTGACGGACTGGCAACGCGGGTTCCGGGTTCAAATCCCACCGTCACCATGGTGGTGGTCGGTTTTTGTGGTACCCAACTTCGAGGCGCTAGTGCGAGCCTATCTTACCGTTAAAACGTCTCGCCACAGAGATAAACAGGTCTACAACGGTACAAATATTCATTCACTGCAGTCCGCTCATAGATGGCAGCACAGAAAATGCTAGAAACACTAGATACGCACTCGGACTGTTAGGTACCCGCGCACACACACACTTCCGGCGCAACTCAATCTGTAATAAATTGCCCATGACGATAGACCGGAGATATGTCAACACCGTCTATAGCAGAAAGCCACCGCGCGATGCTCGTAACGTCGCTAAAGGCCTAATATATTAATTAACATCACATCTATAGCCATTGGATGCATATTCCGTAAAAGGAAAGGGAAACAAAACTGAACAGCACTGTAGACGGAGGCTTCGTTTTCCGCCACAGTGAAGGCGCTGTATATGTATGTTTTGTATATATTGTGATTTAGACCATTCTCGAATCTGTCCTACTTCAACATTCCAACTCCTTCTTACTTGCCCCACAAGTCATTCCCACACTTTTTTGAAATCCCCGGCTGCGTTCTCCGGCCCTTATGTCCCTATCAACGCCCGTGCAGCTTTTCTCCCTAGTCATTGGGTTCAGCTATCCATTTAAGTCAAAATTTGACTAAAATGTACAAGCCATTTATTGGCTTGAACGTTGCATCGAGTTGATGGCTGTCTTCATGGGGTGAGCGACGTGAGTGATTCGATACTTACGAGCACGGGGCATTTATAGCCCCTGCTATAAATGTTTTCTAACTTTATCCGACACAACTCTGCCTCTTTTGAGGTAACGGAATTAAGGTGCTTTGTATCAGTCCGGCGTTGTAAGCGGTTCTATCTATCTATATCTATCTATCTATGGCCATTGGATATAGCAGGCTGACCCATGCGCCACCTTTACCCTTTTTTGCAGAAACTCCAAGGGCTATAGGTGAGGTGACGTCACGAGCTTTGCGTGGAGGCCTGCTGTAGATGGTGTTGGTTGTGGTCGGTTTGAATGGATTAATGCTCGTCAGTCTCCTCTTCTTGGACTACGATGTAGGGTATTGGTTCCCAACTTTTGAAACCCCGCGGGCCGTTTGATTTTTCTTCCTTTTTTTGTGAGTGGAAGGCCCGGTCATACATACGACTAATAGGAAATAAATACGTAGAAATGAATAAGTGAAAACTCACTGCGCGGTTTCACTGATGTCAGGGCCCATTACTGAGCAGCAACCCGGCGGTTGAAAAAAACTGATCTAGAGAGCACTGTTTCGTTTTCGTTCCGCAGTGTTTCAACCTATGGTCCCATTTTTTCTGGTGGCCACGCCCTTGTCTTTTAAAGCCCCGGCGACTCTCCTTATCAAGAAGTGAGACCCTTCTTATTATTGAATTGATTTTGCGAGACAATTGATATTGAAGAAACATTTCATGAGTAAGGTTCACCTCTGATTCAGTGAGGATTTTCGTTGGGGTGCAGTATCGTTTCACTTCCAAGGGCTCTCAGGCATAAAAATATTAATAATAATCTGGTGGCTCTTACTTTAGTCGAAAACAAAAGCTTACATATTTACTACTTACTCTCGCAAATCACAGTAGTAGATCTGATCGTTTAGCACTTTGCTCTAAGGCTGGGGTTCTTGAAATATGGATCGCTACACAAACTTGGGTCGCAGGGACTCCTCCGATGGTTGTAAGAGCCACTTACAATCTCGAATGAACGAAAATTTTCTAATGAATGGAAAATGATTCCGAAATCGATGAAATATATTTTTAAAATTAATGAAAAATAAATCTCAAATTGATGAAAAATATTTTTAAAATTGATGAAAGGTAATTGAAAATTAAAGCCAGAGAAATAATTAGAATTAATGAAAATTCAGAATATAATACAGAATTATTATATTTATTATATTATTATTATTTTAATACAGAAATAAGTTGAAGCTTATTAAAGGCTTTTGATAACCTGGATCTTCTCTTCCCTGTTTGATTCAGTGCCCTGGGCTCATACTCTGTTGGCCGAACTGTTAGAAACTATCAAACGGTTTCGACTAGGTTCAAAAACTAAAGATTTCGTTCATGAGAAATTCATGTGTTTAACACAAAAAATTTAAATTAAAAATAGCCGATGGGTCGCGAAGTTGATCATGTTGTTGGTTTTGGGTCGCGGCAGAAAAAGATTAGAAACCCCTGCTCTAAGGTTTATTAGATCTTCCTCTGGCTCTAATCATAACGGTTAATCCTCGAGTGAGCTCTCGAAAAATTATCTCCTGATGCACCCCCTGAAGACATTTTAATCATTTCTTTTAAACCTGTAAGCATATATCTTTATCTTTCGTACCTTCCTCAGATTTTCTCTGTAATTCCATCATCTCATTGAATGTTCTTCTTAGCGCTAACAAACGCAAAAACAAATTGAGTTTCATCTCCATCTGTTTAATCAAAGAACTTTCAACACTAACCAAACATAACATATTTAACATTCTCTTCTCTGAAGAAGCAATTTCCGATCTCTTTCTTCCCACAGGCGTATTTATGGTTTTACCAACTGTGGGCTACACTAATTTTGCCGCCCTTCTCTCATTCCAGTCCTTTTTAGTTAATCATTGACTAGTCTTTCCTCTCGAATTCATCACACTTTGCTATATATATATACATATATATAATCTACTTGGTCTTCCCCCCCCCCGCAAGTACACCCGTCTTTAAGTCACTCTTTTGCTCACTCTCATGCTCACACACTCTTTAAATCACTCTTTTAGTCAGTCACATGCCTGCACATTATTTCGGTCACATATTATTCGGTCATATTCGGTAGCTTGCACACCTTTCTAGGCCACTCACGTGCTTGCACACTATTTTAATCACTCACATGATTGCACGCTGTTTTGGTCACTTAATGTTACTGCACTGCTTTGCGTAGCCACATGCTTGCACACTGTTTTAGTCACTCACATGCTTATTTCTCCTTTCCTACTAAATTCATTCACATTCTCCCATTCTACTAGATTTTTTTTGGTCAATCACACGTTCACAAATTCTTTTAGCCACTTGCTGACCTAGTCCTTCACTCTTAGGCCACTCGTTTGGTAATTATTCGTGTTCTTGCTCAAGCTTTAAGTCATTATTTTGCTCACGTGCTTGCATGCTCTCTAATTCACTCGTCTGGTCACTCACTGACATAGACCCTTGCTGTCGGACCCAGCTACGGAGGCTGATTTATTGAGGGTTATATAGCCTAGAAATTTCGCCACTCTTTTTCCCATTCTACAAATTTTCTTGAACACTCATTCCTCAGTTTTGCCGTCCTGGGCTATAGCCTGCTATGCCTCCTCCCGTAAATACGCCACCGTTTCTTTCTACTCGTTCCCCAAACACTATAAATAGGGAATGTTCTCCAATGATGCTTTTACCTAGATTTCGGCGTTTCAGAGCTGAAAACAAGAATTTTCGTTCTTATCTTCATTGAGTTTTATTTCCTTAATATTCTGTAGATCTTCACTCCTGACAAGGACTCTCCTGATTCTGAACTCCGTTCAGAATCAGGAGAGTCCTTTTTATTTATTATTATAATTATAATAATTATAATAATAAATTGTAGGACACTGTATAAGTAGCCCTCGTGTGCATGACCGTGGTGAGACAGGAATGATCAAATGAATGATCAAAAATAATTTAAACACAAACAACAACAAAACCCAAAGAACCAACAAAAACCATTTGTCTTGGCTCATTACGAACGTATGGATTAATTCACAATGCCAAGGACTATAGTTGTATTAAAGTGCATTAAAATTGCTCATCCTTCATCATTTCAGTTCAGAAATAATGAACCTAAGATAGAATAGATCTTTCCCGATGTACTCTACAAGATTAGCACAATCTCTCTCTTCAGCACGACCAATTATTTTATTGGTTAACTTTAACTATAATATCTCAAAGAGGAAAAAAAACCATCAGAATCATTAGAACAGAAAAAGTCCATTAGAAAGCAATCATACCTGAACTTTCCTGATGCAATCAATATAAAATATAGAAAAAAAAATCCGAAATGATTACGGTCTTTGCTTTCACCTAACAAAAAAGACACGTTTCATTTTCTTTCTATTATTAAGGAAGAAACAGGGTGGGGTTTTTATTCCTAAATTGGTTTATTATAAAGCCATTTTTTTCTTCTAGTTATTATGTCTTCTCTTTACGGTATAATAGGAGACTGTGTGTGTACTTGTAATCAACTTTCCGTTTCTCAAAGTACTTTTTTTTTTGGGACAAATGCTTCGGGATTAGGAATCAATGGAGGATAAATACGTGAAATTTAATTAAATATGATTTTGCTTCAAAGACTTGATTGCTATTATCGTTTGAAAAGTCAAATATGTATCCGGTTATAATCTGAATTCAGTGGTGTATTTCCCCAAAAAATATTCGGGGTATGTTACAGGATAATTGAAAAATCTGGTTAATTTCAAAATGTCTAATTCATTTTGCTGAACGCCGGTTGATTGGAAAATTATACGACACCAATATTATTTAGGCAATCATCACATACACCAGGATCCGATTTCTGCATGGGCATCATTGGCATTTGTCCAGGGCCTCGTGTTTAAAGGGAGCCCGCAGATTTATAATAACATATATTTTACTCAAATTTTTATATATTTTATTTGGCAAAATTTCGAAAAACAAAAAATTTTCCCTAAATCATGTCATACTATTTCCAAAGTGTCCATTATTATGGTGGGCAAACCCTATTAAATATTAATTATAATATTATACAAATCAACACAGCATGTATTTAGCACCTATTGCAATATTATCTCCATGACAAAAAAATATGTTTCAATACGTCCCACTCGAACCTTTCACACCTTCTAGACCGTAAAATGATTCATGAAAAGTTGACAAGAAAGTTTGTATGTTTGATCAACATGAAATCCTCAGATCTTCGTATATTCTGCATATTTGCATGCATCTGATCTTGAAAACCCCTTTTCGGACGAACTGCAACAACTTTCATCTTTGGTTCAGGTTGATGACACAATACCACAAATATTAAATAACGCTAGAGGTTCAAGAGAGAGAAGAGAAGAGACGTTTCTCCGAATGTTGAGACGGCTTTGCATCATCATTGACAACATCACCAGTATCAAACTATTCTAGACAGAAGAGCATTATTCTCAATAGAAAGGATAAAATCATCAGCTCGTCCAAGTTTTTTACAAGAAAACCCATCATCTCTCTATTTTTATCATGTATTGAAGCTGAGATACTAAAAAAAAATAGATTTTGATGGGTTTTGCTCATATGAGAACGCAAAAAAAGCATTTATCGCAAAATATTTCATGGAGAATTTTGCATTGCATTTCTCATTTAAAAAAATAGTGCATATCCTTTTTTTATGTGTTTACATACAACACGTCCTATATTTACTGGCATGCCAAACTTCTCGGACCACAGTCGAGGGGGTGGCCCAGACAATGACCCCATCAAGTCGAAGTCGGGCCCTGCCATACGTCATTAAGCTATTTAGAAAATTTGCAATTTTTCGCTCAAACTGCCTGATTTAATCTAGGCGTATTTTAGTAAGCCGGAATTTTCAATTAGCCTAAGAGAAGGGCGTACGCATGGCCGACATTTGGAAGGGGGCAAGGAATCTTTTCAGAGAATTTTTTTTTTTAATGTTGATCATCTAAGCCTGAAGCAGAATCCCTCTCCCTACGATATAGCCGATCTCCCAGATAAAAGTCTCGCCAACAGGCCTACAACAATACAATTATTCAATCATTACAACTTCACCCACAGTTAGGAAAGAAAATTTATAGCAGATGGCAGCACAACACATAACAAGCATTACACAGAAACAAACTTCACGTCAGGTTCACTACACATACACACATTCGAACACGTGCCAATTCGTTAGAAGTTCCGCAGAAGAATATGGACGAGGTGCATGTCTGGTTAAGTAGTAGTATTAGGTCATAATGCAATCACAGAGAATGACCACAGTACTGTGGCTCTATTTCTTAAACACCCCTATAAATTGGACACATTTTCAATGAAACTGCACGTGCCCAACTTAGACACCTGACCAGAACATTGTCCCGGCTCTGTTCCTCCCAAGGGGATTCAAGAAGTTGGATAGATCATGCTGGGAGAAATTTCCAGTATCACTCCGGTCAGGAATTCCCGCAACCAACTACAGTAGGACTCAAGGGACGAAACTGAGCGGTCAAATCTGTAAGAAAAAAAAAAATCTGCGTGAAAATCTCTGACGATAGAAGTGAAACTTCTAGGTTGTTTAAACCCTATGCTGCGGGAATAGTGTGAGAACACACACTCTTTTCCACTCAATCCTAATACAATTTTCTTTTCTTCCAAACTGTGTGTTGCATCACCCATCATACTAAAGGGGAAGTGCTACGATTCCAGCGGCGTCACCAGGGGTAGGGAAAGGTAACAAACTGCTTTTGCCCGACATAACACGTACAAACAAACTCCCCACCCCACTTTAGTTTCGTGCACGGCCGAATCTCTATTGACATCCCCACCACCACCACAACCCATCGCCTTCTCGGACCTTCATTATACAATCAGTCAGTCTATGGAACCGGTTTTGAGGAAATAGAAGGCGTTACAGATGGATTTCGTTTGCCTTACAAAAGGAAGTGTTTCACATTCTGTGACGGATTCTATTTCCCTCATAAAATTTCATTTTTATGTCTCTAAAGAAGTTTCGCTTCAAAGAAACGGTTAAAAGCAATAGATACAAAATTCGAAGCCATGATTCAGAACATTGAATTATATTCATTGAATTATATTACATTCATATTTTTAGAAAGTGCCCACTATTAACAACAATACAGTAGGAATCTAGAGAATATCACTGTCGACTGTAGAGTTGAAATATAACATTACAGTGAAAATTTTATAAACTTCACTTGCAACTCAGACAGGTTTCGCTGTAGATTGAAACTTAATATATAATTTATCTTATGCTGAACTGGTCATTGAAGATTATCCGAGATTATCTAACGCTGCCATAATACGTACTTAATTTGAGGTCGTAATCTTAGGCGGCCGTAAGTGGGAATAGTTGTACTAAAACATATGATTAAAACAAATTTGTGATGATGCCAACACAATTGGATTTTTTTTTTTAATTTCTTATTCGACAAAGAATTGCAGTTATAACTTACGTACCTTTAAATTGAAATGCGCAATTTCCGTCATCCCGGAAAAATAATCCCGACTCCGTCATACAAATTTTTTTTTTCAAAAAAAATGAAATGAGAATGAAAGCGCTACCTTCAGTCCTACCAAAGACTTATTTTTAGAAATTTAATTGCAGATCCCAATTGCACGAAAACTTCATTAAATTTTCCGAAGAAAATTATTTTAAGGAGGTTATTATCTGCTTATATTGTTTTCTTTTTTCCAAATTATCGACAAAAAGCAGTCAAATCATAGAATAGAAAACCGATACCAACAAACACGCATCTACATTTTTTTCCTAATTTCTATACAAATTAAATATCTAATGAAAAAACAAAAACATTCCAGAACGGGATTAAATTCTAGAAAATTCTACAAAAAAAGGGAAAATTTTTTTTCTCGAAAGATCTAAAAGACTTTCTTAATTGATATTCTTCTGCTTCTTTATCCAAATTTCTGAAATAATTTCATGTTTCACCTCATTTGCCGGCGAAAAATAAAATAATAAAGAGAAAAATATTAAGACATACATAATCAATTTACTAATTAGACCCGAGAGGAAATAAAAGAAATTCAATTATCTTGTTTCAAAAAAAAAAATGTACAGAGAAAAAGCAAACAAATATATTAAAATATGAGAAAAAAATTGCATCTAATAGTGATTATGTATTGAAAAAAAAAAATCTGCATTGAAATAAAATTAGATTGAAGAAAAAAATTCATCGGGGGAATTTGGCCGTAACTTTTAAGTCAGCAAGTTAGGAGGCAAGAAAAATTATTTCAAGATCACTGAATTCATAAAAACATATTATTAAAATTGAAGTATTAGAAGAAGAAATTCTAATAGAAAATTCAGAAATTATCTTATTAAACTGTCTACTCATGCGTTTGAATTTATTATTTCTTTAATGTCATTATTATTGATTTTTTTAAGGGGATTAAACAAAATGAAAATATTAATATCGTATCTTCATTATTTCATGAACGTAATAATATGAAAAAAAAGATAAAATAATAGAAATATCATTATATTTATGGTTTTTTGAAGTTTTCTATTTTCATTTTTATGAGATTATTATCATTAATTTTTTTCGCGGTTATTTCCAATAAAGATGATGGTCTGAATATTTATGACAAAATTTTTATTATGATGATTTTCTGACTCAAAGGGTTGGCCGACGGGGCCAGGGTCAAGGGTCCTCGAATTATCGAGGATTTTCATTTATTTTCTTTGTTCAGTATGCTCATGTTTTTGGTTTCGTATTTTTCAGCATTTCTATGTCTTCTGTTAATTTTTTTTTATCGTTATTGTTTATTGCAGACTGAAGCTTTTTACAGCTTAGGACCGGTGAAAATAGTTGAATAATTTCAAGGACCAGCGAAAAGTAATTAAATGTAAAAAATCGTTTTTGGACCGGGGGGAAAATACATTCATAAGCAAAATAATTTGTCGACTCACAAAAAATATATGAATAGGAGAAATAGCAAGAAAATTGGCCAAAAAAAACCCCATAAATTTCAGAAATAATTGGAGAATAGGCAAAAAATTACAGGAGAATTGATTGTCCTGCTTATTTTACTGGTCCGAAAAATTAGTGTCTTAATTTTTAAATAATTTGAGGACCTAGGAAAATATGTAAGTATGAAAAATAATAAGGGAATGAAATAAACATAAATTGAAGAAAAAATAACTTGAGGACCAGCAACAAAATTAAAAGCAGAAAAAAATACGGAATGGCAAAATATGTGCAAAAGGAGTTTCAATTTTCGGAAAATTTAAGAAATACTCAAATTGGAAAAATAATTTATGGAAGACAAAAAAAAATGCATAGGAGTAATAATTTTAATAATTTGAGGACCAACAAGAAATGCATAAATAAGAGAAATAATAAGAGGATGAGCCAAAAAAATTCACAAGAGAAAATAATTAACGATAGGAAATACGAAACGGCAAAAAAACACACTGGAAATATAATTTGACGACAAGAAAAACAAGTACATAAATAGAAGAAATACTGCATCAGTAAGAGAAATAATAAGATACGCCACAAAAAAATAAAAATAAAAACAATCACAAGTGTTAACGACAGGAAATGCGATATGACAAAAAATGCGCAGGAGACGTAATTTGTGGAACGGCAAGGAATGCCATAAGAGATATAACAAAAGAATGAGCAAAAAAACCACAGGCGAAATAATTTGAAGGCAAGAAACACGTACACACATGAACACGAGAAATAATAACATGGGCCAAAAAATTCATCAAGAGAAATAATTGGAGGAGGGGTCACATAAAACGCACAGGACAAATAATTAACGGCAAGGAATGCGGAACGGTAAAAAATGCATAGGAGAAATAATTTGAAGCCAAGCAACAAGTATATAAATAGAAGAAATAATAAGAGGATCGTCACAAAAAAAGGAGAAATAATTTGTGGATCGGCAAAAAATTAATACATAAGGAGAGATAATTTGCAGACTGACAGAAAATACATAAATAGGAGATACAATTTTCTGACCGGCAACAAATAAATAAATAGCAGAAATAATTCACAGCCGCTGTGGTGGTCGAGTGGTTATAATGCCGGACTCGTGATGCGAGGATCCGGGTTCGAACCCCACAGTGGTGGTCGGCTGAAGTTGGTTTTCTGTGGTTTCCAACTTCAAGGCGCAAATGCGAGCCGATCTCCCCGTTAAAAAGTCTCGCCACAGAGAGCAACAGTCCTACAACGATAAATCATTCAATCATAACACTTCACTCATAGTTAGTAAAATTGGGGGCAGATGACAGCACTACACATAACAAGCATTACACAGAAACAAAACTTTACGTCAGGTTGCACTACACGTACACGCACATTCCCGCATGTACCGATTCGTTGGGGGGTTCCGGGGGGGGGTGCATGTGGGGTGTAGCAGTAGTAGGTAGGGGCTCGGGGATCCATGATGTTCTTAAGTCAGCCACCTCGTTGGGCAATTTGCCTGTTGTGGCGTTGTATTTGTATTTGTATAATTAAAGACACAAATAAAAACCAATGTATAAACTGTATTTCACTTATTACATATAAAACACATGGGGCTATTATATGCAGAATATATAGCCTGTAAATAATATAAAGCTGAATTATGCAGCGGCTATATCAGGTGAGTAAAATGTTTCGCGCGGACAGGCAGTTGAAGGACACAAATACAGACGGAATTTCCTCACCACCTCCAAGAGATAGAAGGCCTATAGCAACGTTTTTCCTCGTGACGTCAGCAAGTAGTCCATTTCCCCTCAGAATATACAGGGGAAAAAATTCCGCTGCTCATGCCAGTATCATCGTTGTGCGGAAAACAAATGATCGGGCTCAGAATTGGCAATTTCTATGCCCCATATCCGATCACCATGCGGTATTTGTGAGCCAAATAGGAAGATTCTACGCCAAAATAGGAAGCAACGGAATAGTATGCTGTGGTTCAAAATGTGGCAAACTTGCTACATATTCTTACTAATGACGCTACAGATAAACTTGGCAACCCATGCGGAGGATTTCTATGTCCAGGAGGTCCTGATTTCCTTCTCTAAATACAATTTCCAACAAAAATATTGTAACATTCAATTTACAAAATACATACAAAAATTCTCAAAAACGACAACTTTGGAACCAAATAAGAACCTACATTTGAAACATGAAAATTTGATACGTATCCTGAACGGTAAAGAAATGCCAAATATTTTAGCAACGTTTTTCCTCGTGGAAAACGCACATTCCACTCGTATTCGAATTTACGGAAAATAAAAAGCAAATTCAATACCAAATTCTATTGAATTTTCTAAGGGAAAAAAATGATATTTAATTTATTTTTTGTATCGTATATGTACCGAAAAAAAAAATTGCATCGGGAAATGACAGAAACGTTTTATGTTCATTCAAATGCAAGTGACACGCTGTGACGATTCTTTTCATTGATCCATTTTTCAAACCTACGGCTTTTCCCCAATACGTGGGTTACAGGTATTCAAAATGAACTCCTTCACGTTTCGTCTTCTATTATATATGTCAGTTTTCTACTCTATCTATTCTTTGCGCGTTTAAATATAGCGTCAAGGAAGTTTTCAATATAGATACATAGTTAAAAACATACTGCAGTTTTGTGAGAAATCTCGATGTTTTAAGGTCAGATCTCGTTATAACGAATTTGAAATGTACCAAATATATATATATTTTTTTTTGAATGTATACTTTGAGCAAGAAAAAATGGATAACCTCTCACAAGAAAGTTTAAATATAGTCAAACATGGTTATAACGATATCGAAGATTCAGAGAAAACTTGTCGTTATAACTGAGGTGTGGATTCAGTAAAGGTGTTTGACGTTTTCAAGACCTCTTAAATAATGAAAAATATAATCAGATGCAATGAAATAGTGTGTATGAAGTTGCTTCACCATCAGGGTGAACATATTTGATCAGGGAAAAATACGGGATATTGCCAATTCTTGCGAAAAATGTTTTTCATAGATGAAACATTTCGTTTTTTGATCGTTTCATTGACGTCATATTAACACGATTGTTTTTATATATATTTTAATTTTTGTTGCATTCGCGTCTGAGGCGACAATGTTTTGTTGCTCATAATAAAACTTTCCGGATACAACCATCCTTCGGGAACGCTTCGATATCTCTCTGAGATGGGAAGCGGGGTGTGTCCGGTCTTCAAAGGTCAAAGATGACACATTGGGAATTAATGAATAATGTTACTAGGTTAAGATTTAAAAAAATAATAAGAGTTGGTAACCCTACGTAGGTAAGTACGAAGGCTTTGGGTAAGGGCAAAAGTGTAGATGTTGTTTACCTTGATTTCCAGAAGGCATTCGTTCGGGTCCAACATGGTAAACTCTTGAAGCGTTAACACGAGATTGGAATTGGGGGCAACTTGCTGAATTGGATAGAATCGTGGTTAAGAAATAGGTCTCAACGAGTTATGGTGAACGGGGAATTCTCTGGTTGGACAGGCGTCACAAGTGGATTTCTTCAAGGATGTCTCCTTGGCCCCATACTTTTTTCACTTTTTATCGATAAACTCGATCAGAGTATCGATGGGATTGCTAGCAAATTCACAGATGACGTGAAGCTAATGGGGGTAATCGGGAATCAAAGCGATAGGGAGTTGCACTAGACCAACTTAAACAGGATTGCAGCATGGGCAAATGAATGGAGCATGACGTTTAGCCTTGACAAGTGCATGGCCGCTCATTTTGTTTCGAACATACCACGGTTCTCTTACGAGTTAAATGCTGTCACTATCCCGGATGTAACTAGGGTCACCGATTTGGGAATTCTCATTTACGATTCCGAACATTGTTCAGCAGTGGTCAAAACATCGAATTGAGCCCTCGGTTCCATTTTCAAAAATGTCTCTTCGTGTTCTCCGAAAGTCATTCTTTCGTTTTTTCGAGGTTTCGTCCTGGACTGGAATATGCTGTAAGGTTTTGGAGACGATACCTACAGAGGGACATAAGACTTGGATGAACGGTTGTAGAGAAGAGTTACGCATGTCATCGGCACAAGAGGGGGGGGGGGGCAAAATTTTCAACGGGATGGATAGAATGGGCCATGATTTATTAATTCGCCGTGAATAGACTACTTTTACATGGGGGTGTCTTAGTCTGACTGTGCATTTAATGCATTTCAGTATCAATATAATAGCAATTAGTAGTCTCTTAGTTTAAAAAATATTTGTTTCAACAAGCTTGGCACCTTATTTAGACACCAGGAGGCACCAAACAAGAACGGCCATTTTTTTGGTGATTTTTTATCCCCTGCTCTATAGGCATATATCAATGATTTGTAGCGTCCATTTTTTACTGCGTGATTTTATTTTGAGGATAATTTTGGTGAAAAAAAGTTGAAAATGGTTGAAAATTTTCAAATTCATGCCATGTAAAAACGGTGTATATATTTTTATTCATTAATGGATTCTCATAATGCAAACTGCATGCTACAAATCATTAATATATGCCTACAGAGCAAAATAAAACTAAAAAACTGATGCTTATCAATGAAATTTGAGACGCAGGAAACAAAAAATGACCGTCCCGTTTTTGTGCCGTTTTGTGCCTAAATAAGGTGCCAAGTTTTGTAGAAATACTAATTTGAAAACTAAGAAACCTGAAATTCTTATTACATTGATACTGGCATGTTAATAAAACATTTTTAGCAAGAAATATACAGTAATAAGGAGTTTTCATTTGATCGTCATGTGTGTCCCCTTAACCCTTTCGTTTACAAGGTATTGGCGAGAAATTCTTATGATCTCTATTTGACGAATGGATGATAAATATGGTAACCTTGTCCTAACCTAACCTCACGTTCGAGAAAGGAAAGAAAACTATACGAAAAGTAAGGGGAAAAAAGAAATGAAAAGAAAACAGTACACTAGATAAGTACAGGTAAAATAGAGAGAGAGAGGAGGTATATATGCGAAGTAGATTTCTCTTTTCACTATCACACAACGTGTTCCCTTTTGCTCTTACATGTATATAGTAGAAGGATGCATCATATATGGGGGAGGAAAGCCACTAATAATTTTGTATAAACATAAAAGGAAGGTAGAAAAGAACAATTTCAAAGGTTTACAACAAAGCCTTACGATGGGGAGGGAGGAAAGAAAACAGAGAGAGCTTGTTTCAGTTTATTCGACAGGCGTTTGGATGCAATGTTACGTCGTTGATCGTAAAGTCGTTAAAATTTGTTTTTGTCTGCTTATTGAGCACAGGCATTTGAAATGTGAAGAAGTTTTTCAATGTGATTTCACATTACGATCAATCTTTTTTTTTCGAATTTTCAGTGATTTATGCAAAAAGTCACCAATTTGGGAAAAAACAAAAACATATCCATGTCACCAAATTACGGAAAATTTCCTTAAATTTAAAAAAACAAAACTTTTTTTTTTTTAAAACAAATCCCAAAAACACAGACATATATACAAATACAAACATACACATAGGTACAAACATAAAAACACATGAATACAAACACTTTATGACCCCAAGGGACTTAGAAAGGCCTTCCAGCAGGTCTAAAGGGGGTTATAATCACATATGTTTCAGACAACAGCTTTTATAAATATTAGACATGTTATATTGTATTTTTATTTATATATTTACGATTACGGTGTACGTTAAGATGTTAGATTTCTCATTTTGAGAGTCATAATCACGGTTATATAATTAAATTACGTATTATGAATATCAGTTAGTACATTGCATGTAACACCATACATATACATGTATCTATCTATACTTATATGCACAATAACAACCATATACATCCGTTCATCATTTTACAATTTCTTTCTCTTTTCGTACACAGTGCACAAAACTATTTTTATACCTGATTATAGCGTATTTGTTAAAATCATTTCATAATCATTATTTTTAACTAAGTCAAATACTGTATGATTTATGTTTTTTATATTACTGATTTGATTTTCAGTATAAAATAAGTTTAAAACTTCTAATGAATTTTTCCTACTTGGTTTACAAGACGTAAACTGGAGGTGTCATATGGCATATTGAAATACAATATACAAAGTAAATAGAGTAATACGAGGCTACGTATGTCATAAAGAAAAACCAACAATGCATTTCTTTCTATTTAAACTAAAAGCACAAAAATTTCAGAAAAGGAAGAGACGTCCTCAAAAAAGAAATGAGACATATAATAAAAATAGATAAAATAAAGCACATAAAGGATTATATCAGTACAAACAGTATATACTAAGCAGAGAGGGGAGAATAGAATGTCATATTGTAAGAATCGCAAACTTAGTTACGAAAAAGAAGAATACGGTTAAGTCTTCTAGGAAGACAGAATAAGAACATCAAGATATACAAAAATCAGAAGGAAAAAAATATGTATTCTAGATTCATATTTGTACTTAGAAATGAACAATGAAAAATGAAGTTAAAGAGACAGTATAATTCGTATTGTAATAAAAGAATCCTTTCTCCGGGAGTGGGGGAAAAATAAATAATCTTCATTTTTCACAAGATAATAAGTTCTTTTCCCGTGATAATTCTTTTATGAAAAACTAGAGAAAATTTCCTGCAAAAGAATAGGATAACATAGAATTTTCTAAGAATAGTGGATGAAAAAGACCCGGAAAAAAAGGAATGTGTGCTCTCTAGTTGGCGACGCCCCAGGATAGGGGGGCCTACCAGTGAAGACAATGAAAAAGATTTCATACAAGAACGCAAACAAACTGGAAACAACTTATAAAAAGATGACACCAATTGATAGGACATATAAAAAAAGCACGAACACGATCATACAATGTGTATATAGAATAATCATATATACACTAAGAAAACTCATATGATGAGCTAAAATGCATAATACGTTCAAAATGATGAGAGATCGAAAGCGCTGAGAGAGAATGACGAAATCTGTGAAATGTGGATGAGCATACGAGTTCTGTTGACAATGCCATCCATACTCTTCCAACTCGGCATCGCAAGTTATCAAATTTAACATTATTCCCTGCAGCTGGAATTTTAATTTCCAACGGAAATTTTTCGGTGATAGTCTGGCAATGATTTCAAAAATTGGAGTTGACTGACCCGTATAAACTAAATTGTGTAGAAGTTTGAAGCGCAGCTTTAAGCCGGCTTCAAGGCGACGACATTCTAACTCCATAATTTCGGAATTAATGAAAAAAAATTGATGGAAAAATGATTTTTCAGGAACTGATAAAAATGCTTATTTGACGAAAAAAATCCAGAATTGATAATAGCTCACATTTAAAACTTTTAAATGCTACTTGTGATTCTAACGAAAAAAATTCATATTGATGAGGAAAAAATTAAATTTATGAAAAAAAAATCATATTTAACGAAAAAAAATCATATTAATGAAAAAATAAATTCAGGTTTTATCCTAAAAGTAGAGCCTTTTAAACATTTTTCATGATATCAATTGATGATAACCATTGAGAATTGAGTATTTTTGGGCTATAATTTATGTAATTATAGCCCAAAAAATACGCAGTTGTTGTCCAGTTTAATCCAATCTGTGGCGCTCCCGGTTGATCTCACGCCAATCAACCCTCCAGCAAAAATATTTTAATAATTTTTCGTTTGGAAATTCTAAAGTTTGGATAAACTTACTTTTTATGGTGTCTGTAGAAACTATCAATTTTTAGTTATTAATATATCTCTACAGGATTTTTTGCTACACGAAACTCTTCAATTACATTTACGACAGCGTGTCATCAAAGACTTCACTCGTTTTTCCGATTCGTCCCCCCTCCCCTCCTTCATGTGTACGCCTAGTCCAGCTGTCGATTACAGTTCGCAGTCGAGAAGACTTTGGATATGCTCTTGAAAGCTCGTCAAGTAGGAATAATAACCAAACTCATGAAGCTGGAAGGTAGAAACAAACACTAAAAAAAATAGCTGTCCTATTAGTTATTTTCGATATATAAGGGGTGGAGTTATTTTTTTGTTACTCCACTTCCTACTCCGATGTTATGGTCGAGTTCGAGCACTACGACGGGGCGATATGATTGATGATGGGAAGGTCTTCGAGAGCACTGGAACTAAAAATAAGCGTGCATGTGATTAATGACCATTACTAATTGACTCTGAGAGTTGGGAAACAAAACGCTTCTCCTCCGGTCCTCGACACACTATTAATGACACACTCTTAAATCAGGCCGTAATCTGGAATGAAATTTTTGCCTGAACGTTGGATACTTTCGGCCATTTTTATCTATTTGAACTTTTAGAACGGAGAGACTTGATTTTTCAAAGCTTGTTGTCCTAATCCACCAGTGGACCACGCATGACCCCCCGCTCTGTCCCCCCAAGGACAGAGGTCTTCAAACTTTTTCTAGTCGTGAACACTGCCTGTACCCATCATCAAACGAAAAGCACCCATTTACGGCAAATTTGGCATATGAATGCATGAAATCAGGATTGATTTCAATCTTGGAATGCCATTTGTAAAAGATATTTAACTGGAACATTGACCGAGTGCTCGCGAGCACGAAATCTGACACGAGCATCGAGCACTCTACGTACTTCAGGGGGAGCACCGTGATGCTAACAATCAATGGGTCGAAGATGCCTGCCCTAGGGGATATAAGCTCTTCCGTCTCAGGAGACGTAGGCCACGGTGAAAAAAAATCCAACGACATCCAAGACCGCAAAGCACCCACACCAGGCCACACAGCCACAAGCCGACCAGCAGCAGGACCCCTGCCACACCTTCGTCTCCCCCACACACTTCTCCACTTGTTGCACATGAAATGATAAATCAATAAAAGATTTGGGGGAGCATGGGCAGGTGCACAGACGCACATCGCCTGCAGGCCACGAGTGGGGCCCATAAAAACTAGTTATACAAGTTATATACATATATAAACATATGAGCATATAGACAACAATGCACATATGAAAGATACAAAAGAATTGCGATTACATGGTGATCATAGATGCAACAAATACGATATACAAAATCAAAAATTCAAAAAAGAGTATTAAGTCTAAATAGTCAAAACAATTTGATTTGTGCAAACAAAAATACAAATATGACGAATGATCGACTGAACATAATATACGCCTAAAACTCTGTGTATACAAATTTCGATCTAAAATTCGAGAATTACAATTGCTGCATGATCACATTCACACACAAATCACTTTCCAAAAAAACTCTGAAAAAAGTTACTCGTGATACAACTACAGAACACTAACACAACGGAAATGTTTGCAAATTAACGCATCCAAAGGTGTTCAAAATTAGAACCATTTCGCAGAATGTTTGAAAGATCGACAAAACGTAAATGTGGGACAAAAACTCTGTACATAAGATTCGGTTGACAATTCAGAAATTACATATTCGAACAACAAAGGGGGTATGGAACCAAGAAGAGAGCTGCCAGTATTCATGACAAATCGCACATGTGCATAGCATGTAGCGACGGAAATCGGCCGAATGTCAGGGTCCGTGTGGGTATCGATTGTTTATGGTAAGAAATGTTCATCAGAATTTGACGAGGAGTCAGCATCCGGATCTGTCAGTTGACACCTCAGATGTGTGGGAATTATGGAGTCATGATTGCCTTCAACGAAACGAACCAGTTTAGCACCAGATAATGTAGGACATTGTCAATTATCACCGAAAACGTTGTTGAAGGTAAGCAAAGTTGTCATTCAACGCTAAATAATTGACAATATAGTAAAATGAAGCAATGCTACAAAGCGTATTGTATTGAAATGTAATTCACGTGAAATAAACATTGTGTTGAAAAATTAGTGACATGAATATATTTATAATTATTTAATATTACACATATGAATATATTACCGTCAGAATTCTGCCACCCGACTTATCCCGAGATCTTTCCCAACCTACACTGCTCAAAACAATTAGGGGAGCACATGGTTTTAACAAAATTACGCAAAGATGTATACCGATAAGTTACATAAAATGAATCATCCATAATTTAAAGCCTAGCAGGAAACGGAAGAAGAAAACTTCATATGCAAATCAAAGTTCATGACGTCAAAAACCAGAAAAAGGGGATAAGGGCAGAAATCGGGATGTTGCAGAAACGTCTGTTTTACTGCCGTAACTGTGAAATTCGATTGCGCAGTATTTTTTTTTTTTGAGACAAGGTGACTTGAGGATGTCTCAACAACGTGATTTACCGGAAATCATGGCATGGCGTGTTATAGGCAGACTGGAATCCGGGCAAACACAGGTCACCAAAAGTGTTGTTGCAAGGCTGTGGAATCGATTCCAAGAAACAGGAAATGTTAGACGTCGACCAGGGCAAGGTCGGCCTCGCGCCACTACAGCAACTGATGACGGTTAACAGCCCGTCGAAACAGAACAGAGAATGCTACGCAGCTGCAAAGACGGTTGCTCTTGGCAACAGGACGGAGGGTGTCCAGCCAAACAGTACGTAATCGGCTTCATGAGGGAGGGTTCTATGCACGTAGGCCAATGGTCTGCATTCCGTTGACCCCACGCCACCGTGCGGCCCGAAGAAGATGGGCTGCTGAACATCGAGATTGGGAGCAACATGATTGGAGCCAAGTGCTGTTTACAGACGAATCCCGATTCAGTCTGGAGTGTGGCACCCGACGTGTTCTGGTATGGAGGGACAGGGGCACTCGAAATAACCCCGCATTCGTTCGTGAACGGTCACAATACAGACGAGCTGGTTGGATGGTATGGGGTGGAATCAGCATAGGCGGACGTACGGACCTGCATATCATTCGGAATGGCACTTTGACGGCCCGAAGGTATGCAGACGAGATACTGCGACCTCATGTCATCCCTTACGCTGGAGCCATTGGAGATTCCTTTGTTTTCCCAGGATGATAATGTCCGACCGCATAGAGCTCGTCTGGTGGAGAACATGCTTGAAGCTGAAACAATACAGCGTATGGAATGGCCAGCGTGCTCTCTTGACCTGACTCCAATCGAGCATGTTTGGGACATGTTCGGACGACGCATTGCGGCGCGACCAAGGCCGCCTGTTTCTGTCCGAGACTTGCAGATTGCACTTCTTGAGGAGTGGAACAGTATTCCCCAAAGTCTGATCGATAACCTCATCGCATCCATGGCAAACAGGTGTGCAGCAGTCTTAGCTGTTCGAGGAGACCACACGCCCTATTAAAACTCATGCATCATGTCTAAACAATACTTTTTTTTATCATTTACATGTAACCAAATTGTTGCCCTAAATCATTTTTTCATGTTTTTTCCATATTTTCAAAGAATTAAAGCTTAATTCCAAATTTTTTTACGTCTTTTTTCTGTATTGCGCATTGATACACGTGTACTATCCATTGTATGCCAATACGTGGCTGTCTCGCACGGTTTTCTTCACTTTTTTGTTTGCTCCCCTAATTGTTTTGAGCAGTGGTTTCCCGGTATAGTCCAAAACATCTTTACTACAATGGAACCTCTCATATCGGACACTCCACGTTAGTGGACACCTCTCGTTAACTAACGCTTTTTTTTAGTTACATCAACCAGACTCAATGTATGGTACTATCCATTAACGGACACTACTCGTTAACATAGAAAATTTTCGGTTCCGTAAGGGCCCGTTAACAACACGTTCTACTCAGGGACGTCTGTAGAACATGATGGGCCCCCGGTCCAAGTGATTTTTCTGAGGCCGTACTAGGCAAATTCTCGAAAATTTCAACCAGATCTCATTTTTTTAGGCCCCCCTTCTCTTGAGGCCCCCGGGCCGTACCCGGGTGGACCCATGCCTTAAGACGACACTGGTTCTTACTTACTGCATAGCAGTAATTACCTTAGTTTTGTGTAGTGTTCTTAATCCTTAATTCCAAAAGAAAACAACAATTCAAGCGTGCTATATTGAAAATACGGGACAATTAAAAAAAATCGAGATATCCAAAACGACAGAAAAATTCGGGGAATCCATTAAAATACGACTTATATTGTCAACCTTGAATATACAGGGTGGTCATAAAGAACGAACTCTTTTGTCTATCAAATCAGCCCATTCGTAAACTGTTAAAATTGGGGAAAATCTATGAGTTTAAAACACGGCAAATTTCAATGGTACCAAATCCTTAACAAATCACCGAAATTTAGGGAATTATCAGGACCAAAATATTGCTCAGCACGTCTCTCCGTTGAGGCATTAGAAAACGGTCTTCTCACAAGCCATCATCTCTTTGATACCACGCATTACTGCTGCTGCTGTCCAGCATCAAAGCGGCAACCTGCATTTAAAGAGGATTTGTGGAGCTAGATACGTTGGGTCAGAAAACCCTGATGCTATCCAGCTCCGCCTACAAAGGCGGTTATCAGAGAGATATGGTACTTTGGAGCGGCGAATCTCCCCTAGCACTTCCTTTACAAATTGAACTGCGAAAAGGGGGTTATCATCGCTGATACACACACGCAGCAATGACTTCAGAGCCGATTAATGTAGAGTAGAGCACTGTCATCGCTGTGCCGGATTTGAGATCTTAATTTGCTCGAGTTGACGGGAGAGACTTTGGATTTAGATTACGATTGAAGTCGTTTAGCGACTCGAGGATAGTCGAGGAACTACTATAGGAGATATACTCACAAAATCAGAATCTACATCACCCCGAAAGTTTATTTCCTCATCGTCATCATATTAGATTTCATCACATGAAAATGTGACGGGAATTCCTGGCGATAAAATGTATGTTGCTGTGACCATAACCGCGAAAAGATTTATTTTCCCTCTCATTCTCGAGCGCATACTGGGAAACACCTATATAACGAATTTCCTTCGCACTAGTTGATTTTTGCGGCCGCTAGGGGCTCGTACATCGGCAAAGTAATTTCAAGACCCATCCACCCTGTATATACCAGTTTCTGGCACGCGAGCGATAGTAATATCAGACACCATACGGCTGTTTCGAGGCCGATATATATATAGCTCTTTCTTCAGTGGAAGAAAAATGAGACGGTATGTTTTAAAGCGTAGATCAATCGCTAAAGCAAGCAGACCATTTCCTGCTCTATAGAAAACCATTTTTTTCCTTGAATATTTCCACTGAGGAGGGAGGCCATACGAAACAGCTGTTCTGTGTTAAATCCAGGGCTGGACAAATCTCCAAAAATTTACATGCTCATGATCCGGTATGTAACTTACTTCGAGGTGCGAATCTTCCCGTTAAAAAGTCTCGCCACAGAGAGCAACAGTCCTACAACGGTAAATCATTCAACCATAACACTTCACGCATAGTTAGTAAAACTGGGGGCAGATGGCAGCACTACACATAACAAGCATTACACAGAAACAAACTTTACGTCAGGTTGCACTACACGTACACGCACATTCCCGCATGTACCGATTCGTTGGGGAGGGGTTCCGCGCGGGGGGGGGGGGTGCATGTGTGGTGTAGCAGTAGTAGGTAGGGGCTCGGGGATCCATGATGTTCTTAAGTCAGCCACCTCGTTGGGCAATTTGCCTGTTGTGGCGTTGTATTTGTATTTGTATTTGTATTTGTATTCCTAATATTCTATAACTTCCTAACTTATTACATTTCATATTTTTATACTCTCTCAGTTTTTCCCATGTTATGAATCACCATGTATTTCTCTCATAAGCTTTATTTACATCAGCATTTTTTCCCACAGATCCAACCCCCCTTAGCAGCCTCTCTCATCTCTCTCCCTTCAAGTTGATTTTCACTCACTGCCCCCTTGGAATACTTCAGGACCGCAAGGGAGCCATATAGCCCCAGGTTGAGAAACACTGCTCTAGAGCACAGGTGTGTGTGCAAACTCTGGCCCACTGGGCAAATGCGATCCCCAAACAGGTTCCTTCCGGCCGCGGAAGGGGATCCGGAAAATAAATACCAATACACATAATAGGACAAATCTCATTTCTAGTGTTGACCATATATCCTTGATAAAAATACTATTTTATACTCTATTATTAGTACGAGATTAAGCTTTAACTCCGCTGCATCTATTGAATTAAATCAAAACTATCTGTCTGAATTCTTTAAATAAAATTATTGTCAATTTTAAACCGATGTGCGGAAAAAAAATAGGAAAACATGTCGCATATGAAACTAATTTATTTTTCTTATTCTGAATACCAGTGTAATTTTGTGTACCGAAGTACCGGTTACTGTGTTTTTAGACATTCACAAAGAAATAACCTAGTGATAAACATATTAACCATTATTTTGATGGACAAAATTTATACCGGTATGCAGCATAAAAATAAATATTATATAGTATCATAAAACAGTTTTTGTTCCTGCTCGTATTGCATACCGGTTCAAAACCAACAACTAACTTTACTTAAAATATTATTAGAGATAACGTAATTAAGATTCTATTTGATAGGTGGCAATAGAATTCCCATACATTCGTTTATGGATATTTTTCTTGATATTCTAGTGTAGAAGAGAGAGATGCGGCGTGGATATGTTCTACAATTTCTTCAGTACCAATCGCAGCATTTTTTTACCTTTTTGGACACTTTATATATATATTGTGTAATAAAATACGATATAATTATTTTTCCCAAAAATATTTGTATAGTAAAACCTGCCTTCAACGGAATCTCAAGGGACCGAGATTTTTTTTTCCGTTTAACACAGGTTTCCGCTTAATAAAGGTTCAATTGATATAATGTGTAAACTATGTAAGGATCTCGTGTGCGATTGAAATAAAATAAAAATAAATTGATTGAAGATGAAGTGAATAATTTTCAAATATAGGTAAAATAAATAAATTATTAGTCTATAATTATTAAACACTGTATTTAGGTTTTGGTAGCATCTGTATAAAATACCGACCCCTACGCTGTTTTTCTTCTGAAATAATGACATTACGTTCTTTTAACTTCTTCAAACATTTACAATTAAGGTTTCGATATCTGTTGTGTCAGGTTCGGTTTGTACATTATCGTCCATGTTTATGTAATCCTCAACATCAGGGCCGTAACAAGATTTTGTGAGGGCAACATGATTTTGCCGCCCCTACCCACTGTAAAATTCGATGATTTTAATAACGGTGTTTTTGTCACCACCTAACATTTTCCACCCCTTGAATTTTGCCACTAGGGCAATTGCCCTTTGCCTTTTTAATTAATCCTGACCCTGCTCAGCCTTTCGATCACGGAATGTACACAGCTTGCGTACAATTTTGTAACTCTTGCATATCATTTCGAAATTCGGCAGTTATACCGATTTCTCGCGTGGAAAAACCTGCTTTTCTGAAAAATGTTGTTACAATTTCCGAAAGTCACTGCTTTACTACATTTGGCTTATCAAAGCCACAAGTACAGAAACGAACTCACATTTGCAAGCATAGATTGCGCAAAAAATTTCGGTGGACCACTTTAACATTTTATATGATCCTTTGGTCTATTGGTCACCAACAACTCAGCGTTTGTGGGAAATTTTCCGTTTTATAGGGTACAATTTTCCTTTCCGTTTCCGCGTTAGACAGGTTCCATTTAATCCAGGTTTTTTAATGTGTATTTATTGAAATCACGGGTCCACGATTTTTTTTCCGTTGAAGGCAGGTTTCCGGTTAATACAGGTTTCGTTAAAGACAGGTTTTACTGTAATATGTATGTGGGAAAAATAAATATTATTACGTTTTTTAGGCAAATAAATAAGTAGGCCTATTTTTCCCTTTTTTCTCTGTTATTCCGTTATTACCGACAGGATATATCATTTCGCGGGAAATAAGGTTTTCCATTTTCCATAATATAGCCCGGTTCCGGTATATGATTCCATTTTGAGCCCAGTTGCAATACATAAGAACCTTTAACCGCACCGGGTTGCTAATAATATTAGGAACTTAAAAATAGATCATAATACGTTGACTACGAATTTGCATCATGGTTGCCAAAGGAAGCATTTCTGTGCAATTTAACACTGACTAGAAACACTTGCATCATCTTAGATGAAAAAACTAAAAGAACGAAAACATTCATTTTTTTTACATGCACGCGTCGGGCATATGGTAAAAAAAAAATGCCGGCGTCTTGCCGGTTCTGGATGTCATTGGATTATTCCCACCGTGGCCCACGTCTCCTGAGACGAACCAGCTTATATCACCCTCCCCCCTCCGAGGGCAGGTATCTTCAACCCGTTGCTTGCGAGGATCGCCGTGCTCACTGAAGCACCCAGAGTGCTCGATGCTCGTGTCTGATTTCGTGTTCACGAGCACATGATCAACGTTACAATTAAACACCCTGTACAAATTGCATTCCAGGATGGAAAACGTCCCGATTTCATGCATTCACCAGATTCAAATTTCGTTTCCGAGTGACTGTCTCAAGGGACTGTATGAAAATTATAAATTAACATTAATTATAAAAAAAACCCATAATAAAATGTATCGTCAGATCCGTAATACACATTACACAGTTTCATTCTAACGCCCAACAATGTCTGAATAACAAAAATGCAGAATTTTAGCTTAAGGGCAAAGGAAAAGGAGAACGGTTTCTGAACAAAATGGAACGATTGAATATTTTGCAACCAACTATGCGGAAAGAAAAACAATTGTCCCGTTTTACCAATACCCATTTATCGTTCATCCCGTTCGACAAATGGGGTGTATGGTCAACGTACTTCTACTCTTTCGGATATATAGGTGCCATTCTGTTATTATTATCAGAATCCATGAACCCAGACGCGGTCGCATAAAGTAGCGTGGCCTGCATATCCAAATTTTCGTTGCGTACTTACTTTTGAGTATTAAAATGCTTATTATATCATAGAAAAACAATTACTTCAGCTCCGTGATTGAAAATCGCATCAGGTCTAGTCGCAAACTTGCTTATAGGAACATAAGTATCAGGAAACCCCTAGAACTTTTCGACTACGATATCTGTGTAAAATTCCCATGCAGAACTCATCCATCTTCATCTTCTCTCTTCACGAAGCCATACATTTACGTTAGATCAAAATGAGACGCCCCATCCCCCTTTCGAAAGTCACTGTTTCCTCGAAATTCCAGGTCTCGGTAAAGGCTTTCGAATCATTCATCCTAATTAAGAGAATTTTGTCTCTCAAGGAATCTTTACACATAAAGAGTAATTTTCTTCGAGAAGGCAGCCTATATATCGAGAATTATTATTATCAACATATGCTTCTGTATGTTAAGCCTCGCTTAATTACGTCTTGTAAATTATCGCCCCGGAAAATTTATTGGAATATGCCATCTCCATATGTATAAACATATCTTCAAGACATTCTCCTGTAATTTTCCGATGACGTTGAGAGAGTGAGAGATAGAGGGGGCTAAATTAAGCTAAAGCCTTCGTTCGGCTTGGAGAAGCCTTGATAACACTCGATTTATCGCTAACGTAACACACCTCTGTAGAGATATTCCGTATAAGAGAGAGATACTCTCTCACCAACATGAATCCAGTTCTGGAGATAGAAATCGATGGGTGAGTTTCCCCTTGGAGATTCGTGTGAGGAGAGAGAGAGAGAGAGAGAGGATTCACTTCAAAAATCCGATGGATATCTTCATTGCTGAGCCTATCACTTACGTGCATTCTCTAGGGGGTTGATTTTATCATAAATTTAAAACCATTTTCACATTGGACTCACAGCAAACTCACAGTGAGGGCCAGGATTTCTGAAAAATGAAGGGTGGCCTTCATAGAGAGGGTTTTGCCATATTTCATCACAAAGACCTTGAACATTTTGAATTTATAAATGCCAATGATATTGTAGTTAATGTGATTCGAATTTTCCTTGCACAGGAGATATTCCACAAATTCTTAAACAGTTTAAAAATTCATAGAAATTGAAGGAATCGGTATATTTCAACACGGTTTACAAAAAGTTATTGTCACTAAAAGGGATATATTTTTTTAAACAGGAGAAAGATCAGCATAATTTTTGTCGGTAGATAGCACTGCACGAAAGCAAGTCTCAGAATTTCGAACCTGAACTTCTCTTCTGCGCTTGTAAAGCTTCAGCCGGAGATTCGTGGATGAGGTGTAAAACAACTTCACCAATAGTTCTTCATCCACCAATGTCACCATCATTATGGCAACCTTATATAAGTGCCAGTAATAGGGAAATTCAGAAAGGGGGCTATTTAATCGTGCGTACTGCATTTACCAGGACTCAAATTCGCATGTTTGCAGTTATTTATTTCAAGCAGTGCCCTTTATCGACAAATATTTGAACTAATATTTCATCTGTACCACAAAAGAGCAATCTCACTTCGTGAGAATAACTTTTTTCGCAAACCGCATTCGAATAGATCAGTTCCTATAATTTCTATGACTTTTTAAACTATTTACGGATCACTAGAGGGTGTTAGGTGTTGTTTCCACCAAAATATGTTTATTTATTGCATTCAACCCTTGTTCTGTTACTCTGTATGTTTCCGTTGTTTCTAACATTCGCATACGTATTTTCTAATTCGGAATCTATATCATTCCGTTCCGCCATTGTTGAGAAAATTAATTGTTGTGCGTGTCTCTGGGCGGCCATGTCTGTCGCTCTGTCTGGTGATCATGGGAAAATTCGAGAATCATTGTAGTACAGTAAACACAGTGCGTTAAAGGTCATGCCATGACATTTTTGGTGACTGACCGTGCTCATGGTCATCGAAGAAGCATTGTTGTTTGATAATGTTTCTTTGCAAATATGGTTGCTAAACATCGAGCTTATTATTACTGGAGGGAGCTTATCCAGCCACCGCGACATCGAATGCAAGAAAATCACGTGACTCGGTGAATAACGCAGTTCGTGCCCGGGAATTTCCCCATTGAAATATACGGTTCAGTCTCTAAATATTACGTTTTAAAGATGAAAAAAAAAGAGAATTCATCGAAAGATTAAAAAAAATTAAAAACTTTCCTTCATTAATGGAATAATTTCGTTCGTTAATGATAAAGAAATTCTTTCATCAGTTCTGGAATTTTCCTTCATTAATTCTGGAATAATTAAATTAATTTAATGTTGGAATTATTTCTTTTATTAATGTTGGAATTATTTCTTTCATTGAGTCTGGAATTATATCTCATAAATTCTTGAATTATCACTTTCATCAATGCTGAAATTATCTCTTTCATTAATTCTAGAATTTTTCGTTCATTAATTTCTAGAATTTTTCTTTCATTAATTCTAGAATTTTTCTTTCATTAATTCTAGAATTTTTCTTTCATTAATTCTAGAATTTTTCTTTCATTAATTCTAGAATTTTTCTTTCATTAATTCTAGAATTTTTCTTTCATTAATTCTAGAATTTTTCTTTCATTAATTCTAGAATTTTTCTTTCATTAATTCTAAAATTACCTTTCATTAATTCTAGAATTACCTTTTATTAATTCTGAAATTATTACTTTCATCAATGCTGAAATTATTACTTTCATCAATGCTGAAATTATTACTTTCATCAATGCTGAAATTATCTCTATCATTAATGCCAGAATTATCTTTCATTAATGCCAGAATTATCTTTCATTAATGTCAGAATTATCTTTCATTAATGCTGGAATTATCTTTCATTAATGCTGGAATTATCTTTCATTAATGCTGGAATTATCTTTCATTAATGCTGGAATTATCTTTCATTAATGCTAGAATTATGTCATCGATGCTGAAATTATTCCTTTCATTTATTGCTCAACATTAACATTGCCAAAAGAAAATAACGGTGGAATTGCGCCGATATTCACTGAGTCACGTGATCTTCCGACGAATGATGTTGCGGACGACGTTCTCAGCACTGCCAAGGCGAAGACCTGCTGACGTCAAACTCCCTCCAGTAATATAAGCTCGATGTTGCTAAATAATAATTAAGTATTTTGGAGAGAAATTTCGACGGACAGCGCCTCCAGCGGAAAATTAAGGAATTGATGATCCTATCGGGGACTTTTTTAAAAGGTCCGTTTACACGCGTCAAGTAATAATATAATAGGTAATTGAATTTGTAGTTGTCAAGTAGTTATTTTAAAATGCATGCACACACTAACGGCCGTTTACTTGTTAAATTGTCAAGTAAAATATAAATACCGGATTATATTTTTTCGGGAAAGTGGGTCGCATGCGTCAGTTCCAATATTATCCAATGAGCATTGACTACGTGATTACTTAAGTTGTCACAGTTTCTTGACTCAAAATTTAGTGAACCACCAAACTACTTGACGCTCGTGTAATGGGGTGTTATGACTTTTTTTTTAAGTTGCGACTTCCAAGCCGTCTGACGCTACATTTTCGCGTGTCACCGATAGTATATTTTAATATTCTCCTGTTATTTTTTTGGCTTCCTAAATGTTTTAATAAAAATTACTCACTTATTCAACATAATTTACTTGAATTTTATTATTGACTGGGATCAAGGATTAGGATTATTTCAACAACTTATAAATTGCATTATGATAAATGTGACTCTAAATAAAAATACATGTATATCTTACGTATTTTTCATGTTTGAAGGTTTATAGACGACCAGAGGGTTAACACATTTTAACACTTTAGCTGTGGGAATTGTCGGAAAAATGCTTCCCGCGCTGTGGGAGCAAAAAAGAAAACAATTTTATTTTTACCACTTCAGTATTATGTAATTTAAAACCACAAAGTACAAGCAAACCTATCAGAGAATAGAGAAATAATAATAAAAAAACAAACATATACGTGTACACTGTACGCCATCTATAAGACATTTTAAGAACTTTATCGTGAACAAAAAACATTTTAACACGTTCACTGCAGGGCCTAAATTGCTTGTCGAGTCCGCGGGGCGCATTTTTTTTAAGATTGAAACTAGTTTTGTACATGACGCCACCATGGCGTCATTAGCAGTGAACGTGTTAAATCATCACAGAACGATTGGGCAGGCTACTACAGTCATTATTTGTGGACGATGAGTTTCTAGCCAATGGGGCCAATTTTTCGAGGATCACTGGCTACATTGTTTACTTTTAGTAATTTTTCGAGGACAATTGTCCATACACAAAAAATCCTAGCTACGATCAACAAACATCTGATTTTTTCACTTATTTAGGATCCTAATTTCCTGCGTCTTACTTGGGGGGAAAAATGGCCAGTCTATTTTTCATTGTAGTTGGTCAGTCACTTTTTAGCGACGAGACTTTCATTTTAAACTAGTAGCTGTCAATGTTTTGTCTCCCGAGGCTCCCTTACCCTATTCATGGTTCATGTGCAGCATCCGAGAACAGTATGGTATATATTTTCCCATATGAAAGAACACAAATTAACATAAAAACTTCACTTCAAAGCATTAATAGTTAGCACACAAATGAATATTTCCAGCTCACCGTTACACCGTTGGGAAAGGATGGCGATGCTCCTAGGTGCCGCGGCGCACAACTTGAGAAACACTGATTTAAACTTCTTCACGATCCGAAGTTGAGTAACCACAAGAAACCAAATTAAACTTACCATCTCAACCACGTTCAGTCATCAGAATTCCATCTAGATCCGAATATTTCGATCAATTTTTCCATCTATCACGTCAACTCAAACTCTCTCCACAGAGTCCAATATAATTCCAACAGACTTTCAAATAAAATATTTGAAATTAAAAATTTTTTTTTCAATTTCAAGTTTATTTTATAATTTTTGTGAACACATATCGTGTGACAACCAAACAGACGACGTCCCACAACTGGTTGTTACAATAAATACATTTGTAAAATACGGTACAGTAAAATTGTTTTCAGATAAATGGCGAAAAAAAGTACAACAGAGAAAGCTAGTAATTATACAATAAAAATAGAACGAATGAAAAAAAAATATAATGAAAAGGTTAATATAAATATAATAAAGAATAATCTCATGCAACGGAGTTGTTATAACAATTACATATTAATAATATCATTTTATAATTTTTGTCGCAACGCAGAAATTTTATCTGCTTGCGAGGGCTAACCTACAATTTATTGCCGATTCCGAATGGTAAGGCATGTTTTTTATACTCATAGAGAGGTTGGTGAGCTAACCCCTCGATTGGGGACTCCATGCGGTAGTAATTTTTTCTGTGGTCACGTCACCGTTTCTGTTGTACCCTTGTGTCAGGAAAGTTTTTTCTGACAAGGACGAACCGGGTATCGAAATCGCGACACCTCTAAACATCTTTCGGTACTTTAGGCGAGTATTTTATCGACCTAGGCTACCGCGCCCCTTAATAATATCAACATGAATTCTTAATTTACAGGGCAATTCGGAAAAAATGGGAAAAAACTTTAAGAGGTGATAGTACACACACCAATACAAACAATAGTCATCAAAAAATGCATGGTCTAACATGAAACGCAAACGCGCTAGCGCATTTCGAAACGGCCGCTCCGCAAACGTTAAAACGGCATTCCTGTTGAAATTTATCGGGAGAAAAAGAACACCACATATATACAAATGTAACTTGAGGAAGAAGAAAAAACTGTATGCAAATCTGCGTCACAGTCATAAAAAAACATAAAAAAACTACGTCATAAAAAACATGTTAATGATATCTAGTCGAACCCCGTTATAACGAACTCCAAACTACCGGAGAAATCACTTCGTTACGTAAAGGAATTCCAGGATATTCCATTATTCCTATGTAAACTTACATGGGGGGCATTAGAAAAGTGTTCGTTAAAACGAAATTTTCGCTAAACGGGATCCGACAGGGTTAACGGAAAATAAGGTGAATTTTCCTAGCGGTGAATTGCATGACGGTGAATTGTTGGTCGGTGAATTTTCCGGACACGATTCGACAGTGCATGATAACACATAATGATATACATGAAATTAATCGGAAAAAATTGAAAAGCCATTCAAATCCAAATCATAGAGAAACCTTTCATACAGATTTATTTAAATCCTTTAAACATTTTTTTTGCTATTTATAATTTTGTTTTTCATGCAAATCATAAAATTCTCAATAGTGCATAAATCATTGTAACATTTCTTCGAGTCTTTCACGAAAAGAGTCGTTGAAAACATCAATTTCACTCGAGAATGCCCTAATACCCGGATTAGTAGAAATAATAATAATAATATCCTAGTGGTATACGAACCGCCCAAGTAATGAGAAGCCCAATTTTTCTAAATATACAAGGATATCTCAGAGGATATTAAAGAACTCATCAATCTTAATTTGAATTCCAAGAAGAAGGAATACATCAAGGAAAATAAAGTTCTGTTCGGAACTTTCTCGAATAATTCAACTATTGGTATTTTTCCGCGCCATTTTATGCATTTTCTTCATTAATTTCTCTTTACCAAAGTCCTCTTTTTTTTACATAAAATATTTGGGGTTTTTTTTTTCGTTTAATGAAATACTTTGGTTAATAACTGAAGGATTTTTTATGGTATTTTAATGAAAAAAACCTTAATGAGAATTCGAAAGAAGGTAATTTTTTTTGTAGGAGTTTGGGGCAGAAAAAAGAAATTAATACGTATTTATGAGCAGGATCCGATCCCGTGATGTTTATTACTCATTTTGTGATGAGGATATTAGTGTTATGAGTGTTTTGAGAAGTTTCTGGAAAGAAAGTTCAATGATAATTATGTTTGTTGTTGGAAATTTTGTCAATTTGAAATATTGGAGTTTTCAAATGATCAAGTTATTTGAGATGTTGAGAAACTTCCAAAGGATTACGGGGTTTAAGAATGTTTAATGGCTTGCTTCACTTCAAAATATGAACATGTTTGGAATTAGAGTATAAAATATACTTTCGGATGTTTCTTCGAGGGTTGTTTTTGACATATTAATGTTTCATGTTACTGTATGACTTTGGCATCATTTTTGACGATGATTGACATTTTCCTGTAATTTCCCGCACTTTTTTTCGAGGAAATAAGGTCAGCTTATCCATGGCCTCCCACAATCTTGAGCAAGGCCCATAGGCTGGAATCCTTAGCGGGCCCCCAAACCAGACTTTTCACGGGCCCTTCTATAGTGAATTTATATCATGAAAAATGATAGTAATTGTCTCGGGTTCCTAGGCTGAAGCCCTGTCAGCCCCCACCCTTCTGGGGGCTATGAGTCTATCCATAAAAGCATAATTTTAGATTTTTACGTTATATTTTATGGAATAAATACATTTTTATTGAGTTTATTGTGTCGGTGTTCAGGTCATCAAAATCCTAGCCTTTTGTTCGTTGATACGGGTTTCAATTGTCTGTATTTGTTAATCACCCTAAAATTTTGCACACCAGTGTGTATGTTACTGCCAAAGATCGAAATGCGGCTAATTCGCAACGGGGCCGGCTACTTCGCGACTTGGCCAAGTGTTTTGGCTAAAGTCCGAATCGTAGAAATTATTTGGACTTTGGTCGGACATTTCCCGGAGTGGCCGGAGATCCCTGGCCAAAGGTCGATGTGCTGAAGTAAGACGTCCCTGTAAGAGCCAGATCTATTTTTTTCTAACGTGTGATACATAGCTGTATCTAGTATCCGTATCGGATTAGCTCCCTGTGACGAGTGCAAAAAAATAGAAATTTGAGAGGAAAAACTATAAAAATAATTACATAAACACATAGTTTTCTCTGCCAAATTTTGGTGGAAAAAATGATTAGGGGCCATTCAAGTATTACGTAAGCAAATTTTCAGCAATTTTTGACCCCCCCCCCCTTTCCCTCCATCTTGTCAGCAAAACACTGACTTCCCCCCCACCCCCGTCAGCAGCTTAGAATATTTCATATCTTCAAAAAGGGGTGGTTGATGACGTAAGCAATGACTCCTTACGGCATTTAGAACTCCTTAATACACAGTATATGAAGGCATCTTAACGGCATTGTCACTGCGGGGTTGAAGGGTTGCCATAACTATCGTGGACATAATAAATCCTGAAAAAATACGCGAACTCGGCGACGTTCTCGAATCATATCTTTCGTTATCGGACCTTGCCCACGAATCACCAGTGAATTCGCGAACTGGCCGGCCAATGTCCGAAATTCGGATGTTGGCCGAGTCAATATTCAAAGAAATTTGCTAATTCACGAATTGTCCAATTTCGGGCTTTGCCAGTGCCATATATGAACACACATGTCGGATATTCGAGTGTGTCAGATAACCCAGAGACCACCGTATCATGTAAATGAACACCTCTTGTGTCGATAAAGATACACCACCGCGAAAGTATTTTTTCTCTCTCAAAGTTAAAGCAGTGATATTTCAAAGAAAGAGTGATGAATGTATTAAACGTCCTTTTTTCTTTTCAAAAGAAAAACCCTGATTTTCTTTCCCGAAAAATACTATTTTTCTTTCAACTCTTTGTACAGGGGAAAAATACATTCTGAATACTTCAAAAGACTTCGATTTTCAAAGAAATCTCTGGGAATTTTTTTGTTTTTTCTTTCTAAATTTATTTTCCTCCAGCGGTCTCTATTTTTTACTATTATTTTTTTTTTCAAAAAAGGTTGCTTTTGAATCGATTTTTCAATCTCATTTGCATCGATGTGAAATTCTGGTTTTAATGGAGTTACCAGTCGCTGTCTCTTCAGGAAACTTTTATTTTGTTACGCATGAAAATTCTTTTCTGTTTTTCTTTTTTCGGGTGTGTACCCATTGTAAGATGGAGATAAGGACTTTTTCCTTTTCTCCTCTCCCGAACCAAAGAAAAGAGAAGACAGATCCTTTTTTCCTCCTTATCTTGTGACTTTACCTCTTCCTGTTTTATTTTTGTGTGTGTGTGTGTGTGATTCTCGGGAGAATTTAAATATGTTTTATAAAATTCAACACGTTGGGAAATTTTCAATAGGGAATGCCTTTAAAATTTTCGAATTTACCATTGTTATGTTAATGTCCTAAAATGTCGATGCTTAAATTTAGATAATATGTAAGGTTCTATTTTTAGTTATTTTCGGCATTTTTTTCACTTTTTTTTTTGCATTTTTAGTTGTTGTCTTGATTTGAAATTTCAAAGTTGTTTTCGATTTGATATTGCTGCGTTGCGTGTGTGGATAATTAATCGTGAACAATTCACCGACAAAAATTCGATGAAATGAAATTCATCGCTGAGATAATTCACCGCTAGGTTAGTTCACCAGCAAGCAATTCATCAATGAGAGGCAGTAAGGGGTCATTCAAGTACTACGTCAGCATCGAGGGGGGGGGTTTCGGATTTTCTGACTTTTGATGACAAGGGGGGGGGGGGGTTTGAAGGTCGCTTACGTCATCAACCACAACTTTTTGAAGATATGAAATATTCTAAGTTTCTGACGAAAATTTTCTGACGGGGGAGAGGGGGTCAAAAATGGCTGAAAATCTGCTTACGTAATACTTGAATGGCCCCTAAGGGGAGTGGGTGAGAAAGTGAGTCAGGGGAGTTGGTGAATGAGCAGGTGAGCAAATCAGGATGTTGGCGAGTGAACGGGTGAGAAAATCAGTGATTTAATGAGCCAGCGACTGAGCAAGTGAGTGTTTGAATAGGCAATGAATGAGTAGGTGAGCAAATGAATGAGTCACTCAACGGTTACTCTCTCTCACTCACTCGGCCATTCATGCAATCACACATCCACTCAGTCACTCATACGGTCACTCACTCACTTAACACTAGGTCACTAGCTTATTCGATAGCTCATTCACCAACTCAATTGATCACAATCACTCGCTCACACATTCAATTACTTGCTCAATCACCCTATCACTCACTCAATGGTGACGGACTGTTGCCTATGGATTTTCCCAAATGCGAATTTCCAAGCGGTTTGCGGAGATGGTATTTTTTCGGCCTGAAATATACTGAGAAATTGAATTTTCTGGATGTTAATGCCGAAACTGACATTTGGAAAGAAAAGTGATTTGCCTCCTCCGGGAATCGAACCTGGTTCCCCTTGCATACCGGGCAAGTGCGCTAACCAATTCCTAATGTTTCCTAGCGGTTATTTTTCCCAGCGGGGATTTTTTCGTCGGTTAATTTTTCGAGCGGAGTTTTTTTTTTCCGTCACTGAGTTTTCCTATCGGTAAATTACGTGGCGGTGAATTTTCCGCGTGAAAATTTTCATTTTTTTTCAGTCGGATTTGTACCCGTTGTAAGGTGCAGATAAGGATTTTTTTCCCTTTTCTCCCGAAAGTAAGAAAAAGGAAAACGGACCTTTTTCCCTCCTTATCTTGTGACTTTACCTTCCCCTACTGTGTTATTTGTGTGTGTGTGATTCTCCGGAGAATTTAAATATGTTTCCCAAAATTCAACATGTTGGGAAATTTTCAATAGAGAATGCTTTGAAAATTTTCGAACTTCTTTCTTAAATATCGATGCTTAAATTTAGATAATACGTAAAGCTTATTTCTAGGTTTCTTTTTTCAGCATTTTTTGTTGTTGTCTTGTCGGGTGAGGGCAATTAATCATCAGCAATTCACTGACAAAAATTTTACAAAAGGAATATTTACCGAAAAGTATTTCATCGAAAAAGTGTGATTTAGGGCGTGAGTGGATGAGCAGATGAACTAGCAAGTGCGTCAGTAAGTAAGCGAGTCATGGAGCTAGTGCGTTAGCAGGGGGAGCAAATGAGTGAGTGAGTGAATGAGCGGATGAGTAAGTAAGTGAGGGAGTTGGCGACCGATCACGTCAGCAGGTGAATGAGCACATGAGTAGAGGTGAAGGAGCAAATGAGGAGTGAGCAAATGAGTGAGTCACTTATACGGTCACTGACTCAATTATACATGCACTCTGTCACTCATATGGTCACTCACTAACTAGCTTCTTTGCCATCTCATTCACCAACTCATTCGGTCACAATATCTATCGCTCTCACATTCACTCACTAGATTATTCGCTAACTCACACATTCGGTTACTCACTCACATCACATTTCCTCTATACATCAGTCTCATTGTCAAAAACCAATATTGCAACTGCAATCTGATCATTACTTACTCCAGAATTATTAGCGCCTAAAAATAAACCCGATGTTTTAATCTGTTCTATGTACAGGTTGTCCTGAAACTGACATTTGAGAAATGAATAGAAAAAGAAAAATGCACTGTTTGCTACACATTGTGCTTGAGGAAACAGTAAATTTTCAGTCCCATAAAATTGCAAACTTAGCTATAAGTTTTCTAAACTAAGCGTGCTGCGATCTGGAAAAGGAAATATTCACTATTTTTGTGGCAACAACATTGGGTCTGAGAAGAAAATTCACAGAAACCCGGCGAACGTTCTCAGACAGGATAACGGAAACGCCGTGCTGTATTTCGATCTTTCAGACTACAGCGCCATCTGTCGACAAACATTGTGATTGTTCTCGAAATTGTGTACTCGGCCCAGGCTATTCCGGGCCGGGACGTTTGCGCTGGTTCCTGCGGATTTTGTTCTGAGACAAAAATGGTGGGCATTCTGGAAATTACTGACATATTTTTTTTTAGAATGATTGAAAATTAAGTATTCCGAAAACATACATTACAGCAAACAATGTATTTCTATTCCTTCCCGGTTTTCGTGCGCATCCGTAGAAATGCACAGAAGGCTTCAGTACACCCTAAAAATACGTAACCGGCTTTCGTAACATAAAAGATGCGTACGTGGGGGAGACGTTCCTCTCCCCAGAAATGAATACAAAGCCCACCGCTATAAATGCTGTAGTTCAGACAGGTACCCTCAGAAATACATGGAAGATTTGAGTACAATTTAAAATGGGTGGGTGGTGTGCATATTATTAGACATTCGTTGCAAGTATTCTTAGAAGTTAGTAAGATTCTTGTGGTTGGGTGAAATACGTAGGAAGCATGCGCGTTCCTAGAAATGCGTAGGAAGCTTGCTAGAAATGCGTAGGAAGCATGCGCGTTCCTAGAAATGCGTAGGAAGCTTGCTAGAAATGCGTAGGAAGCTTGCTAGAAATGCGTAGCAAGTTTGCTAGAAATGCATAGGGAGCTTGCGTATTTTGAGAAATGTGTAGGAAGCATGCATATTTTTAGAAATGCGTAGAAAGCTTGCGTATTCCTAGAGATGCGTAGTGAGCTTGCATATTCTTAGAAACGCGTAGGAAGCTTGCGTGTTGTTAGAAATGCACAAGGAGGGGGGGGGGGGGGCTCGCTTCGATCATCATAATATTGCGCAAAAAAAAAACCGATGTTCACAACGGAAGCTTGCGTGTTCCTAAAAAAGACGTAGGACGCTTGTGTATCGCTAGAAATGCAGAGGGAGCTAGCAGATTCCTGGAAATGCTTTGGAAGTTCGCGTACAACGTCGTACATCAACTGATTTAGCACTATTTTTTTTGCTTTACTCAATTTTTTCAGCCATTGCTGTTTCATTTTTGCAAAAGTCCGTTTGTAAAGTCATTACAGGTTTCGAATGCTCCGTCAAGCCTTTCTAGAGGTGCACTTATCAAAGTTCTGTATTCACGGTCACATGACGAAACATCCATCAAAAGGAAAAATATATATATTATAGACGCACGAAATATATAAAATGTGTTTTGACGAAGGAAAAAAAAAACCAATGAAAAAATATTCTCGTGATTTTCAGACTCGCATCTGGATACACACGTAATAGCACTGTCATTCTTTAAACTTTCTCTACAAAAATATTTAAAAAAAGCTAAAAAAAAACACATTAAATAGCATTTTATGTGTTCTTTTTTTTTGTATCCATATTGCAGAAACGGGATAGCGCTTTTTCCTAGATTTTTCCCTTCCCGGAATTCAAATATGAATTCAATGGACGTTCCAGTCACGGAAACGAGACGAAAATATTCAATAACATCTTTTCGCTTCGTCTGGAATGTATTTCAAACTCAGATTTGCATGTCTTACATTAGATAGGCCTGTTATTCCGCTTTAACGTTCGCTGAATTACGCGATTCAGTTTTCTCTCTCTTCCACCCCCACCCTCTCTGTTTTCGCTTCTAAATGGAATTTTGATATGAAATGTGAAAGGATGGATGGAGTACGCGGGAAACAACAGGACTTTAGCCTGGCATAGAAATTTCGAAAGCGAAATCTTATTGAGTGCTGAAATAGTATTGAATATACGCGTCATAGAATTGCGTAATTGTGAATCGCGCGCGTTTGTGTGTGTACGTTGTAAGCGAAGAAGAATCTATATTCCACATGTTGTATTATATTCGAGATCAATCATGTTTTTGTTATGCGAATAACGTCTGGATTTCCGGATCTCCGAATCGAATGATGAACCAATTTACTTTTTCCTGTGATTTCCCGGAATAACAATTTCCATTGCGATGGGCGTGTTGTTGACTATCCGGTGTTTGTAGGACAAAGGGTTTGTTATCTGTGACATTGTTTGATAGTTGTCTACCCAGTGGTTTCAAATTGGTTGTCAGATTTTAGGAAGTGTTTCACAAGGGAAATAGAAAATAGATGTATTGAAAATGTAGGTTCTTAATTGTAAGTTTTTGAAAGTATAATCATTTGAATCAGGTAAAAAGCTGCAGATTACATGAAAAGTGGCATTAAATCTGCATTAAGAATCTGCATTTTTTATTGACCGAGATACACAAGAGTTGCATTCGAGCGAATGGTACAGATAAGCTTATTGGTGAAGTTTACTCGAAAGAAGCGTACTTTCTTCAGCGCAGCAAAAAACTCTGTTTACACGGGAAAAAGTATTTCTCTGTATGTATAGTGGCACTCTACGATAATGAGCTCAGGTACTATAAATAGTAGTTGCCAATTCCAACAATTGGCAAGGGCCACATAGTTTTAGGGCCCCTCTAATTAGGGCTAATCTGGAGGCAGGGTCGTCCTAAGAGCATTATTGGCCCCCGGGCCAAATGATTTTCATGAGGCCCATTGGTGTGAGGCCCCCGGGCCGTGTCCGGATGGGCCCATGCTTTAGGACGGCACTGTCTGGAGGTAGATATACGGTTTTATCGCAAATTTTTCCACCCTTTACCTATTCTTGTTTCCTTTCCTAAATTAGCCGCCTGGAATGTAAACAGCTTAGTCAAACCCCCCCCCCCCGCAAATATTGTCTGTGTCTAAAGTACTCTTTTGGTAGCTCATATCCTCTTTGCTTACTGTTTTCATCCCTCGCTTACCAGATCCTTCTTCTGGCGGTTGACATGCTTGCATACTCTGTCGGTCAGAGGATCCAACGTAAAACATCCCGCAGAACATTTATGGGTGGATTCTCATCTACAGACAATTACCGTGTCGTGATGATGCAGCAAACATTGGAATAAAAACACAAACTATAATCAATTCTCAAAATATATAAAAAACTGTTCAGTTCATCGAATGATTGGTTATCTGTGGTTACCAACTTTGAGGTGCAAATGTGAGCCAATCTCCCCGTTGAAAAGTCTCGTCAGAGAGCAACAGGCTTACAAACGTTACAAATATTCAATCATTAAATTTCACTCACGTCGCTTCTGAAATGTAGATGGCAGCACTAAAGAATCATATACAACAGATACGCACTCGGGCTTTAGATACACAAGACACACTTACTCTTCCGGCACAACTCACTACATAGTAAATTGTCCATGTCGATAGACCTGCGTTGTACTCGATTTGAAAGAAAGAAATTTTATCAAATGAAGTAAAAGCTTGAGATTTCTCTTTCATACAAATCTCATTCACAATTAAATATTTAATTTAAAAGTGTTTCTAAAATTTAAAATTTTAAATAACATTGAGTCAATGAAATCTCAACCTTTTGCTTACTTTCCTCAACTGAGCAATTTACTTTATATATTATGAATTGATGTTTATTCAACAACATTGATGGCATAGCGTTTTATAATTCGCATAAGCTGTTTTTAATGAATTTTTTCTTTTGTTGAAAATTTACAAAATATTAAGTATCAGAGATATGTGAAACTTTACACTATCATAGGAAAGCACATACAATCAAGAATATGTGTGGAAAATTTAAAATATATCAATGGTTAAATAGTATTTTAATGACATTTCTATTAGGGAGCATAGTTTTTCACCATGTTAAAAGGTACGAGACCCCTTAATTTCCATATTTCTTGTAATAAATCATTGAGCCAGATCTTATCGTAGAAGCCATCCCCCGTGCAACTAACATCCCCGCGACGTGCCCGGGTAAGACTGGTGTTTTAAGATGGCCCTGAGTGTCCCGTGAAGTATACGTAAATTCTACAATTGAAGTATCCTCGCATCTAGTGGATAAAAAATTCCCAATTTTTTTTTTCTTATTAAGTTCGAATATCTCCGTGAACATACCATGTACTACTCGTTATTTGGATACTTTTACGTAATTAATTGGAAGTATGCTACAACGATCAACGGTTATCCCCAGTAAAATGTCATACGCCCTGTTACCTATGCGCCCTGTATATTCTTCGGTGATGTACAGCAGCTGCTTGCAGTCAAGATGGAGGATAGTCATCAAATCTTGCTCACCATCTGAAAATATATTTTTGTGTATATAAACAGCTTATAAATCCTTTATTCATCATTTCCATCAGTATTCAATGCTTTCCGAATCTAATAGCTATATATTACGGATACATCTAGAGAACATGGTTCCAACAAATATTTCAAAAATAATTTCTTCCCCTTCAAAACAGTCAACCAGCTGACAAAAGAGGTTACTCCGAACAAATGTAAGAGTTCTCCACTTTGGGATATACAATCGTTGCCGATGCCCACATGTGGTTATAACAACAACAAGTGAAAATACTCTTCGAAATTCCTTTATCGGATATACTGCTATACAGGATTATGTAACATGTAAGAAACATCATTGAACTGGAGCTCCTGCTACCACCTATCACACAAAATTACAACTGATATAATTATTCGATTAAAATTGGTAACCGATGTTTCATTAATTTGCCATACAAAAAAAGATATGGTGTGTGACATTGCTAAATATTTTGTAAGTAAAAATATTAGTTTAACTATTAAGTTTGCTTCGAAGTTTTAACAGTTGTTATTTCTGTGAGTTGTAAAATAACGTTATTGAAGCAGAATGTAGCTCTCCTTTGATATCTGATATTGGTAAAGTCATGATGAAGGGAGTTTGACGGGTCATCACTACCCATTGGAACCCTATATTTTATAACTCACCAATTATGGGTTTCGGTGCCCTTTGATATTTGAAATTTTTATCTAAAAATAGTAAAAACCAGAAACAGGTTGATTCCGCTTTTCTACCTTTCCATTAGAATTTAAGAAGCCAGGGAGAGCTACATGCTGTTTTACTAACGTTACTTCACAACGCACACAAAACAACTGTTCAAATTCGAAGTAAACTCAACAAATTATTGCTCATAAATTACTTAGTTACATCAAATCATATTTCTTTTGTGCGGGACATCAATCAAAAACCGGTCGCCAATCTCAATCAAAAAATTATAACAGTTTTTTTTTTTATGATAGGTGGCAGCCGCAGCTTCAGTACAGTGATGTTTCTTACATGTTACATAATTCTGTACTCGGTGTTATCCAATGAAATTATTTTAAATAGTATTTTAACCCCTCTCTAAAATTTTAAGGTACCGTTTTGTTAAAAACAGGGGAGTTTTCAAAGAAAAAACAGAAATAACTAATAAAAGAAAAATCCAAAATTTAAAGGAATATTTTCACCATAAATTTTATGATTTGATTGGTTCTTTTATAAGTGGGGGAAATGTCGACTAAATGTTTATGAGGAGCCACAAGTGAACTGTGAATCGAACAAGGGAGCCGCGGGTGACAAAAGTTCAAGGATCACTGCCTTAACTCTTAACTGAGCTGTTTAAGCCCTCAGCATCGTCCTATGAACCCAGTAATAACGATTATATCGCCGTCATACGTACCCAGTACGCTCCCTGGACTTTTGAATCTAATAATTTTTCCTCGGTCAGAAATTGCATTTTAAATTCAATCAAGTTACTATATTTTATGAAAGTATGTTTTTCTCTACAATAATAAAATTCAGAGCATTTTTTTAAATCTTCAGGGTTTTTATTAATTTTTCCCGGACTTCACATGCCATAGCGGCGGCAAACTCATGCCTGAGTTTTTTTAATCCATTATATTAATTCGCAATCTCTGCAGGTTTGGTATCATTCGAAAGAGGAATAATGTGGCTTTGCACAATCATAATTATTTTATTATTTTCATTAATCATATTTTATTGTGAGTAATTTGCTGTTTCACATATGGAGGATTCAAGATTGTAAAGAGCATGTTTCAGCCCGTTGAGCTGAAACGTCCTGTATAATTATAATTGTAAACAGCATGTTCGTAGAGCCCGTCGATTCAAAGCATCCTTTATAATTGAGTTAGTAGTCCTTTGTTACAGCCACGAGGCTGTTATAAATCTGAATTTTAGCCCGGGTAGAAGAGGAAAAACCAATTTTACAAAAGAAAATGTCATATAAAATTTTATGTGATGCAAATAAATATTATAGACAAGACATTATTTTATAAAGATAAAAAAATTCTAATTAATTTTCGATGATAATTTTATAAATTATAATTTTTTTTACTAAACATCTGCGAAAACTGGCGATTTTATTTTAACGACCTATGAGATAGGATTAAATATCCTCCGGCCTCAAGAACTTAATAAAGCTGTAATAATTGCATTGAAGTTATACAACTACTCTAGCCGAATATTCACCTCGCAAACATTCGTGATATTGGATAACTCACCAACATTCCACTCCAGTGCACCAGATATGACACCAGACATTTTATGTTATAAAACTATCCGTCACAGAATGAACACTTTTATAAGTTTTATTAACTCCGAGAAAGTATTCTTGCTCTACAGAGTCTATGCAAATATTTCCGGTAATCTTGCAAAAAAATCATTGTGATACCATATCTATATTACATAACATCAATATATATATTCAAATCAGAAGTTCTATCTTTCTTACAGATTCGTCTTTGGGGTATCATTGTTTCCTCAGAACCACCTGATACAATTTTAATCTCTTAGTTGTAGTATAAGCAAGCCATACGTCAAGATAGCACCACACGTCGTCAATATCAGACCTTTGGAAAATTCGAACATCTTCGAACCCGATAATAGTTCCGGCTTCACACGGCAAAGATTCTCGTACAAGTCAGAGTTCTCGCCCGATACACCACTACGCGAGGAGTGACTGGACATGACGGACAGAAATCTCTTCAGCTCCAAAATCTCTCTATTCACCTGCGATGCAAGTACGATTATGGAAAAACACGAGACACCGTTTACTGTACACCATATGCTAATGGCGCTCGTAGAAGATCTCGAAACGCTGTAATATCCGAGAGCGTACGCGAGACTCGTGAAAACCGACGTTACGTTAAGAGAAAATACGTAGAATATCGATGAAGACATCGCCGATTCCAGTGATTCGACCAGAGAGTAGAGTTCTAGTGTCATATCATATAGAAGAGCTTGATTGGAGAATCCCAGTTGTAAATGCCGGCTACTTTCCCGAATGATATTCGTTAGGATAACGCACACGGAGAGGTAGAGCACTGCAACCAGAAACGGGAAAAACACAAGGTAAAACGCATAAGCTGCTAACGCTATGAATACAGCGATGTAGTCGACGTTTGCATTTTCAACTTTGATACCGAAATATGTCATGATAGCGTACAAACGTATGCCTTCCTCGCTGAACAGCGCGGTCATGATGGCTGCACTGAACGCCATCAGGACACCACCAATTAAAATACTCCATGTTATCTTCAGTCTCAGCCTCTTCAAGGGACTATGATCGATGAATTTATGAGTTCTGTAGAATGCATTGATTTTCTTGAACATCAAACGTATCGACTTACGTTTTCTGTACACGCTGTGCCATATGAACAAGGATAGCATCTCCCTGAACACCAGAGGAGTGCCCATTTTCACCGACCACGACAGCGTTCTCTGTCTGTAGACAGCAACAGTGATCCTGTAGATCATGTACAGGTGCATCAACACTGCGACTAGCCTGCCTACGTTCCTGATAAAGCATCTGCTGCTGTTTCTGTTCTTCGGTGTGAGTTCCAGGCCGGCGATGCTGAGCATGTGCAGTATTAGTTTGAAGTGAGATGATGGCTTTGAGGGTGTAGGAGAATACATATGTTTCATGGTAACGTTGTTTATATCGTGCCTTGAAATTTTCGTTTCTTTCTTATTCAGAAAAGAACCGCATGCACTCACTTCTTTCTGGAACATGTCCATGATAATATAGACCTTTATTATTTTTTTAGACTTCCAGTGAGGCAATTTTGCCCTTTAATAAAAGACACTAGACTCAGTTATCGTGAATTGTTTTCGTGCGGACAAAAGTGCAGACTAAATTTTCTGGATGTATGATGATTCTTGTAGATGCTTATGACTTTAGACAGGTTCGAGCTTATGCTGAAATTCTTAGATGCGAATTTTTTTTTTTAAGTAGCAGTATGAAGGATTTTTTTTGTAAACACATTCACAAGTGTATAGAAGACCGTGAAAAATACAAAAAAGCGTGGTGAGAAGCCAGGACTATGAACTGATAGATATGATGAAGAAATAACATGCACTAAATATTTACTAAAGGAATATTTGCCCTTGCCAAGTCTTACCCAAATGACGACGACGAGACTATCTAAATCATCACCAGAGAAATTAATTGCAAAATGTTGACATAAATGCAAACACGATCAACAGTTTCCCCCCAAATGGTTTCTCGCTCCTCTTCCATATGAATGAAAATATTCTGTGCTAATGATTTGTTCATCCTCTTATGTGTACATCCATCAATTCGCATCTAGTTCTTGTTTTCCATGGAAACAAAACTGGAAAAATTGTCTGTATACAGATGTGTTTTTTTTTCTAGTTATTTATTATTTGTTGAGTCGTTTTTTTAAGAGATTTCTCCTCGTTTGTTATATTTTTGTGGATTATCTATTATTCAACTGCAGTTGTTCTCAGGTATTGATTGCTCCGGTTTTGTTTCTTAGATTGGATATCAAATGAACTGTTTTTTTATTCGCTGTTCGATCGCAAAAAATAAATGCATATCTTATGAGCATAACATACTTGGGAATGCCAATACTTTTTCCTATTTTTTTTTTTTTTTTACTATTCGCCAACTCAAAAGGAAACAAATCCAATAAATGTATTCCTTGGAGAAAAAATTATATTCTTAGCTGTATAAAGTAATGTTTAAGTAATAACCTAACTGGCAGATTCTCGATTAGATTTCTTTGTCCTTTCATGAAATTTCTCTGGACTATATATAGGCCTACGGGGTGTTTTAAAATGAATCACTCGATTTGAAATATGCGTATATTACGAAAAATATTGAACATAGACACTAAAGATTAATTTTATATTACATGGCTAATCATAAAGTTTTTTTACAAACCAAATTAAAGGTGCTCAATATGTCCACTTTGGGATGCACGGAATATGTCTATACGGTAGTTAAATTCGTCCCAAACTTTTGCGAGCATGTTTGCATCCACTGCTTCCACGGCTGCTATTATGCGTATATTCAGTTCGGCTAATGTAGCTGGAAGGGGGAGGCACATAAACGTAGTCGTTTATAAACCCCCACAAGAAGAAATCGCACACTGTTGTGAGGTCCGGCGATCTTGGAGGCCAGTGATGTTTAACTGAATCGCCAGAACGCTACCTGTCGGCAACTGCGTGAAACTCGAGATTTTCCCCTTGTTCTATCTACACATTATTCGATCAAACTGCATTAAAAGCTGAATAGTAATGGTTTTTTTTAAATCGGATGATTCTGTTTGAAACACCCTGTATATGCTGTAGTCCATTGGTTCCCTATATTTTTCGGTAGCGGAGCACTTATTTTGGAGTAAAGTTCACCACGGTGCGCTAATGTTCATTTGGCACTTACACGACCTTAAACACACGGAATAAGCAATTTTATAAGAAATAGGCAGTGCTAAACGCAACTTTACCAGAGCCGTGCCACTGTAAAGAGCATTTTTAATACTCGCGTGCGCCCTCTTGAAAAATCTAACGTCCGGCTTTTATGGGATATAGCATTTTCAACCTATCCTTTACTTGCCCTTTATCCGTTTCCATAAAATTCCTCGTTTTGTCAACTTTTTGAGCAAAGTTGTTTTGGTTTTATTATCACAAATTGAATTCCCATAATGCAAATCATGTACGTGTATCGATGGAAGCTCATTTTATGTAGAATATGTTGCGCATAGGTATAGGAATTGCGCAAAGGAATCCGAAGGCTGTCCCTCCCCCAATAATTCACGATAATTTATAGTATGAAAAAAAATATGATAATTGTTCTGGCCCCACGGCTGTCAGTCCCATCCTTGTGAGGGCCTTGTCGGTAGGTAGATAACTTCGCGCTATGTAAGGACGAGGAATTTGGATGCTCTTCGTATATAGTGGCGTAGGAGTCGAAGGATAAGAAATCCTCATCCTTAGCAGTAGCCTAGTCCCGGGGGGCGATATATTCCATACTATACATAGAATTTTAACAAGATTTTTCAAAATGTGTGTTCTGGTTAAAAATCGGTTATTATGCATAATCGCAACCGTGTTTGATAAATCCATCACTTTTATCAACGTTCATGCGTAATAATTAAACGGACTTGGTTAATTTGATAAACACTTGAAATTTAACGCTTTTATCAGGGTAATTTAGTTTATCGCCAGGGTCCTGGTGTAATTGATGAATTTGATGCGTCTGAAAAAATGAGTCTAGTATGTTTCACTCAACCCCCCGATAACATTTCCCCGATTTGATGAATCAGATAAAAACGATGAAGATCATTATATACGTGCTTTTGCAAACAACATTCTCGCACAATATCTTTTACAAATTCATTACATCAAACTTCATTATATCGGGGTCCAATTGTAGGATCCGTTAAAATCTGTTTGTTAGTTGGGGTCTGATTTTATACGCCCAAGAGCTCGGAAAAATTCGTTCAGTATTAAGAATTTTCTAAATGGTCTTTATATCGCGGGTACGATCGTAAAATTTCTTGAATAGGGTGATGTAGATACTCGTCATCAGCAGTAGGTGGATCCGGGAAAAGATATGAAATTCGCTACGTTGAAAGTGGCTTCGGGACTGGAGAGATGTGGATGCATACAATGGTGTAAGAGACGGAGATGCTGATACACTCTTTCCCTGTAGTGTTGGCGGAATCGGGAGATACCCGTTCTGAGCTGTGACGTGGAGCTGTGAACTGGAGATGCTCGTCCAGGAGCCAAGGAGATGTGAATGTTCTTGCTAAACCTCAGCAATAGCGTCGGATCTGTGAAGTATAGACGCTCGTCCTCAGCAAAAGTGTGAGCACCTAGGAATATGGACACTCGTCGTATATAATGAACGTAAAAGCTGGGGAATGTAGATGTTCGTCGTATATAGTTATGTATAGCATGTAGATGTTCGTCGTATATGGTGATATATAGGATGTAGATGTTCGTCGTATATGGTGAGGTAGTAGCTGGAGAACTTGTAATTCTCATCCTCAACTGTGGCGTAGGAGACAAGGGATACTGGTGCACCTCCTCAGCAGTGGTTTCGGAGCATGGGGCAATAACATACTCGTTCTCAGCAATGGCGTGGGTGCCCGAGTGTTGCAGATGCTCGTCCTCTGCAGTTATGCCACTGCTCAGACCTTTGGCAGCATTATTAATTATTCAATATCTTTTGTTGTAAATAACTACTAGTTTATTTCAGCATTTACTAATTGCTATTAAAATTAATTTGTGAGTTATTTCAGCCGCCAGAGATGGCAAGCGTGTCTATGGAATTACATTAGTATTATATCCCCGATACAACTCGTCTTCCTCTTGCAGCAAAAGGTGATACCGTCTTGCTATTTGCGATGTATATCGAGTTATTTCAGGTCCACAAGTAATCCGATTAAAATGAGAAAATGACTCTAATATTCCTTCCGAAAGAGAAAAGAAAATCCTTTGGGGAAAAAATTGGAATTTCTACAAATACTCGTAGTCAAAATTTCATTAAATTCTTATTTATTATATATTTTTCGCCGATATAGAGCGGGTGTTTGCAGTCAGGATGAGAGGAAATTCCATCTAATCTTGCTCACTATCTAAAAAATATCTTTTTGTAGACATCTTATACTGCCTTAATTTATCATTTCCATCAGAATATATTCAATGCTTTCGAAACTAATATGGATATATATTACTGATATATCTAGAATCTATTGATCTTGTTTTCAAAATTATTAATATCAAAGACAATTTTTTTTTTTAATTTTAATGTCAAAAAAATGGCGATGAAAGAAATATTCCAAAAAAGACTTCTTTTTCCTTCAAGAAGTCAACAAGCTCACAAAAGAAAATTAAAAGAAAAAACCTTAAGATAATATTTTTGATGCCATTATATCAGGTATAATATGAGTTGAAAGTAAGCTGGGGCATTGACGAAAATTAATAAAAGCGTAATAAGACTGGCGTCAACAAAAGCCAAGATGTGCTCGTAAAATTAAAAGAGCCGCGGTAAAAATGCCATCAAAAGCATTAAATTCATGATTGAGAAAGAGTATCAATGGGGGGAAAATAAATATAGTAATAATAATAATAATAATAACTTTGCGTAAAGAAAATTTTCTAAAGAGTTGATTGAAAACATCGATGTCGTAATTTCATCCGTCTAAATTTCCATTTCTTTTTATATGAGGGGTATAAAAAAATTTAATTTTTTTTCTTCTAAATTTAATGGGAAAAAAAACTTTAATTAAACTGGGGTTTTCGAGAATTGAAAGATCTTGACTAGATCAAGATTTTATTTTGTTTAGTTAATTTAATGAATTCAGCTGTATATTAACCATTTTACGATCAAGGACGTAATATTGCGTCCAAAAGACTGTGAAATGAATTCAAATAAGCCCTCTGTGTTTTCTTTCCTTTCTCCTCATCATCGCGAGGCTTTGTTGTAACCCTACGAAGTTGTTCTTTTCACATTTATCTATCCTTCTATACTATCATACGCATAAAAGAGCAAAATAGAACTGGTTGCTAGAGAGTGAAAACAGAAAACTACTTCGTATAGCTAAAATTTCTATCCTCTCTCTCTCTCTCACCTGTAGTTATATATTATACTGTTTTAATTTCATTTTTTTTTCTTCCTTTTTCCCCCTCCATCTGCTTTCCCTTTTCCTAACGTGTGGTTAGGTTAGGACAAGGTTACCATATTTATCGTCCATTTGTCGAATAGTGATCATCGAAATTTCTTGCGAATAGTTTGTAAGCGAAGGGGCAAATGTGTGTGGTTATGATTTTGGGGACCTCCATATACCATGTGATAACAAATATTTGGAAAAAAAAAACATTTTTATTCTATATTTAGAAAAAATTATATATATTTATTCACTTTATTTATTTATTCAATATTTCTTGGCCGAGGCCTATACATGAGGATGCGGTCGTTAAGAATGCAAAACTGACGATTGATGTTGCAAGAAAATGCGGAAATCATAGTACAATCTACAATATTTGGTGGGAGGTTGTTCCAGTCGGTAATAGTTCTTGGGAAGAAACTAGATTTATGACAATCTGAAGAAGCAAGATGGGCTGCAATTTTTTGGATGGTTAATTCTAAAAGAAAAATGTGAGGGTTTATTAGAATGCGGTCGATATTAAAAAAACCTACGGTGAATTTTGAAAAGAAAAGCTAAACGAAAGATAAGTATAAGAAAGGTAAACGGTTGGCTATTGAGTTGGCGCTTGAACTCAGAAATGGAGACAGAGGAAGACGAACAGTCAAAAATGAAGCGAGTGGACTTATTTTGGATAGGTACTAATTTGTCTATGTTGGTTTGCGTATGGGGGGTCTCAATATTCACAGACATAGGAGAGAACACGGAGGATATACAGTAGACATGTAGAAGCACAAGTGATGGACATGACGGGTGGATTTTTTCAGGTTACGAAGACGGAAAAAAAGTTTTTGGGGACATTTGCGAGAAATATAATCAACGTGAAGATTCCATGGGAGATCGGCAGAGATTATAACGTCCACGCATTTATAATGGGAAACCCCAGAGATAAAGAAATTGTTGATTAAATAAGGAATGTCGATGGGTATTCTTTGCGCGTAACTTTCATAAAAAGTGTTTTTGAGAAGTTGAGGGGAAATTCCCAAGTTGAGCACCATTCGGAAATAATGTTAAGGTTGTGTTGAACAGATTCTCTTGGTCGGATATATTACAAAACTGTTTGGTAAATGACACAATCATCTGCGAAGAGTCTGATCTGGCAGCTAATGGAGTTAGGTACATCATTGATGTAAATTAAAGATAAAAATGGGTGAGAGGGACCGAACCCAGGGGCGTGCCAGACTTAACATGAAAAAATGGGGAGTTCTGGCTCTTGAATGAGACGAACTTGCTGCGGTCAATGAGGAAGGTCTCCATCCATTCAATCACTTGAATTAGTTCATAAGCAATTTATGTTCAGGGTCATAGGAAAAAAAATTTTACATCGGAAATCAGGATAAACTTTCCAAAAATTAAATTCTTTTGAAAAGTCCTACGAAACCAAATCTATATATATAAAATTGATTTTCTGTCTGTGTGTGTGTATGTTCTCTATACAAATCTACAATTTTAGATCGATCGTCGCCAAATTTTGCATATATACCAAATGGGACACGACTTGAACGATAGGCTACTTTAAAATTTCGTCAGAGGAGGGCAAATGCCCCAAACGGGCAGAAAAACTGTTGGGCAACAATGGTTTCTGGACCTCAACAAACGTTTACTTTGGTTACCGTGGTTCCCTAGCAATGCGTTTCAGACGTGTATATGCCTTTACAACGGTTTGTCACTTTAATCCTGTTAGTGTAATGTATATGCATAATAGTTTATGCCTTCATAATGGTTCTTTTTGAATTGACGTCATAATCATCCTCCCTTTGAGCGTCAGGTAAAGGGTGATCCTCATAGAAATCAGTGTTAAAATTGCCGATTTTAGCGTAGAAATGCGGAAATTTAGTCGGGTTTTCTGTCACATAAATAATTTTAAAAATTGTATTGAATTCTCGATTTTTGGAATATTGAGTTCGCTTAGAGATTAAGTATGAAGTAATTAGCCTGACCTATTTTTGAATTGGATATCCAGACAATATATAACATTGATTTCAATCTTTTATTTATATCTTCTCAAGCTCGAAAATGAAGAAGCGTCTGTATTGTCTTTTAATATTCAACTGCATAAATTTAGGATGTTTTTAAAATTAATTATGGACCCATAAAACACATCGAAGAAATTCCACGGCTTTAATTAAGCATTTTTGAAAGCTGAAATAGGCAGAGATGGATATTTTGAAGTTCAGGGGGGGGGGGGGAATCGAAATACTTTACGCCCTTCAAAAAGAGAAAAAATATTCATTTCTACGCTTCTTTAAATCTAAATTTGTTTCTTTCATGATTCGCGCTGGATGTCGCCATATTGGTCAACTTTGACACAAGTTGCATGTCCGTCAAAGAAAGAGGGAGATATCGCATGATCCAAAAAGCCTCATTGACGAAAACCCGGGCAACGCCGGGTATTATAGCTAGTTTCCTTATAAAACAAACTTTAAAAAATACTATTATACACACTAGACCTTTTTAATTACTTAAAATGTTCATTTTATACGTGAAATTCAATGAAAACCAATAAAAAAACTTTCAAACGAAGCATTGCGCAAATGTAACGTCGCACAGTCAAAAGTGAGTTAATGAGTCAGACCATTTAATGCAGCTATTTTTACCCGGAGGGGGGGGGGGGCACAGACTCTTTGGAGGTCTTTAGAAAGGTTTCGTTTCTGGATGAGATAATAATTTATTAATACGATTAAATAATCGACGTTTGGGTGTACCCAAAATTCCAAAACGAACGCGGCTATACGCGTTTCGGAACTATATGAAGTTCCTTCATCAGTAGCAGAAACAAAGAAGAAAGAAAATATTGTAAAACTCCTTATAGCGGGAATTACTCGCTGTTGTAGACAAGAGTCAAATTCAAAATGAACCGGCAACAAAAGAGTAGAGCAAGAGGACGGAAAAAAGAAGAAACATGGCGAAGCCATTCACAACCGAGAACGTGATAGTGATGCTGATGGAGAGGAATAATTATTGTAGAAACTATTGCCGACCCAAACGTCGATTATTTAATCGTATTATCAAACCCAAAAGGTAATCCATTTCTAATAATTTATTGTTTTTAAACTATTGTCCCAAATTTTCTTCGATGAAGAGGTGGTCCCTGGCGTTCGTCTTAGTGGCACACAGTCTTTGTAACACACTATTGCATTAGAACCCCCTGTTCTAATGCAAATTTGTCTCCCTTCGGCAGAAGACTAAATATATATATGTAACTCTCAAAGCCCGAAATTGACCAATTCGCGAAGTGGCCCGTGATCCCTGGCGAAAGTCCGATAACAAAACACATGAGTCGGGATCATCGTGAAGTTGCCGTATTTTTTTTTTGTGATAGTTATGTCCACGGTAGTTATGGCAACCCATCAAACCGCAGTAACGACGCAGTAATCATTTTTCTCCAAAATTTCGCAAAAAAGCCATATGTGTTTTTATATATATATGTATATATAGTTATTTTTTATAGTTTTTGTCTCTCAAATTTCTTATTTTTACGTTACATGCAATATACACACATACGAAAAACACACAGAGCCTCCACTGAGATGGGAATAGTCAAACACAGAGCCTCCGTTCATAGTGCTAGACATTTACATTTGAATTAAATGTAAGTAATGTACTTGCATACATTACTTACGTTATATAAATATTTCCTTTCTTCTATATAATTCGGAATGCACAGAAACATTGCTATGAAGGCAATACATATTGGGTGCAAATATCATTATGAGTTCGAACAAATATTCAAGGTTACAAAATAATTATCATACTATGTAAGTATGTATATAAGAAAACATTTGTATATTATTCTTCCGGTTGATTCCCCCCAACGGTCTATTTCCAAAATTTGGAATGGCTTAATGAGAAATTTATATTCATCTGTCGGAATGTAAATACAAAAAGCCGTACTCTTCAAATACTGCTTCATATATTGTAGGTTTTTCTTTTGGTAGAGTTGTCTTCTCTGTTCTTCTTTTAAAAAAAAAGTCCCTCTTTTTACAAAACTACACCTTAAAATTTTAGAGAGTAGTGAACAAAATTTTTAACGAAATGACACATCTGGAATGTGCGTGTTGTAAACCTAACGTGAAGTTTGTATCTGTGTTATGCTTTTTAGATGCATCGCTGCCATCTATTTCTTGAACTGATTGAATAATTGCACCGTTGTTGAACTATGAATTGGGTAAGGGAGCCACGAGCGAAAAAGGTTCGAAAAACACTGCCTTAACTCTTAACTGAGCTGTTCAATAAAAATGTAATAAATACATTAAAATTATGCGACTAATATACATTCGCCAAATACAGTAGACTCTCAGTAACTCGCCACGTGGATAACTCGGCATCTATTATTCCCCTTGGTTGGCCCAATACTAATTTCAACGAAGGGGAAACTCTCTAACTCCCCACATGCTTGTCTAACTCCGCTTAAGTCGACTTTTGTCCCTTTACTACAACTGGTTTTTACAATTACCCGTGTTTTACCATTCTAAGAAATTTTTGTTGTTATCCATGGGTACTTCGATAATCCTTTGTTCTATATGATGGGTCCCTTTTTTGCGCTATGGAGGGAGGGGGGGGGGGTGGCGTGCATGTGAGGAATGAATGTTTGAAGCCTCTTGGCCGGCCTATCATTTTAGTGGTGTTTCCAGGACAGGTCTTTCATTCTTTTCATGGTCAAAAGAAGTGTGGATGATCCCTAAAGTGTGGTGTCAACATCCAATAGGGATAAAAATCTTATCTATTGTAAGTTTTGATATTGTCTGTGTCGGAGAATGCTTTTGGCGGAACTCGGTTTTACGATTTCTTGGAAAAGGAGTAAAAGAAAAAGAGCCAAAACCTGGTTAGACGCTGAATATGTCATTTGGTTATCATAGTGAGTATCGACGGCCGTGAATGCAATGGCTCCACGCGAACTTCATATTTCAACTTTAAAATCAAAGTTTAAATTTTCAAAAAACTAGAATCAGGAAAACTCAGAGTGAACTCGCCGAAGAATATGGAGTTGCACGGAACCCATTTCAGCATTTGCTAAAAAAGAGGGAAATTGTTTTTCAGCATTTGTGAATCTTCTTATAAACCAAGCAGAAAACGCATAAGAAATCAGAATTCAGCGATGTAGAGGAAGCAACTCTCAAATCTCTGAATCTCACTCGATCCCATTATCAGGACCAATAATTCAAGGAAAGCAAAATATTTCGCAAAAAAATGTCAATCAAGGAAATTAGGAATTATCCTAAGTATGAAAACTTTTTACAGAAAATTACAGACAAAAGATTTGTGAATTTGCGGATGCTAGAATCGACGCAAAAATTTCTGTATTAAATGCAGTTGAAATGATTGATTCTGCATGGAACTCAGGCACGAGTGCCACGATTCGGAACTGCTCCCGTCATGTTGGTTTTTGTTCTGAGTCTTTCGAGAACGATTATTTCTCCAAAGAAAATTAATTAATTAAAATAAAAAGATTAATTTTCCTGAAGATTCTTCCCAGATTAAGTGTGAAGAAAGCATAAATAGCACTATGGGTGATTGTATCAACGATGAATTTGTGAGTAATGACTCTAACCTTGTAACTTCAGGAGTTTTAGCAGACGACGATGTTCTAGAATCAATCACCCAAAGCAAATGTTTCGAAGATGAAGAAGTATCTGTGTGTGCACCATCTCTCCATGATGCACTCAAAACTCTAGATGTGATGCGCCACTTCCTACGCAGTCAGGAAAAAGCTGAACAATCGCGGTACAAACTGAATAGTGTAGAAAAAATTTTGTTTTCTCTTCGAAAAGAAAAACAAGCAAATATACTTGATTATTTTTCATGAGGTAAATTTTTTTATACGTTTTGATTGTATTTTGAACAGCCCCGAATTAAAATTAATGAGAATTAGCATTTTATTTAATACAATTGTTAGAATGTATATAATTACGTACAAAAAAGCGATTGCACAAAAATTTAGAGTGAAACCCCGCTAACTCGACATCCGCTTAAGTCGACATGTTTGTCGATAATTTTGGGGTGTCGACTTACCGAGAGTCTACTGTATGTATCTCGCAAACATTCGTGATATTCGATACCTCTTCAGCATTCCTCTCCAGTGCACCAGTATGACATCAGACATTTTATGTTATAAAACTATCGGTCACAGAATGAACACTTTTATAAGTTCTATGGCCTTCGACGAAAGATTCTTGCTCTACAGAGTATATGCAATTCTTTCCGGCCATCTTACAAAAAAATCATTGTAATACCAAAACATCATTCTATATATATTCAAATCGTAAGTTCTATTATTTTCACTAATTCAACTTTGTCCTTATGTTGCCCAAGAGCCTGACGTTCAGAAATTCTAGATCATTTTCCCTTTTCTTTTCGGTTTAATCTCTTAGTTGTAGTATAAGCAAGCCATACGTCAAGATAGCACCACACGTCGTCAATATCAGACCTTTAGAAAATTCAAACATCTTTGAACCGGACAAAAGTTTCGGCTCCACCTGGCAGAGCTTCTCATAGAAGTTAGAGTTCTCTGTCGATCCACCATTACGCCAGGATTGACTGGACATGATAGACATAAATCTCTTTAGCTCCAAAATCTCTCTATTCACCTGTGATGCAAAAACGATTATGGAAAAACACGAGAAACCGTTTACGGTGCACCATATGCTGATGGCGCTCGTGGAAGATCTCGAAACGCTGTAATATCCAAGTGCGTACGCGAGGCTCGTGAAAACTAACACCACGTTAAGGGAAAACACGTAGAATATTGGTGAAGACATCGCCGATTCCAGTGACTCGACCAGAGAGTAGAGCTCTAGTATCATATCATATAGATGAGTTTTATTGGACAAACCCAGTTGTAAATGCCGGCTACTTTCCCGAATGGTATTCTTAAGGATAGTGCAAACGGAAAGGTAGAGCACTGCAACCAGAAAAGGGAAAAACACAAGGTAAAACACATAAACTTCTAACGCTATGAATACTCCAATGTAGTCGGTGTCTGTATTTTGAGTTTTGATACCGAAATAAGTCATGATAGCGTACGAACGTATGCCTTCCTTGCTGAACAGTGCAGTCATGACGGCTGCACTAAACGCTATCAGAACACCACCAACTACAATACTCAACGATATCTTCAGTCTCAGTCTCTTCAAGGAACTTTGATCGATGAATTTATGAGTTCTGTAGAATGTATTGATATTCTTAAACATCAATCGTATCGATTTACGTTTTCTGTACACGCTTTGCCACACGAACAAAGACAGCAGCTCCCTGAACAGTAGAGGAGTGCCCATTTTCACCGACCACAACAGCGTCCTCTGTCTGTAGACAATAACAGCGATCCTGTAGATCATGTACAGGTGCATCATCACAGCTACTAGCCTGCCTACGTTCCTGCTAAAGCATCTGCTACTGTTTCTGTTCTTCGGTGTGAGTTCCAGACCGGCAATGTTGAGCATTTGCAGTATTGGTTTGAAGTGAGATGATGGCTTTGAGGGTGGTGGCGAACACATATGCTTCATAGTAATATCGTTTTTACCGTCCCACGAAATTTTCGTTTCTTTCTTATTCAGGAAAGAGCCGCGTGCACTCACTTCGTTTTCGGACACATACATGACAATATAGGTCTTTTTGTTAGACTTCGATTAACAGAATTTTGCCCTTTAATGAACACTCCATACGTAGTTATCGTATTATTGTTTTCCAGCGGACACAAATGTGCAGACTAAATTTTCTGTATGTGTAAAAAAAAAAAAAGTACCACGAATGGGTTTTTTTTTTCTTTTTTGGAAACACATTCACAAGTCGAGAAAATGGTTGAAAGTCTTTCCTGAATCAGAACAGATTTCAGATTTTATAACTCGTGAAGACCGTGAAAAATACAATATAGCGTGGTGACTGGTCAGACTATCAACTGCTAGGCATGATGACGAAATATGCACTAAATAATCGCTGTATAAATTACTACCCTCTCCGATATTTGCCAAAAATGACAATGAGACTATCTAATGCATCAACGGCCAAATTAACTCCAAATACGTCGAAAAATCGAAACAGGATCAACAGCTTCTCCTTAATAGGTTTTTCACGCCTTTTCCATATTCATGAAAATATTCTGTGCTAATGATCTGTTCATCTGTTCATGTAACGTCCATCAAACCATGTCTATCCCTCGCTTACATGGAAACAAAAATGGGAAAAAAACGTTCTGATAACAAATGTGTTTTTTCCAGTAATTTATTATTATTTGAGTACTTTTTTATGAGCTTTTTCTCCTTTGTTATGTTTTCGTGTACTATTTAATATTCGAGTGCAGTTGTTCTCAGGTTTTCTTAGATTGGATTTCAAATGAACGGTTTTTTATTCGCTATGATCGAACAGCTAATAAATAAATGCATGCCTTATCTGCACAAAATACCAGGGAATATCAATATATTTTTATTATTATTATTATTATGCGCTACTTCAAAAGAAACAAGTCCAATAAAACTGTTCCTCTCTCTTGAAGAAAAAATAACATTCTCATAGCTGTATGAAGTAATGTTTTAAGTTATTGGGTCTAATTTAACTGGTTTTTCGATCAGATTTCGATGTTTTGTTTTTTTTTAATTAAAACGAACAAACAGCAAATTACAATATACAAATACAAACATATGTTACATGACACAAAACACACACACATATAATACATACACTATGTAGCCCCAAGGGACTATGAAGTCCTTCCAGCAGGCCTATATGATTTTTATTTCATGATTTTCTCCCTCAGCAACAGCTCTTTTCTTCATTAGATGTATTTTAATTATAAATTTTTAAAATATGCATTGGTACAATAATTTATTTCAAAGTACTGCATTAATATCTGTGTTTTTGATCATAATAAAGACATTGTAATCTGTATTTTTATTACTATTTGTGTAATTACTAGAGTAGATGAAGTTCATTATTTTTGGTGCGGTGTAACAAAAACTTTTTTGAAATGATGTTTTGTGACATCATCAAAAGTCATTAAAATTACTTTTAGGCACTTGACAGATACTTTTATATCTATTCGAGGTTCTATTTTCATTTTTTACTAACCATTCTTCGTTTTTGATGATAAATTTATAAATTCTGTACATGTAGTTCTGTTTTAGTGTCAATATATGGCACTGTTTTCATTAAGTTTGTCCTTTTATTCAGTTTCTCTGGACTATATATGCTGTAGTCTCGATTGAAGTATACGATTCCAATGGGGAAGGAAAAATATCGTTGAACATATAATATATTTTTTTAGTATTTTTTTTATCGTTCCATATATTTTGACGCTCACGATTTCAGCGGTTTTTGTATGGTCGTATGCGGATTTCAACGGTTTCGACATGGTCTTATGCATAAACGCTCAGGATTTGAACGGTTTTTGCATGGTCTTACGCATAAACGTTCAGGATTTCAACGGTTTCGACATGGTCTTATGCATAAACGCTTTTGTATGGTCTTATACATAAACGCTCAGGATTTCAACAGTTTCGGCATGATCTTATGTATTAATGCTCAGGATTTCAACGGTTTTAGTACGGTTAGTCTCTGTACTCACATCGGATAACGTGCATTGCAACATAAGTCCAGCTCATACCTAATGGGAGATAACATTCGGATGAAGTCTGTAAAGTCTAAAAATCCGTACACAGGAAGGCTCATTTCTGACTGACGAACAAGGATTTATTGCAAAAATAAGTCAAAGACTTATAAGTCAAATACCGAATAGATTCTGTTTTAAAAAGTTTCGGCAAACAAAATTAATTTATATTTACCTTTTGCGGTCAAATGACCGCTATCCGTCGTGCTAGGTAGTTCGAAATTCCCGTCATTCTAGTGATAAGTAACCAAGACTGATATATAGATTGTTCAAAAATAACCAAGAGTGACAGAGAAAATTCAAAAAAAAAATTTATCAAAATTGGTGATTTCTTTTGTCACTTCATGAGATGTTCCAAAACCATAAACTACGTCAGTTTAGTCGTTTTTTGATAGTCGTCAAAAATGACTATCAATATTTGGTCGGTAATTTTGATTTGGTCGGTTCAACTTTCTTTATCCCAGTTGTACGATCTTGAAATGTTTTAAACATTCTTGATCACTTGTTAAATGAAATTCGCTTCTACCGGTCTTGGTGAATCTTACACATTTTTCACCAATTTTGATAATTTTGTTTGCATTTTCTCTGTCACTCTGGTTATTTTTTAACAATCTATATCAGTCTTCATTACTTATCACTAGAATAAAGGGAATTTTGAACTACCTAGCACGACGGATAGCGGTCATTTGACCGCAATAGGTAAATATAAATTAATTTTGTTTGACGAAACTTCTTAAAACAGCATCTATTCAGTCTTCGAATTTTTTTTACTCTCTTTACGACTTTATATTTTGTCAATCTTTGACTTTTTTGCAATAAATCCTTGTTCATAAACCTTCTTTTTGGAATTTCGGACAAAAGGGCTTGATATCACAAAGACTAATGTCATGTTGTGTTGCTTCAAGAAAAGTCTGGCTGGGATTTTTTAAACTCTTGTAATTCATGGCTTCATTTTCAGTTGGCAGTCCACTGACAAGATTTGAAGGACAATACGCTTGAGAAATTTGAGAAGTATTGCATGTGTGTGCGGAATGAAAAAACCATGAATAGCCACGAAATCCTGAGTAATGTAAAATGCCATACGTAATACAGCTTTTTTGATGCCAATCTGTGCCCTGTAGGAATTCTTGCAGAAAGAATGCAGTGAATGCGCAAAGATCCATAAAAACGCTAAATGAATTGAGTAACGTACGAAACCAAATTTTTTTTTTTACGGGCAGTGTATTATATAGTATTAATTATTGGTTTTTCTTTCGTGATATATGCTTTCATATTTGATTGCTGTATTTTCCTCTTGAGTGATATCCCGTTCAAAACGATTTATCCAATACTTGATAACATTGTACGATAATTCCGAATTTGATCGCGTTGTTCAGAAGTCGTTGTCATAAATACAAGGGGATTTCTTCGTATGATGAAATGACTCAAAAAACAAAAGGTAATGGTACTGATGTTTGCTGTGAACAGATTAGTTTCAGTATCCAACTGCGTCTCCTGTTTTGAGCCCACAAATGTAAAATTCAAAATCATTCGATTTATGTTCAGGCTAACTTTTTTTTTGGTTCTTGTAATGGGAACGGAATCGATTTATGGATATTCGCTCGATGTATACATATACGCACACATATATAAACTGGACATCACAATGCAAAGTAGATACTGATGATGGCGATCATCTGCAAAGAGGAACAAAAAAACCGATGGATGGTCTGGGAATAAAACATATTCGTGGAATACATATATGAATGTTATGGATTCAGTCTCAGAAGACCCTCCCAAAAGATACGAAAAAAAAAAGGCATATAGTTGAGGAAAAGCACTTCGTATTACCATAAACTTGGGAGGACCGTAGATGTTCCTTTACGTATAACAGGACCGAACATCAGTAGAATATCACGGTTTTTTGGCAAAAGCTCGGCTTATGACGTCAACCCATGAATATAATTTTTTTTCTCCTCAACTGATTACTGATGGGTCAGTCGAATGGGAAAAGACTTCTTTCGCAGGAAATCGAAAAGATTCTCATATTCCGCAATGTAAGAGCCATAACTTTCGTTGGCAAAACTTTCTGCATACGTTGGCAAATCACTTTTTAACGGGCAGCACTTCTATTTGAGTTATAGAGAGTCTAGTCCAGTGGGAGGTTTCACAGTAAATATTGATTCTGAGTTTGAATGTAGAACATTAGAATAAGTTTGTCTGCGTTAAGAGCATCCCGCACAACTGGACTAAATAATAAAACAGTAGCGTAGGAAGGATTTTTTCAAGGGGGTTGGGAAATGCGTTACACTATTGTCTTTTATAGTTTTATTTATTTATTCGATAAATGGTTAGCGCATTATTCAAAGTGTCCGCTGAGCAAATTTGGTGTCATTTTGACTAATAGAACGCCAACAACAAACTTCACCATTTGAATTTTTTAACGTCCGAATTTGGTGTCATTTCTGCTGGTAGAACGCAATCCATAGTCACCCTGTCGGTTGTCCAAACTCTCTGTGGTTTCGACAAGCAACTCAAACTCATGTGGTTTCCATCATCGCACTTGAAGGGTCGGCTATACATATCTGGCGCCATTTGTGCTAGTAAAACGCCCTTCACGCTGCTGTCGAAATTTAGTGTTATTCTGCCAAGTAAAACGCCTTCCACAATCCTATGACATTCAATGTGTCAGCTTTCCAAATTTGGTGTTATTCTAGTCCCATGACATTTGAAATGCCGAATGTTGAAATTGGGCATAATTTCGAATGGTAGAACGGCATCCACAATCCTACGATTTTTGAAGTGTCTGCTGCAGAAATTTGATGTCATTTCTACAATTAGAACACTCTCCTCAATCACCCTGTCTTCTGTAAAAAATTTGCGTCATTTCGACTAGTAGAACACCCTCCACAATTCCATGGAATTCGAGGTGAAAGCTGTCCACAAGTTTGGTATCATCCTCTATCTTACGACATTTCAAATAACAAAGGTCCAAATTTAGCACCATTTCGACTGGTGGAACGCTCTCCGTAATCCCATGATATTTGAAATGTCGAATGTTCAAATTCTGTTTCCTTTCGACTTTTATAGAGCTCCTTCCACAATCCTATGATGTTTAAAGTGTGTCGGTTCTTCAAATTTTGTGTCATTTTGACAATTAGAACGGTACCCATAATCCTATCACACTTAAAATTCCAGGCGTCCTGGTATAATTTCTACTAAAAAAACGACTTTCCACGATCGTATCGGCATACAAAGTGTCGACCGTCTGAATCTGGTGAAATTCCGATGAGTGTAACGCCATCCTCATACCTACGACATTTGAAATGTAACGTCAGATGTTCAAATTCTGCGTCATTCTTACAAGTGTAACGCCATCCGCAATCTTATATTTTAAAATGTCTAAAATTAGTAAATGTTCTGGAATAATAGAATGACATCTAAAACCTGCAACATTTGAAATTTCGGTTATGCAAATTTGATATAATTTCGACTGTGGAACGCCCTCCTCAATCTTACGACATTTGACACGTCGGTTGTCCAAATTTTGTCATTTCTACAAGTGGAGTGCCTTCCGTATCTTCTTTACCAATATCTACCGAAATATTGTCAATAAACAATAAAAATAACGCATTTCAAATTATGCTAAATTTGTCATATTCGAAAATTTAAATAATAATAAAATTTGAAACATTTTCAAGAAGTACGTAAAAAGATTAAAAAGAGGGAATATGCCCAGAATCCCATTTCGCTAAAAACATTCTTGATCAAAATTTAAAAAACAAAAATTCGTCAAATTGACTTGAAATTTGCATTATATTCTTGCATATGGTACTCGTCATTTTGCATTTTATTAACTTTGTATGTAATATAAAGTTATATTCTTTAATATATTTAAAAGGTAAATGTATTCAATGTAATAAATTTGATGTAATTTATCCGTATTGCTTTGGTGTCTGTGTATTATCTTGAAAGACGATTCTGAAAGGATTATAAAATTCACTTAAGGATACCATGTTCCACCTCGAGCGATACATAAAACGTGGCGATAGCGAAAGAAAAAGTATAATATTCTGTAAAAACCCTCGATACATATGAATTTTTATCATATTCGTCGTAAATACTGAATTCTTGAATGTTCGTGACAAGGAACAGGATCAGGATTTTGAAACTTCTTGGTTTATATCAAGATGTGCTATAAATATTTTACGAGTTTTTGAAGGGGTTCAAAACAACCGGGTTGTTCCGAAAGGCATGAATGTATTCAAGAAATCATGTTTGACATGCAACATATTTTGCCGTGAACTCAGAAAATTTACATAAGTTTTACATTAAAGATAATTTAGTTACTGAGACTGGGAAAATTGTGATTAATTATATGAAAGTGCTTAGAAAAGACCCACAGCGTTACACAAATCCAGTTATGACGTTAGGCACTCTATGAAAGTTGTTGTAATTGCAAAACAGGACTACTAGTTTTGTTTACATGACGCTTATAATTGAAGTTGCGCCCACTTTAGTGTTGCGTTTTTAAAATACAAGTAATACGTGAATAAGAACTTTAAACGTGTTTTTACGAAGAATGCTATTTTTCACATTTTTACTTGATTTCGAAGCATTATTTCTAAAAATCTATGCATTGTATCATTAAGAAATTTTAATATGATTTTTTTTCCGTATGTTTTTGAGGTTATGAACCAAAATCTAAGACATAGGCCTGTCCCATATATTTGTCTTATTGAAGCCTTTTATAGACCATATGCAGAGTTGAATTTGAAAAAATCCACACGTACATTAACAGATTGGAGTGTAACTTATGAACATGCCATAGGATCCTTCTTTTAGTTCATAACTTGAATCATCATATGCTGAATGTACTGCGGAAATAACAAAACATTCCTTTCATAGAATTTTTTGCAATCCTTTTTCGAACATTACATGAGTTTTGCATTAAAATTTGACTCTTAAAAGTGACTTTTTCATAGAAAATGACATAAGTAGTCAAAAGTTTATTATGTATAGTTTTCACCATTTTTTATTTATTTTTTTTTTGGGACACTTTCTATCAAAAAGTATTAAAGTTCACTCCAGTACTATTTTAAAGAAAAGTGACAAGAAAGATAGTCCGATACCTTAAAATATGTATTCGGTCACGCAGAAGACATAAGAATCTGTTGTTCGGCATCAAATGACTAGAAATTGAAGACGTAGATGCAAAAACCAAACAGCGCCCCTCCCTTTTTTTCTGATTTTCACTTTTTAATTTATTCCTATAAAGGAAAAAATATTCTATCACTTAGTGCAATAACCATACATCTCCAAGCAATGTCCCTGTCTTCAAAAACACCGTTAGAACGTTGTTGCTCAGTCTCCCCAATGCCAACGAAAAAATTCCACGTTTCTAAGCGCAATATTCGTAGAAAAATTTTAATGCGAAAATCGGGAAAAAGTTTGGAAGCATAAACTAACGGAAAACGCTTCTTTCCATTCGTTTATGCTGTTATCTTTCAAATTATCTCCGATCTTTCAATTCAAGGTGGCCTGTGAAAATTATTAATTAACGTTTTAGTTAAATTTTATATGTTTTAGAAAACGTTAATTGTTTTTTTGAAGTGGTTTCTTTTCATCTGTTGTAAAAAAATTTGGAAAGTGGAGGTACTTGGTTCTGGAATCTATGTCTTTATTTTGGATAAAAGATATTTTTGTTAACACACACACACACACATGGAAATTAATGAATCAAAAGTGTAAGTACGAGAATTCGCTGATAGGTGGCAGTGTTAGCCAAGATTTTTTTTTTTATTCTTTAATTTTAAAATTATGCACCCATGAAGATCATTCAGCAGCTAGACAAAAAATAGCAAACTTGATTTTTTCGCACACGGACGACTTGATGTCTAGCGGTGATAGCACACTTTGTGAAGTGAATGATTTGCATGTCTGTTTGGACGGACTAATGAACGCACATAACTCTTCTGGCACCTTTTTACTAATGGGGAGAAAGTGCAGTTGTGGTTTTTACCACTTATTTCATCATTAGGTCTTATCGTCTGTGCAGTATTGACACCTGCAAGGTCCATTATGTCTTTGGAACGGGACAGAGATATCAGAATACCTCAGTCCGGTATGGGCAATGGACTGAAAGTCGTAGTGCAAGCTTCGAAACACCGGATGACGCTGTCACTGAACGCATGGAGTGGTACTTTTGTCACATCCTTTTCTCTCTATCCTGGATTGCGAAAATGATGGCTAGTGTCATGAATATAGAAATGTCCTCTCCACTTGTCAATACAAGATTCATTGAAGGACTGGTTATTTGTGGAGATGAAGATTACAAGGAAGAAAATTCATCACGGGTACCCGTGGGGGCAGTCCCCGTTTAATAGCAGCGCCGTCTAGTGCTTCACCGCTTCCGTTACGGCCATGAATTGCATGACAAAAATTATTTCATCATCGCTCCTTTCAGTTTTGCCCTCATTTGTGAATCACTTTGTACACACATGAACGTTTTCTCCTAATAGTGACTCTTGCATCACGCGGAAGCTTTACCTCGTTGTTGAGTGATAACGAAACGATCTCTGATATATACGGTATGTATAAAAGAGCTATCTAAATAAATATATTATAATAATAGAGATAGAGACGAAGATGGCGTAGACACTTGGCATCGACACCAATGGGATATGAACATTCGAACTTCCTTGAGGAAAATAATTAGAAAGATAGATATATATTGGAAAAGAAAAATAAAGAGCTTGAAGGGTCGAGGGCAAATCTTCACAAGTTGCTCTAATGGCCCTCCCTTTAGATCGTAATCTCCTCTAGGATCAAAATACGAGACGCTAAAGATCTAAAAATAGGTTTTTCCTCTCATCGTCCCATTTTGTATTCAGAGTGAAGACCAAGATGGAAAGACGTTGTAACACTTAACGTTTTCATATATGGAAACATTGTCGAGGATGTGTTCATGCACCTTTGGAAATTAGGGATGTTCTCTCAACGCCATCGTTAGTAGATTTTTTTTTTTATTGCTTTCGTCTTGTTCAGCTTAGGATCGAGCTACTTACTTAGTTGCTTACTATGCAGCTAGAGCTCACTTAACCTTCTAAGGTTATTGGAAAATACGTAATGACCATGGTTTGAAGGCAAAATAGCCTCGAAAATTCTCCTCCGCGTTCTTAAGTGTTTTCCCAATTACGAAGTCTTCAGTTCCGAAGTGAAAATAATTAAGGGTTTTTGTGTTGTGTCTCTTTTTTTTTTAAAGAAGAAAATCGAATTTTCGAGATGTTGTCTAAAAATATTTGAATATTTTCTTCACTTATGCACTTAATATTGTCTTATTAACTTTTACGTAATACATTGTCTGTGAGGTACTGATTTTTTTTTTCCAGTCTCATTCGTTGGAGCTAATGATCAAATTTCAAGCAACAGCGGAGGAATATGAATTTTTCTTGCTTAAAAAACTGCGTAAGAAGATTCATTTATTAAGGCTATGAAATTATTAGGATATTCCTGTTCGATGTAGATATTTTCTCATTTTTCTGCGTGAGTAGTGGTGAAATGTGCGTTTCTGGGCCGTAGAACTTCTATGGGAGATGACGCATAGAAGCGTACTCTCGTGTACAGTGTTCTCATTCGAAAATAATCTTAAACTATTTCAGAATTAACGAAAAAAAACATTCCTAATTTAAGAAAGAAATCATTTCAGAATTTAGGACAGTAGAAAGTAGAAATTTCTGAATTTATGAGAAAAATAATTTAAGAAATTAGAATTTTTCGATATTTTAGGGATTCTGTTTGATTCATTGCCCACACATGCACTGCTCAGGTTGGATTACTTAACAAGTGAACCAAGGCATATTGGTCTATTCGGTAAGGCACCACTGAATGGTAAAGCAAGATTCAGAAAAACAGAGTGAATTTCGTTATTATAACGTAAAAAATTTCGTTAGGCATGCGGGCTACTGCCCTGGTGCTCAGACCGGAAAAGGTATTATAACCAGAATGATATCATTAGGTTTGTCTTAACGAGATCTACCCGCAGACATAAAAAAGCACTAATACATTCTGAATGCTTTCTGAGCAATGAGCGTTCGAAGAGTTTCGTTTTTGTAATACATCCACTGGATGTATTACAAAAACGAAACTCTTCGTCAGATGTTAGCGCCCGAGTGGCGCAGTGATAAGATGCTCGTCTTTCTCTAAGGTGGACGGTTCAAAGGTCCATGGGTTCGAATCCAGCCAAAGAGCATCAGAAACAAACTCCTCACCTACCGAGCTTGGGGTGACCACCGGTAGATGGCGCTTGCATTTCCCACCCAACTCCACTGGTTGGCAAATGCCGTATGGCGATATATGACCGGAGTTAGTGTGCGGTAAAGTAGTATCGTGTCAGATGATTTAAAAGACGTATTCGCGTCAAGAGGTTAAAAACCTTCTGGTTTACATAATCGAATTCTCTTAGTAGGCAAATCAGGGTCATGAGTGATCCAAGTTCACGAACAGGCATTCGTGTTTTCAGCACCCCATATATCGCATTTTCCCTTCGTCCCCATATATCGCGCCCAATTTGAACAAAGTAAGTATACTAAATAATTCAATTTCAACAAAGAATTAGAAATTCAACAACGCATTCGGTCCATATCCAAAGCCTAGCGTTTCATTTTCGCATGTTCTCCAGGTTTCAGACACCGGCCAGTTCATGAAGTAGCTACATGAAAACCGTAAAAGAAAAATACACTTTCATACATAGAACGTTTCTTTTCTCTTGTTGTGTTCCTATTTCCAGGAAGAAGTCAATCATTCCAGGAATCCACACGCGAATTAAAACTCGCGGACATATAAAAAAAAAGACGAGATATTGAAGTTTTCAAAACCAATTGGATCTCTACGATCCTTTTCTCTCGTTCTTTGTATTTATTCATTTTTTCTCCATTCACTGTACAGTATATACCAATCATTGAATTCTTTTTTGTCCTTGGGAAATACCTCTCCCTATTTTTTTTATATTTATTTTACCTTCATCTTCATGTAACTTCAATCATGTCTGAAGGGAAGAGAGGAGAAGAAAAAAAAAATTAAGCACATGTCAAAGGCAAATATTTTTCTTTCCTTGTAAAACGGGAGCTAAAAAAAAAGCAATTGCAAGTGAAGTTGGAACTGCAAAAAAAAAATGCAATAATAGATTTTTTTGTTTAGGTCTAAAAAAATGCCATCGTTTTTAATCTTGTCTTTCTTGGAATTTTGTGTATTCTTTTTCGAGGAAAAAATTCACTTTGAAAATGACAAATTTTATTAAATTCTTATTTCCCCGGTAATATTTTTTAACTCTTTGATTAAACTGGGCTTTTGTGAGTGAGAGAAGATGGAGCTTGGATGAAATATTTATTATCATACACACAATGAGAAGAATAGATGATTCTTTGCCGGAATCTTGTTAGTAGTTTGTGTTCTGAGGCTGAATGGTTTGTGCATTTTTGTTTTTCCGACCGCCAACGTACCCTATCTATCTCCATTGAGGCAATTTACTACCATTCTATCCGAGGAAGAGAGATAGATAGATAGATAGATAGAGCAGACAGACAGGCAGGCAGGTAGGCAGACAGACAGACAGACAGACAGACCCGCTCACAACCCCGGACTGATGCAAAGCACCTTACTTCCGTTACCTAAATGCTCCTTTCGGTGAACCCCGTGTGGCGAACTATGTTTGCCGGACCGGGGGTTAGTATCTCTTACTTCCGTTACCTCAAAACAGGCAGAGTTGCGTCGGAAAAGTTAGCAAAGATTTGTAATGGTAGCTCCCCTTACCCCGTGCTCGCAAGTTTCGACTCACTCGCGTAGTTCTCCCCATGAAGACAGCCATCAACTCGATGCAACGTGCAAGCCATTTGAGTAAAATGTACAGCTGAACCCAATGACTCGGGAAAAAAAATTGCACTTGCGCCCAGTGGCACATAAGGGCCGGAGACCGAAGCCTGGCATTTCGAAAGAAGTGCGGAAAAGGCTTGTGGGCAAGAAAGAAGAAGAAGAAGTTGGCGTGTTGAAGTGGGATATTTTTATCACCTTTTGCTATAGATGGTGTGGCAACATCATAATCATGCAAATATAACTGAACTTATGACGTCATGTTATCGGATCTACAAAAGGCGATGTTTGCTCTTGTTCTTTATCTCCCTCTCGATGTACTAAGTTGATCCCGTTAATTGTTAATTCTGTGTGCATGTTATCGGCCGATTAAAAAATGTTATAGAAAATATTTATTTAGTTGCTGTTGATTTCGCGCAACCACGGATGGTGTTGTCCGAGCTGGTACTTCGGCACGGGTTTTTGCGAATTTTGTTCTGAGACAACAACGTATTGCTATTCCTACAAATGGTGGATTATTCGGAAATATCGTATTATAATTTTTTTTCCAGACTGCCGTGCCATCTATTGCTGGAATTCGTAATCAATTTCGAAATTCTAACTGAAAATTTACTGGTTTTCCAATCGTTTCTTCTGTGCATTACTTTCTCTCGTTTCCTGTTCCCTTTTTCCTCTTTTTTTTCAACGGGACCCATCAATTTAGTGACACTCTGCCAGATTCATACATTATCATCATTTCCGTACCTGACGGAAACAAGAAGATCCGAATTATCAATTGTTAGCGATTGAAATAATTCCCTGCATGCAACGGACAGAAAATGCATGTTTTGATATCTCCCAAAAGGTTCCAAAAGGATTCGCGATTCCGTCTATTTCATTTCTATTCTGTTTCGTTTGAACGAAACGTGTCAAAAGGACCAAACGAATCGATAAGTCTATTCTCTCGGTTTGTTCGCACCGCATACTTGTACATTATGCGTAGTGTTACTCTCGTTTCAACGGCCAGACATAAATACCCGCAGTGATCTGTCATTTCACGGCTCCGCGGATAAGTGAAAATCCCTCCGCTCATAAATCCATTTCCACCAGGCAAAGTGCGAAATTCATAAACTAGCGAAATTACCGAATGAGTGTCTGCGTCAGCTGCTGCACACGGAGAATTGTATGTTTGTGCAATACCGTGTCTCGGATTTCGTCCTGAATCGCGTCTACTGTATTCAGACTGACGTGAAAGTTTCTGGATAATGAAATCCCAGTCGTTGGAATTGAATGGGCCCTTTGACAAGTTCGGAATCATTTTTCGGATTGTTTATTGCACTCACATGAATTCAATTACTCGTTCCTCTCGAAACAATTAATATTTATTTAATTAAAATATGTTCGTATCAACGATACGAATTCATTTCTGAACTTATTCATTCGTGTTAAATGTGGATTATTCCATTCTTCAGGGAGTCGTGAAGACTACAAATGACTTGTTATTAAAAAATTTGAAAGATGATTGTCTGGAACAGAGTGGTTCTCTCTTAACCAGTTTTATATACCGCACAACCAGTGAAATACGATTGTACGATTGACTTTCCACACAATCTTGGATAATGCGATTTCTAATTAATATGAAATTCAGTTTTCTGTAGTTAATTGCATTAATTATCCAATAATTAATGTTCATAAATTCTATTATATATTTTTCATTTTATTTCTTGGTCTACGGTTAATACTCGCTTTTCTCGGAAAATAATTAAGTTTTATTTAATTAAAATATCCACATATGAACGATACGAATAATTCATTTCTGAACATATTCATTCGGTATTTCCGGGATAAAAGACATCTTCATTAAAAAAACTTGAAAGATGATTCTCTAAAAGGTGAAATGCTTCTTATGAGTAACTTACCCCCGCCGTGCTGGGGTAAGTTACTCATAAGAAGCATTATGCTCATTGAAAGCACATACGGGGCATTTATTTCTTCGAATGCTTCTTATAAATGGAAGTCCCTGTGTCGAATAAAGAGAATTAAAGTTGGTCTGTGAATGTGTATTGCACTCAAAATACACTGGTGTAAGAAATTAAGAGAATTTGCAGACTTGGTCGATTATCTCTAGAATTACTGTACCGATTTTAATGAAATTTGATATGTACATACATTGATACAATACAAAACAAATAACCATTCAATAATTGTGTGTAATACACACGCATAATCGTGCGTAACACTGGTTGGAGTCGGAAGGTATGAAACAGCGGTTGCAGAATACACAAAAAAATGGGTTAATAGGGGGTATGGTCCCCTCTTACAGATATACAGGTCTCGCAGCGTGATTTCATACTTGAAATAACGCAGTTTATCATTTCCTGTGGCAATTGGTCCCACTCGTTCAGCGACGCTGTTTTCATTCCCTGGATGGTTCCCGGAGGGGGTTTGCGAGTTGCAATTGCCCTCCCCAGAGCGTCCCAGACATGCTCTATAGGGTTAAGGTCTGGAGATCTGACTGGCCAATCCATCCGGCGAATACCCTTACTCTCTAGAAAATCGTCGAGCAGAAGAGCTCTATGTGGCCTCGCGTTATCGTCCATTAAAATGAACTCAGGGCCAACTGCACCCCTGAAAAGGCGAACATAGGGCTCCAAGACCTCATCCCTATACCTCACACCAGTCACAGTGTCTCTTTCACATGGAGAGGTGTGCGGCCATCCAACATGATGCCTGCCCAGACCATTAAACCTCCTCCGCAATAATGATCGATTTCGAGGATATTGGAGGGTAGGTAGCGGGTCCCTGGTTCTCTTATATGAACGTACGGCGAGAATCGGTGCTTAGGCTGAACCGGGACTCATCAGTGAAGAGAACGGTCGCCCATTGATCCACGCTCTCTACACCATGATAAACGGATTCTCCTGTCCGTAGAAGTGAGCGGGACGCAAACAGCAGGTCTTCTTGCAAACAACCCTCTCTAGTGAAGTCTTTTGGAAACAGTCACCCTTGATACACGGGTTCCCGTGGCTGCATACAAGTCACGAGAGAGCTGAGAAGCTGTAGCACTCCTATTACGCCTCGCTGTAATCGACAAATGGCGATCTTCTCTGGCCGTCGTGGCTCTTGGACGACCTAGCCCAGGCTTTCTCTCGATATCCTGGAACTGTTTCCATAAGTTACACACGACGCTGGGCGTTAAATTGAACTCTCTACAAATCTGGACTTGAGATTGGCCTGCTTCTAGCCTCTCCACAATTCGCCACCTCATTCCATCATCTAAACGTTGGTGGTTACTCATTTTCACTGTTACAATTTGAAATTAACCGATTGCTGCAAAATAACACCAAGAAATTCGCCAAGGTGTGCTAGCGAACGAAATGCGTCTTAACTTACGCGCGCTTATAAAGCCTGTTTTTCTACGGGCTCCGCCTACACACACGTGTACGCTTACGTATTTGACGCACAAGATTTGCATTTTTGTCTAGAAGCAGTGTTTTTACATTCAGTTCAGTTCTCATCATGAAATTCGATAAAATATGCAAATTCTCTTAATTTATTTCACCAGTGTAGCTATAGAACGCAAATTACAACCATTTTTAAATTAATAAAGAGTATCTCCAGAATTATTAAAGACCATCTACAGAATTATTAAATTTTTTTCGAGACTTATAATGAAATAAATTTTCAATAAAAAATTATTTCGTGAAAACTTATTCATGAAAATTCATATTTTTGATTTAAAAAGTGTTTTCAGAATAATAAGAAAACATTATCGGATTGGGCCTGCAGTTTTCCTCGTTGCTTCGTAGGGCCCAACCGTTAATGATGCTAATGTGGAATCTGCGCACTGCTTGTTGGTGACTTGTTGCCCTCCTGCCTCACGGAAATGTTGTTGGCCCACGATGTTTGTAAGGTTAATATAAGGCAGATATCATTAAAATATACTCAGAAAATGAAATTTGCAAATTTAAATAATATTTACTATATTTTTTCACAAGCAATAGAATTATTATTATTCTAAGTCGGTAACATAGCACTTGCAAACAACACCACGACACGTTGATTACGCAGACCCTACGTACAATTTCACTGAAAACACTATCCTCAACCTCACCTTGGATATCCGATGTTTCACCACCATTAATTTGAAACTGTTATCGAAAAAATTGGTGCTCTTCCATACGCCATTTTGATCTGAACACTCCGCCTTAGACAAAAAAAACTTACGCTAATGGTCCGGTGGGATCATTTTGACCCCACGGAAACTTTCATCAATGATATAGAGCGGTGTTTCCCAACCAGTGTGCCCCGGCACCCTAGGCTGCCGCGATACGCTAAGGGGTGCCTCGAAATATTATGGAAATAAAAAAAATTCAAGACATTAAGTGGACTGTCATGTTTTTTATTTAAGTCGAATTAATTGTTATCCAATGAGCCTGTCATGCATGAGAAGTCGCCATCTGGTGGCAATGTCAGCAATGTGAGCTTTGGCCTGAGTTAGGTCTGACTGTCCATGTACGGCCCCGTTCAGCCAACATCATCTATAACAGAAAGTCTGCGCGCGAAGCTCACGACATCACTGAAGAAGTCCATTTCACCTATAGTCACTGGATATACTGCAAAAAACAAAAACAAAAATGAGTAAAGATTTGGCATGCGTCGGCCTGCTATATCTGTCAAACCGAAAGATACCCAGCCCACATCGCCATATGGCAATATCGGCTCATTGCCCACACGGACTGGATACCTCTGGCAATTTATTCATAAAAAAGCATACATTAAAAAATATACATTACAATCATAACAACTATAAAATCATAATCTAAGTGTAAAAATTTTTTTTTTTTTTTTTTTTTTTTTTTTTTTTTTTTTTTTAACCGAGCACAACTCAGGTCTATCGCCATAGGCAATTTTCTACCTAGTGAGTTGTGCCGGAAGTGTAAGTATGTGTACCTAACAGTCTGAGTGTGTGTCTAGTGTGTGTGATTTTTCAGTGCTGCCATCTATATCTCAGAAGTGAAGTGAGTGACTGAATATTTGTGCTGTTTGTAGGTCTGTTGCTCTCTGTGGCGAGACTTTTTTAATGGGGAGATCGGCTCGCATTTGCGCCTCGAAGTTGGGAACCACAGAAAACCAACTTCAGCCGACCACCACTGTGGTGACGGTGGGGCTCGAACCCGGGTCCCCGCGATGCGAGTCCGTCACTATGACCACTCGACCACCACAGCGGCAAGTGTAAAAATTGTAAAAGGTCTGCTATATCCAATGGCTACAGGTGACATGGCTTCAGTGACATCAAAGCTTCGCGAGGAACCTTCTGCTATAGATGGCTGGTGTTGATTCAGCACACACGAGCTTAAGGAAAGAGGATTCGTTGGCTATGTAGTTTAATGGTGCTCAACCGGCAAGTGAGAGGACGTGGGTCTGATTCCCCTCAACGCCAGTTGAATTTTCTTTCTGGGATTTATCTTCGCATCAGCTAGCTGTCGAAACCTTCGTAATAACAACGGAGAGTGACGTCACCTTCGGAAAAGCTGAAAGACCTCATTTGCCAACACTTATCAAGATTACAAGATGCACACAATAGATATGTACTTTCCATCTCTTTCCATTGAGAATTTGGACTGGGTTGTCTCGCCATTTGATTTCGCAGACAGTGGGGAGGAAATAGATTTCCCTGCTTGCCGAACTAGATGAATATTTATCGATCTCTGCACCGATTCCGCACTCAAAGGCAAGTTCACTAAGAGTGGGGCATCGGTGGCTGCTTTTTGGTTTGGACTGAGAGAGGAGTATCTTTATCTGACAAAAACGCACTTTTTATGCTTTTCAACATCTACGCGAGCAAGCCTATGCCGACAATAAAATACAAAGAAATAGACGACTACTACTACTACTCAACTGTACAATGCAGCTTGTACACATTCCTCTACGGAATCTAACGAATTGGTGCATGCCAGACAGAAAGATCTTGAGGACAATTTACGTGCTTCTTTGCCAACTAGGCATCAATACCAAGTTCCATATTAATGATTAACTGAACAAAACTTTATAGATGTATTTTTACTCGGTGATTTTTGTAGTAGTAAGTATGTATTCAAGGAATGGTACCCAAAGTTTATAATGTTATTCCCAACTTCAAAATGTTGGGAAACGCTGATACAGAGGGGAAGAAAAAATAGAAAAACATCTTAAATTTGTCAAACACGCGTAAACAACTAGATTGAAAGGTTCTGAAAATAAGGTGTTCCAGATTCATTTCTTTCTCAAGAGGTGATAAGATGGAGATTGCTTGGGGCCAAAATGATCCACCACGCCATTTAAGGGTTAGTTGACTCTCTATCTGAAGGGGTAACCGGGAATCAAAGCGATAAGGAGTTGCTCCGGAACAACTTAAGCAGGATTGCAGCATGGGCAAATCAATGGAGCATGACATTTAGCGTTGACAAGTGCATGGTCGCTCACTTTGGTTCGAACAAACCGCGTTTCTCTTACGAGTTGAATGGTGTCGCTATCCCGGATGCAACTAGGTCACCGATTTGTGAATTCTCATTAACGAGCGACTTTGGCTTTCTGAACATTGTTCAGCGGTGGCAAAAAAGCATATAGAATGCTTGGTTTGATTTTCAAAAAGGTCTCTTCGCGTTCTCCTAAATTCATTCTTCCGCTTTTTCGAGGCTTAGTTCGTCCTGGGCTGGAGTATGCTATAAGGTTTTGGAGACCATACCTACGGAGGGACATGGACTTGATTGAAGGGGTGCAGAGAAGAGCTACGCGTGTCCTTATTGGCACACGGGGATTGAGCTATGCAAACACCAAACATGCCCCCCCCCCCCGCTCTGTCCCTTGAGGGGGATTGATTGGGTTGCTGTGTTTTTGAAATATATGACATCCATATTTGTTATGGGCATTTTTTTCTCAGCCACCTCGTTGAAAATTTTGCCGTTCTGGCGTTGTATTCGTATTTGTATTTGTATAAGTTCTGAATTATTCTCCTGCAAATAGAAACCACATTTCCCTTCAGAACATTTTTTTCAATCAAACAGTAATAAAACCCATGGGATATATATCAATTTTGACAAATTGAATTAACATTCAAGTAACTTAGGGCACCAAACTTATGCCTAGAAATTCTCCTAGGAGGCGCAGACCTTCACGCCTTCACTGATTAAGGATCAATATTAATAAAACTTCTCAAATAAATCAGACATTAAAAATAAAATTAAAATTATATTCAATTAAAATTATCACAATACCTAGGATTATCACTTTTTTAAATACAAACATTAGCGCGCTCCATTGGCTCAACAGAGAACAAAAATAATATAATTAATCACACATATTGAAGAAAAATTAAATATTTTGAGGCCAGTACCCCTAGTCTGAATGTACAGTATTTATTTTTTTTATCTTAACTTAGTAACATATTTTGCATTAATTTCGAATGTTTCAGTCAATCAAGACATATGTATGTACAATCATACAGGGTGATCAGCGAATACGCCCTTATTTCAAAATTAAATATCTCTACAACAAAGATCAGTAGAATTATGCGGTAAACGGTACGTTTATTAGCAAAACTGTAAAAATGTTGTACAGAAATTTCGAAAATTTAGCTGCTTTTTTTAATTTTTTAAAATTTAAAAAAAAGAAACAAAACTGGGGATTTTGGGGTTCCGAAAATCCTTATTTGTGTGAAGAGAAACCATTGCATTCGCCTGAAATTACTGCATGGGCTGCGGTATGCGCCATGTGTGCTGACAAATTGTTCCAAAATTGTAACGTAACGTTCAGTAGTAATCGTTTCTCGCACGAAGAAGGGGCCGATAATGCCTCAGGCGCATACCGCAGCCCATGCAGTAACATTAGGCGAATGCAGTGGTTTCTCTTCACGCAAATGAGGATTTTCGGATCCCCAAAATCTCCAGTTATGTTTCTTTTTTTTTTAATTTTAAAAAAAATTAAAAAAAAAAAGCTAATTTTCTGTGCAACATTCTTACAGTTTTGCTAATAAACGTACCGTTTACCGCATAATTCTATTGATCTTTGTTGTAGAGATATTTAATTTTGAAATAAGGGCTTATTCGCTGATCACCCTGTATCAATATGTACATATTGATATATAAATATCGATATTCATATGGTAATCGTACATCAATAACTATGTAGTTAGTAACACATAGTTACAATACACACATCAATAACATTCATAGTTATTGATGTGTGCATTCGATTGAAAAGTTGAAATTACCATATATATCGGGGAACTTTGTCTCTTTGGGAGAAATTTTGATGTCAGAGCATTTTATCAGTTGAAGCGGGGTATCCGTTTAACCTTATCCGATCAGCAGGGCCGACTGCATAGCCATATAGAGTGCGTATTTATAGAAAACGTGCAACAAGTAATTATGGCATTCTGTCACTGCCCTGTTAAGAGTCTTTCTATTTTTATTTCCCCTCTTGCCTGCTTAAGCTTCCTTCCCCCCCCCCAGATTAATAACCCGATATGGGTAATATTGAACTCTAAGTAGTTTAAAAAATAATAAAATATACAACCCACCATGGCGAAATTTGCACTACCAGTCCAGGATGGCTAACAAATGACTCAGGGGTATGCACTGTTTGAAAATTTTAGTCGGAACCCATAGGTCAATATGTCATATTTAGGATTTAGGATATAGAAAAGGTACCCGAAAAAAATCTTCTATGTGTGAAATTTTAGCGAAAAAGAAATCCTATTACACGCACCAATAAAGAAAATGCACGAAATATAACGGAACAAATGCGTTTGCATCATCCGCGTTAATTCATCCACGAACATTCTTGTTTTCCATTACAGAGGAAAATAACTACTCTAACATGAAAAAAATATATATATATTTCCGATATAAAAATAAATTTTCCTTTAAAATTTCAAGTAATCGGGCATTTCAACATTTCAGCAGCAATATTTTACATGCAAAGAAACTCATATTAAATATTCACAAATGGGAAAGGAAAGACAGAATGTGGATATTCGTGCCTTTTCCATTTGACTCAATACGCTCTCGACAATATAACGTAGAGAATTCCAATCGTGGTGCAAAGATAGATAGATGCCTGCTCCTCTTTCTTTCTCTCTAGTATCCTTTCCTCTATTTTTTAAAGGAAAATAATACAAAAAGAGGAAGGAAAAGCTCCTCGAAATCCCGAGGCAGTCGGAGCAAGAATTGCAATGATGCTAGTCGATATTATGGAAAGCATCCGGGGGCTGAGGAATTCATCTCACGTATTTCAGCTCCGGGAAGATAAGGAAAGAATAATAAAGGACACGTTGTGCTACATTCATTTGATCATGATCTAAATAAAGAAAAAAATTAATTCCTATTTTTTTAGGACTTTTTTCTTATCTTATTAGTCCGTCCATACGGAAAACTAATTGGAACTTATGCTCGAGATCCGATGCGATAATACTTATTTCCCCTCTCTTTTATTGTTCTTATTATTATTATATTTTTTGTGAGAATTTTTATGAGAATTTCTCCAGGTCACGGGAACGATGTTGGTCTTATCTTTTGGTGAAAATAAGAAATAGTCTTAAGAGAGGGAGAGAGATTTGTAGGTATTCTCGGCACGCGTTCGCTGTAAGCGTGGCCTTCAATAACTGCGTTACCGCGTCATTTCTTTCGCTTACAAGGTTTCGTTTTTGCCGTCTTACATGATGGTGTTAAAAGCACATTTTTACTATGCTTTTAATATTTTTTTGTGTGTGGAAAGGGTTAGTATACGAAATTATGTTTCTCGAAGGTACGTTCAGAACAATCCTGTTTTCTTTTAAAAGTCACGTATGTGAAGGATTCCGCTGAGAAAATGTTTGATTCCGAAAAATTTACGTTGATTTCAATAATTTTTTTAACAGGATTATGGAATCGTTTTCCATTTTTTAATTATTGGAGTTTTGCTTTACTTATGAATGATGGATGATGCAGCGGCTACCCATGAATATTCCTCGTTTGATGAGAGTAAAGAGTTTTAGAGAGTGACGGAAAGAAAATAGTGGCCACCAGATTGAAGCTATTCATAATTATTGTCTCTTATAACATATCTATTGGTTGTAATTAATGCTACTCAACAGTACATGGACCTCGTAAAACGTTTCCATCGGGCACCCATAGGAATGAAGGCCACTTACCCTTGACAAAATTATATTCAATGCATAACAAGGTATGAAAGGAATGGTGTTAATTTTTTTTCTCGTCCCTGTTCACAGTCCCCCCATGATAATTCTACATGGTTGTGGCTTCCTCATATAGATAATAAAGGAAGCTGTTCTGAATTATCGTAGCATGCAGAGGTACATTCGTTTGAAAAGCTTGTGGATATATTCGATTTCTTCAAAAACACGCATCCCATTCACAAATCAATGATTAGAAAGTTTTCATGCTACTGTATTTTCCGATTGATTGTTTTACCGTCACTTCAGTATAAGCGAAATTTTATTATTCAGATCCAACGGTCTTAAACTTTTGTGTTCCATGGGCCCTTAATCCGAATAAGATGGATTCCAGGCGCCCTTCTGCCCCTTTGCCATGGACCCCATCACTGAATGACGTTTATCAAATAATAAAAGAAAAAAATATATGTAAAATGTAATTAATGAAAAATCTATATGTCAAGTATTTTCTCATTCACGCTTACGGATTTCCTAAAACTTCTTTGTGGACCCTGGTCATGAACCGCTATATTCGGTGATTTCTACATTATTAATTAAATCTTAAAGCAGGGGTGCATACCTTCGATAGCGGGCAGTAAAATCAGGCAAACATCCAATTTATGAAATTTTGCTCATAAACCAAGAATTTACCATAATTAATCCCAAGCATGTATTGGTAAATATAATGAATTAGCAGTTAATTACTTAATTAACCGAACATAACTATAGTCCAGGATTGTGGATTCGAATGCTAATGTTGGTTTTGTTCATTGGAGACGTGTGAAGAAAGCCAACATTACAAGGCTGATTACGTTGTTGTAATGAATGTTTCTACTTTCTTCATACTTATTTTAGTTTAATTTTGATGGCCAAATATGTGCAGTGCACGCATCGTGTACTGGTGGAAATAATTAATTATTTTAATGAAGAGAAGAGAGTCTAACACTTTTTTTTCCTATTTATCATACTTTCCAACTTTTTTTGGAAATTATGCATAATCATCGGTAAAAATAATATATATAAACGTAGTTATATTTTATCAAACATTCTTCACATCGAGACGATTGGTGATTATGTACAACTACCGGTGAACCAGTTTCACACACGCAGAGTAACATTTTGTCATTAAAATGTATAGGAACCGATTGCGACCGTTGCAAAACATCGTATAAATGAGGTTTATCGTTGTTATCAGAGGTTAGGTTACAATCGTGCTTCCCCGTTAGCGAACAAAATTTATTGTTTCATGGGTGTCCGTTATCGAGAGGTACTACAGCAGTAATAAATTCAATCGATAAAATAATTTCACGTATTTGAATATCATAAAAAGGTTTTGAATACTGAAATTCCAACGAAAGAAATTAATTGGGGAATAAAATTATGATGTTTTTCATTATCAATTCAAAACACGCGCATTTGAAATATTCCGTTTTGTTTTACGAGATGTTTCACAAACACGCTCACGGCGATTGTGGAAGACATTAAATGGCTTTCTCTATTTGGAATATTTCGATCTCGTTTCATGAGTGGGAGTAATCACTGCGATAAATCATCTCGAATGGATATGATATTCATTCCAATTTAGAACACGATCCCGAATATTATGAAATCTGAATTGACGTTAATGCATTTTTTACAATTTATCCCTCCGGGTAAAATCTAACGGTAACTAACGTGGCTTGTGACATCGAGCCCCTCATGCTGAAAGCACGGATGTGGGAATTTCAATTATTTTTTATCAACGGTGTGTGTGGTTTGATGCCTTATTTTGCTATCTAAGATATGCTTGAAACGCGGATGTCCATATAGTAACATGAGTAGAATAAACATTCAAACGCCATTTGTCATTTCCCACGTTTTTTTCTCCCCCAAGGATTTTGTGCATTCTTCATGTTTAAAAATTTATCATTTTAAGTTATAGGTTAATATATTTCAAGTCACATATATACAGGGTGCCCTATAAGTACTAATGATCCATTTATCTCATCAACCGTCCGTCGTAGCGGCATGATTCCAATTCAAGAAAATGCTGGAGAGCCGTTCAAAAATTCCCAGTTTTGACAATGAAAATACAGTGTGTCACAAAACAAGAAATCTAAATGTTCATACGGTTCCCCGTCCACTAACTTCCAATCAGAAAGTTCTTGCCCTGTATTCCTAGAGGCCAACAGAAAAAATTCCATGTTTGTGATCGCAATATTTACTAGGTTATTTGAAACAATTTTCTAGTTGGAAGTAATATTAAAACATACTCTTGCCATAACCTTGGGTATGTTAAGTGGATGTGGGAGTACCATATTTAAGTAACGGCTGGATAAATCGCAAAAAACCCTAGGCACCACATGATGAAAAAAGGTCTAAAATAATCCTAGTTTTGACTTTTCAGGGCATATTGACCTTTCCCCCCCCCCCCCACCTTAAGTTGACAGACATGCGGCTACAAATTTTCAAACATTTTGTGCTGCTCTGAGCCTGCAATTTAGTAGCTACGAAAAAAAAAATTTCAGGCGCCAATACCAATTGTTTAGCCACCATGGTGACCTGGCTCCTTGGATATTTTCAGCCCCGGCATAAATCCTAATTATCTATCTGCGAACATCACGTCCACTCATAGCTAATATAGCGAAATCTCCCGTTTCAATTTTTCTTCTGTCGTTGTGCGGTCATGTGGACATCGTGTTGGACTTTCATCGCTAGGATTCAGATTCACTTCGCCAGCCTCAAGTTTAGTTACCCAGGTGGACGATCTTTATCGTACCCATATGCAAGATACTCACTTCACACAGTTCTTCCAATTGAATAGATGAAGGAATAATTCGACTTGATCTAAATGTTGGATTACGCACAGAAAAAACTGGACAAAGAGTCGTTACAGAACCAATTTTTTTCGGAACAGTGTATTTATCAACAACAAACATGACGTTTACAATCTTAATGAATTCTTATAACATACTCGTGTTTCAAATAAAACTTGCAAAGCCTGTATTAAACAGTGAAAACAAATATCACTATTTTGAATCATACTATACTCTCTGTAATATGGAAATAATGTGAGATGAAGGTACCAGATAAAAATCATGGAATCATAACATCGACATAAGTTACAAATGTTGTAGATATTTTCTGGCAGAAAAGTTTTTATTTACACAAAAATACTAAAAAAATGACCACTTAGAACTACGTATGTTCCAGATGTGAGAAATGTTCGTCAAAAGAAAATCTCGAAGAAAATAGGGAGCATCCAGAAAGAGGCAAAAAATGCCGTATTCTTTTTATTGTGCTGAAAGTTTTCATCTCCATCTAAGTATCTGCATACAAAAGATTTAAAATAAGAAAAAAGTACAAAACCGAATATTAGGGAAAATAATTCGATCTCATCAAAATTTACGCACAGAAAGACACGGACAAACATGTGTGTCAGAAGCAGTTTTCGAGGCAGTGTAGCGATCAAGAAAAAACCGTACATCTAGTAAATTCACATCAACGTATTCGTGTTAAAGCCTGTATTAAACAGGAAAAAAACAAATTCCCTACTTTATAATCAAAGTATATTCTCCATAGAAAAGAAAAAATATGACGTGAATGCACCAGATAAAAATCACGGAATAAATCGGAATATCAACATAGGTTATTCAGATATGTTTTCTCGAAAGAAAAGTTTTTACTTACACAAAAAGACTAGAAAAAAAATAGCCAAGGAGAACTAAGTATGTTCCAGATACGGGAAATGTTCGTCAAAAGAAAAGCTGGAAGAAAAGAGAGGTTATGGCAAGGTCAGAATGAAGAGCATCCAGGAAGAGTCGAAAATGTCTTATTCTTTTCTTGCGTCGAAAGTTTTTTATCTCCATCCGAGTATCGGCACACAAAAGATTTAAAATAACAAGAAAAAGAGAAGTTTCTGCAAAAGTTCGCATCCAACAGTGAGTGGTAACTCCATTAAGAAAAGGAATTCCTCGAACGTCGATGCAAATGAGATTGAAAAATCGATTCGATGAAGAAAGAAAGAAAATAAAGTAAGAAGGAAAAAAAAAAAACACACGGAAACCGATCCTTTGAAAATCGAAATCTTTTTGAAGTATTTCACGTGTAACTTCCACATCTGCTGGTTAGCTCTGGGAAGTAAAGAGCAAAAAAGAAATACTATAAGGTAACTTTTTGTCCAAGAAGTTTTAAAAATCTTTCAAAAGCATTAAATACAGCCGCTGGTCTCCTGGTGAGAAATTCGAAAATCTGCCGCGTGGGAGAAGAAAAAGGGTATTTTTAATGTCTTTGGACTTTCTTACGCACCATGGAATTAAATTTGTTTTCACAATGCTGAAGTTTTACAGGTAAGCTTCTAATCTCGACTCCTGAAAATATCTCTCTGATCTAATTTAGCCACCAATGAAAAATAGTTTTCTGGAACTTAAGTATTATTTTGTCACGGTGCATTTCAAATACCATATAAAAAGTTGCGAAGAAATGGGATCATTTGTTAAGTTTAAATCAGAGGATTATAGTTTAGACTTGGAATAGTAAGTACAATGGAACCTCCCGATAACTAAAAACCTTTGGAACCGAAGAATTCGTTCACTAAGACGGGAGTGCTCGCAAAATTAGAATCAGACCCCGTTTAATGGAGATGTCCTCTAATGGGGAGTGTCTGTTATGGGAAAACAAAAACAGCTCTTCTTTTTGCAACGCGACCCCAAAGAACCGAAAATTTTGGGCAGGTCTGGTCTAAATCATTTTTATGTGTTATACATATACTGCTCAAATTTCTTAAAAACGAGGATTTATTTATTTACAATAACCCCAGAAGGCATGAAATGCACTAATACTGGAAGAAAAAAAAAAAATAATAGTCAGAACGGGAAGCACTTCGCATACGGAGTCAGGTCGAAATCCCCAATAGCGGAATCAAATGTTGCGTAGGAGGCACATACAAGTTCTGATGGAAGACTGTTCCATATTCTTGCCACACGGCATCTATATCCGTGGAAAAAGCAATCCATTCTAGCCGTTGGTATTCTTATTTGGAAGCGATGCTTACGTAGGTTAACTCGCCTGTCTATGATCTCAAAGAAAGGCTCTCTCGATGGTAGATAAACAATTCTGTGGACTAGTTTGTTTGATGTGAAGAAAAACCATTCTCTTGATAAAACTGTGGAGCGATTTGAGAACAAATATTTCAGTTTAATTACTTTTTAGCAAATACAAACACTCATCTCCTAGTTCACGAATAAGTCACTTTGTGGGGAATCTATCTATATATATAAAATTGATTTTCTGCGTGTCTGTGCATGTTCTCTATACAAATCTACAATTTTAGATCGATCGTCATCAAATTTTGCATATATACCAAATCGGACCCGAATTGAACGATGGGCTACTTTAAAATTTCGTCAGTACAGGGCAAATGCCCGAAATGGGCAAAAAAGCTGTCGGGCAACAATGGTTTTTGGTCCTTAACAATCTCTTCCGGAACGCTTACTTTGGTTACCGTGGTTACCCAGCAATGCGTTTCGGACGTGTATATACCTTTACAATGATTTGTCTCTTCTTTAATCCTGTCAATATATATGTATAATAGTTTATATGCCTTTATAATGGTTTTTCACTTTTTCAATCCTCTCAGTAATCGAAGAAAACCAGGGCAGCGCCGGGTATTACAGCTAGTATATCTATATAAAACTGATTTTCTCTCTGTGTGTGTGTGTATGTTCTCTATACAAATCTTATTCAAATCACGAGGAAAAAAATGATCGCATTAAACATAATCTTGACATTATATGGAATAGAAAACTCAAGAAGAATTCCTAAAATTCGAATTGGCCAAGTTCATATGTTCTGTGCACTTGTAGACTAAACTATTCATGAGTATCATCACTGGGATATAATACTCATCTTGTATTTCCTCAAAATTTGTTCAACTCTTCCGTAAACCGGAGCATTAAATTCTGTAAAATAAAAAGCAAATGAAATGAAGCCATAGACATATCCAATTGAATAACAAATTTACGTTATTCCACAATGAAAACGAAATCGGTTTTATTCGTTTTATTAAGACATTCACGAAACACTCAACTCGGTTCGAATATCAGTAATTTACCAAACAACTGATAAATTGAAGCACGTTTACGAGCCATTTCTGTCCAATCTGTATCTGAAATGAATCAAATCATTTCAATAACTCAAACTGAAACTCGAGACTTTGTCCTTCAGTGTGAAGTGAGGAAATTCTCGAAAGCAAAATTTAATAATCAAGGTAAAAGACGTTATTTTTCGAAATAATGAAGTTTCCTTTCTCCCGGGCAGAAAAGATAAAGCACGGAGTCTAAATTCCTTTGATATGCTCAATAAAACTCCGGAAAGGAATTTGCTCCCCGTACTATTAAAACACGGTGTACTTATTAAAGATAAACACACACCAGCGTGTGCGGTAAAAGATAAGTGTCTAAAAATTTTCCTCAAAATTACTTACTTTGTTTCTTGTAGTGTTTATGAGATTTTGAGTACCGACTATTTCCCGTAAAAGCATGTACGGTATTCATGATATTTGAATAAAACCTGTATCGTTTCATTTCTCTCAGCGTTTGGTATCGAAGTAAAGTGGAATATCTGGAAGTATTTAATGAACATAGCCCCGAGCATTGCATAAGAGGGAGTTTGAACTTTAGTGAGAAAACTTTTTGCATTCGCGGTACTATATGCTGATATTATTCGGTAAAAGGGGTCCACGCAAAGCAAAATGTTAAGCATCCTGGACTAGATTGTTTGCTTATTAGATAATTTATGGAATTTAAATATATCATACTCTATATCAGCGCTTCCCAACCGTTTGAATTTCGCGGCACCCTTGGGAACAACATTGAAATCTTGGGGGCACCCTTCCTTGAATATACAGAGAGAATACAGTTTACTCTGCAAAAATCATTGAGTGATAATACATCAGTAGAGTTTTGTTTGATTAATTAAAAACAAGAAACTTGCGATTGCCGCTTAGGGCAAAGACACTTGAAATCAGGCCTTACAGTTGGCAAAGAAACACGTAAATTGACCTCAAGATTTTGCAGTCTATTTCTTGATCTCTCGGAGATGGAAATCGGGTGTGTTCAGGTCAAAGTCTATTTCTTGTCAGATGGCAGCACTTCACATACCAACATTCGAGGCAAAAATGAGAGCCGATCTCCCTGTTAAAAAGTCTCGCCGCAGAGAGCAACAGGCCTGCAACGGTATGCTAATCAATCATCTCACTTTGTGCATAGTTAGAAAAATTGATGGCAGATGGCAGCATTATACATAACAAACATTACACAAAAGCAAACTTCACGGGAGGTTCACTACAAGCACACACATTCCAACATGTACCAATTCGTTAGAAGTTCCGCAGAGAAATAAGGACCAGGCGGATGTCTGGTTTAGTAGTAGTAGTAGTAGCATGGTAGCACTGCACATAACAAGTATTGCCCAGAAACAAACCTCACGTTAGGTTGACTACACATGATTTTTATGACAAAAATAAAGGCCGGGCGGTGTCCGCAAAAGAGGGTTTTCACTGTATCTCGAAAAAACAATCTAATAATCAAAGTAAAAAACATGATTTTTTGAAACAATGAAATGCCCTTCCTCCCTGGTGAAAAGCACGGAATATAAATTACTTGATGTACTAATGAAAAAAAACTACTCTCATACACTATTAAAAACACAATTAAAGATAAACACATATCGTGTTGCAAAAGGAGAGTGTCTAAAACTTTTCTGAAAATTACTTACTCGGTTTCTGTATATTGTTGATGAGATTTCGAATACCATTTATTCTTTCGTAAATGCATGTACGGTATATGCATGTATTTGAATAAAACACGTATCGTTTCATTTCCTCTCAGCGCGTTTGGTATCGAAGTAAAGTGGAATATCTGGAGGTATTTCATGGATATAGCCCTGAGCATTGCTGTCTTTGAATATTACAGTTCGGTCTACCCTTTACGAGATGAACACATAAATGCACGACCCCTTCATTAATTGCTGAGTCAAGTTCCACAATAACTGATATTGCGATGGTATTTCTATTTGGTTTAAAATAAAATTTTAGTCTATTTTAGAACGAGTAAATTGGATATAAATAACTTTTATCATCGAGTGATTTCATAACTGGATATACAAATAAAACACAAACATTTGAAGAAGTTTTTGTAATATATCTTATAGATTCTATACTACTTGCAAATACCACCTGAGATATTTACTTTCTCGCCTTCGAAGATAAATTTCTAAAGTATCTTAAATTTTAAACGATAAATCTTTTAGGGTTCAGTAAATAAGATAAATTTCCGACGAGAGAAAATGTCTGTAACAAAAGTTGATTTCTAAACCTTGTTCCTGCAAAAAAAAAGAAGTTAAAGTATACACTTGATTGATAAAGTACGGCTGTCAAACAACAGGAGTTGAGAAAGATTTATTCTCCAAAGGTCGAATCAATTGAATGATCTATATATTGTCGTCCATAGCATCATTCTAGGAGTATAAAGGGAAAAAAACACGATCGTTTACGAATGTTCATGAATATAAATAGTATCTGAATATAATGATTCGAGCAGACAAAAACTAAAAACCCTCGATTCTAATCCAGGTACACAAACAAGGATCGATTCGGTTATCGGCAAAAAGGTTCTACCCAAAGAGTTGAACCAAGTTGCAGAACAAATGCAACTCGATGCAATAAATATTATTTTTCAATACCCTTGCTGCATGATTCGATTGGAAAGGATATCGATTAACTCGTGCAAATGTCATCGATATTTTCATGAGAAGAAAAACGAAAATTGGACGAAGACAGTGGGTATGAAACTGATATACGTACTCTAAATCAGCCTTTCGCTAACTTTTAACCTTTACGGAATACTTGAAATAATTTTCGTGTCTTTGGGAACCCTTGAAACAATATCTATATTATAGAGATATCTCTTTGAAGTTATCTTATAAGGAATCCTTAAAATGACACACCCACAGTATACTACAAGTTTTCGTTGAACCGGAGATAGACTTGAAAGTCTGCCCCCCCCCTCCCCTCCCCCAACCATCAAAGGTGGAGTCGTCTGAGTAAATAGGAATTGACATCATCGTGCCCCCCATCAATAATGACCGTGCCCCACAGATTTTCAAGTCTATTTCCGCCTATGATACGCGCACAGACTGTCAGGGACCTTTACACATATACACACACTTCCGGCACAACTCAACTGGTAGTAAATTCCCCATGGCGATAGGCCGGAGCTATGCTCGGTTTGAGTGAATGTACTTTATAATTAAATGGCTTTCTAATTAAAGTTCTATTCAGAAATCGCCATAAAAATAAAAATTCTGGACAAAATGTTATCAAACTTGGTAATAGTTTACAAGAGGCCACGGGATTCAACTTTCAGCAAAAAAAAAGTTCAAAAACTCACCACCAGCGGGGAATGGCACTGCATACAATATTGTCGAACGAAATAAGACATCGGTTTAAAATCTTTTTAATCCTTTCTAAAACGAAACTGTTTGTAGGGAAACTATTTGGCGGAATTTAAAAATGTGTTACACCGACATGTCCGTAACATTCCTCCTGATATGCTAAGAGATACTGTTGGGAACGCAATAATGCGATTTAACTTGCTTTCGGAAAATGGTGGACGCAACATTGAATATGATTTGTAACACGTTTTAGAAACGATTAAAAACTTTTTAAACCGATGCCTTCATGTCTTATTTCGTTTAACGATGTTGCATACAGTGCCATTCATTCTCCGCTGGCGGTGAGATTTTGAACTTTTTTTTGCGGAAAATTTAACCCTATGGCCTCCTGTAAACTACTACGGACCAGTTTGACAACATTTTGTCCACCAATTTTCCTTTTATGGTCATTTCAAAGTGGAACTTTAATTATAAAGACCCTGTAGATTGCGTATCAAGAATATGTCTTCACATAGTTGAATGAAAGTTCAAACAAACAGAGTTCCTCGTAAAAGTATTTTATATTCTGTGTGAGAACAAAACCTTTTACATTTAAGACCAAAGCAATTTTTTTGACATGTTTCCGTACTTACAAGAGGAAAATGTGAACATGCCTCATCGCGAACTAACATAATGTATTCTGAAAGTAACTTGAAACAACGTCGGTGCCTTTTTCTCTCAGTGAAAGATATTAAGAACAAAGATATATCGAATAATGAAAGCTTTCAAGGAATTATTTTTTTCCGGTAATGAGTCTTCCTGTTGCATTTCCCGGAATGCCAAATAGCACACTGCGAAGATAATTGAATGGCGAAATGATGCTTACGATAGTTAGAATGCAGTCCACGCTTTAGAGCAAAAGAAAAAAAAATGTTGTTGCTTAAAACATTTCGGTAAAATTTATGATAAAGCTAGACGACATCGTAGTTGCAATTTTCGTTATTCTCTCCTAAAAATAATACATAATTAATACATTTTTAGGAAGATTTCTTGAAAATAATTTTGATCTAATAGACGTCAAACATTCCTAAAAAACGCAATTAAGGCTTCTATCTATACGCCTTTTCCCCAGAATTTCCGTCTTATCATTTTGAAATTGCACGGTGATGAAAAAAAAAAACATGCTTAGAAATTTCGAAAAATAAATTTGTAATGAGTTTTGTTTTTTTTTTTTGATTCGGATGAGACAAGACAATAATTTTCTATACAAGATATACAGAAGACTGGATGTTGTGAAGATATTTAATATTTGACATGAATGTCGCTCTCCACTTGTCAATACTCTCCCGGTAGAGGCAGAGATGAGTTTTTTCCTTCCTTAAAAAATTAACATCTCAAATATTAAATATCTTCACAACATCCAGTCTTCTGTATATCTTGTATTGACAAGTGGAGAGCGACATTCATGTCATAAATAATTTTCTAATTGAAATTTACAGGACACAGAAACTAAATTGAAAAAAAAATTGCTTTTCGGTACATTTTCTGATAAAATAAATGACGTATCTAAAATAAGCACGTTATTTGAATGCTTTCCCAATTGAAAGTATGTTTCTGTAACCAACGGCTGAGAAAAGAAATGAATGGGGTAACGACTCACGCCGTATAGCGATATGTATTTGTCCACTCTTATCGTTGACCAATGGCTATTTCCTGAACCGTTTGTTATGGAAACAATCAATAAAACAAAATAATTCAAATGATGTCGCTCATAATCTTAAATGCCGTTCAAATGAAGAGAAAAAAAGTAATAAGTTACATTAAATTTTTATATGGTCCTCCTGTCCTATAACTTCCAATTAGAAAGTTGTTGCCACGTGTCTCCTGAGACCAACAAAAAAAACATTCAATGTCTGCAAGTGCAATTTTCGCTAAGATATTTGAATTCGAAAATCGAAAAAAGGGAAAGAATAGCATAAATGAGGAAAAAACCTTTGTCCGTAAGTTTATGCCGTTCTCTTTTTTTCTCTCCTCCGTCAACATTGTTTATAAAAAAAATCTAATTGAAAGTCTTTTCTAAAACCAACGGTTCAGGGGAATAGCCATGTGACACCCTGTATATTGAACTTTTGAGATACGGTTTAAGAACTAGAGTTTCCGTTTTGTATAAGCATTTAAACCATATTTGTATAGTTACAAGGACCTCTATAGGAAAACCCAGAAACTGTTGGAAACTTCCAGACGTCAATACAAACATTATCACATTGACATACGTACGTTCGGAAACCATAAGCATCACTTCCCATAGAACGAAGCTCAATACTATCTTATGAGTATGAAATCTCTTTCTTAAATAAATCTCAACAAATACGCATCCAATAAATTTTTCAATCTACTTATATAACTTCAAACTCATATACGAATATATGAAATCCTCGCAGCAGTATTTATTTCTCAATAAATCTCAGTGAAATCCGCAAATTTTTTTTTCTTTTCGATCAGGGAAAGGTCGCAATGTACTCTCGAAGAAGTACATACACATACATAAATAAATCCTTAACCCTTAAAAAAAAAAATAAGAGGTAAAAGAAAAGGATCCAAACTTTCTAAAACGCACACAATTTAAATAAAACGGACGAAACGAACTGAGGAGGAAAATCCCCGGAAATAAATGTTCGACAGTGTAATCCCGTAGACCCTCAAGAAACGCTATAGATGAAGTAAGTCTACTAAAAAAGGAAAACTATTTCAAATCCGATGCCCTTTCTTATTTTGTTCCAGTTTAAGTAGTATATGAAGAGGAAAGGATCCTCTATTATTTGAACCAGAAGAATGAAAGAAATGTATATATATGTGTACGATACAACAATGCACTTGTAATCCCGGAAAGAAAAAGTATATTTCATGATAAATTGAACGAAGGTTATATTTGGCTTAAGCACCGGAAAGTGGACTTTATATACCAAGAGGAAATAAACCAACAGCAATAGGATCTGCCAGATGACCTGAGATGGAAGTTCCTTTTGCCTTCTTAACCAATGATGGATCAAAGAAATTGAACAGAGCTCAATTTCTTCTTCTTTTTTGGTTTCGGTTTCACTTTTCGGTGGTTGGAGTAATAATAATACGTACCGCTTGTCATAGACAGAAAGGTCTTTCAACATTTCAGCTGGTTCTCTATTTTTTTTTTTTTTCAAATGTTGAAACCTGTTACAGATACAGGCAGAAAGCAATTGGTAGTGTAGAAAGCGATATAAGAAAATGTTATATCGTTTCTCGAATTTGAATTCTCTTGTAAGGATAACTTGTCAGGCTGGTGTATACAATTCTTTAGGTTTCTCATGGAGGATTCTAAATCCATTATGCATACTTACCAATCGTCTCGGTATGTTAGATAAATTTACCACTTTTACAAACATGTATCGTATAGTTCGGCTTATGTTTACCAACAAAGCTACGCTTTGTTATTGTGCATAATCGCGGTTAGAAGTCATTAATTCAGGGAAATTTATAAAACTTACCAAAATGCTTGGTAATCATGCATAAGAGCAGGTTATTATGCATAATAACCGCATTTATCACATTAACCGTAACATATGCATTTCGTAAAAATTTCTCTGGGGAATTTCTAATGAATTCGTTTTTCTGCAGGATCGTTTTTTATGTGTATGTAGATATATGAGTGACCCATAACGTATTTATGTTGTCAGCGTTATACTTATGTTTCAGGTTATATTGGTGCTGCCATGTGTCTCCCATATTTTGAAGCGAAAATGACACATTCTTGAATTTCCATGTTATGTAATAATCATGTTGAATGTCTGCCTGCCTGCTCTCTGCGGAGAGCCTTTTTTTCTGAATAGAAGACCGGCTTACAACCGGCTTTTTACAACTTTCAACTTGAACTTGGAAAATCCCCCCCCCCCCCCACAATGAGAGTCTAGCACGTTGCCAACGTGACAGCACAGTGGAATTATTCTGTAGAGACTGAAATCCACCATTTGTGGTTTCGTTTGGTGTCTTGATCAGAAGCAAGTGCCATCCTGCTTTACTATCTTCCAACGTACGTATATTGACTATTTTTCAACTGTGATGAGAAAATCCTTCCTCAGCAATAAATATTCTTTATTCGAGGAAACAATAAGCATCTCAGTAGTGTATTGTTACTAGAGTGGAGCGAATAACACTTGCTATTTTTTTTCTTTAACTTCATGTTACCTGACTCGTTAAATGATCAAACTGGTTTAAAACAAATTGTCACCAAATTTCAACCCAAAAAACCCAATCTTGAGGTTCAACACCTCAAGTGAAAATTTATGAAGGGTTCGTCTATCTTTTAACGACTTCACGTATAAGGTTTTGGCCAATATACTTTTAGCACATTACAGTCGACTCTTGCTTTACGGACCTTCCGGTTTTTGAACAACAAAATAATGATTCTGTTTGCGAACTAATCTCGGTTTACGAACACGCAAATCGGTCTAAAAAAAAAAACGAAGGGAACATATTTCAGAAGTATGAGATTAAAATTTTTTCCGACTGAAGTTGGGCGGAGAATTATGATTAATCAGAATAAAGTCCTCTCCACTTAAATACTACTCCTCTTATATAGCCCATAGATCAAATTTTATGAAACTCTAAGGAGAAGAACTTTGCCAGATATTATTTAAGAACAACTTCAAAAGAACTAGCAGTGTTGTCTGAACCTAGTCAGTAACTTCTGGAAACATTATTTCACCATCCTACGTTGCATAGTTGTTATTTACAAAGCTTCGCAGTAAGCGTGTTACGGGACCATCAGTTTGGCGTGGGGTATATCTTGTGGCAAGAAAGGTGTTGTGCGAGCGGAGATATTGCGGGCTCTGACACTGAGATTGTAGATGATACATATTCGCGAAAGCAGACTGCCCTGGCATCGTTTTCATTCTGTTTGCATTTCATCTGTTTGGAATTATGGTCAATTTTTCAGTGATGGTTTAATGATAGCCTTTGATTATGCGCAGAGGCTGTTGTAAAAGTTCAAACACCAACATTTTCTGGTGCAAGAGACGTATTAGTTAATTTCACATTGATTTCTATGGGAGAAATTGTTTTTCGGTTTGCGAACGGACTTCTGGAACGAATCAAGTTCCTAAAGCAAGGGTTGCATAAACGATATGAAAGTTCAAGCACTCACCATTTTCACTTCAAAATAAACAATGCATGTGGCTTACTTTCATAAACAAACTCAAAACCCTTTCCGACGCTTACCAATTCGTCATAGTAAATTTTACGCATGTACGGTTAAGTAGCAGTTGTGCAACGCCACGAGTTTCAAATTACGTTTGAAAACATGAAATTTAATTATGTAAAAGTATGGAACATTTACCGTTCAAAGGCTTACTTAGATGCAATTTTCTTTCTAGGATTACGGTGTTTAACGTTAAAACGAGCTACAAATGAAAGCGAAATCCTTTTAACATATCGTCGACACTCATATATATTTCACTAGACCAAATACAAATTGTAGTTCTACAAATTTCTCCGAATTTCAATAATCTAATCAAATTCTAATTGAAATACCATCACCGATAAAAGTAATCAAGCTAAAATTTCCCGTAGTAGCAGCTTTTGCAGTCGTGCTCATTATTCAGAAATATACACTTGGATGCACCTGTCACAAGTAATTAGTACAACCTAAAACAAAATATTTCGTTACCGTTAATTATATTAGTCTATTCATGATTTAAATCCGATTATTATTTGTATATACTCTGATATATACGAAGCTGAATTTTAATACATTTTTAAACGAAATCGATGGAAATTTTCTAAAAAAAGCCAAAAGCGAATACGTATAAATTTTTTGCGTTTGTGTTTCATAAACTCTGATAACGTGAGAAAGCCAAACGAGAGAATACAAGTTTTCAAATTTGCATAAATGGAGGAAGCGTTCCTTTGAAAATCACTACACAAACACTTTTTGATCAACTCGATTAGCATTTGAATAGAAATTCCAAAGGCGAACACAAGGAAAGTATTATATATTCTCGCTATACATTTTCATTCCAGATTTAGCTTTCTTTAAAATGTAAAAAATGATAATGAAGGACTTCTTGGAAAAACGTGTGTTTACAGATTTCTCATGTGTCTGAGGGAAAATATTTCATTAGAATTTTTGTTTTTCTACGAAAGTGAAATGATAATAAAGCGGGAGATTTGCCCCTGAGTGTGTCCTGGAACGAACGCTTGAGGGTACAATGCAATGGGAAACGTTTGAATCAATGGCGGTGAAACATTGTTTCTCGTACTCACGTATTGATTTGATTATATTGTTCCGGATAATGACTCACATGTCCTTTTAATAATCACAATATGCAACAATTTGCAGGACGTCACAGATTCATTTACAGGAAACAGCTATTTACAATTATTTACAAGAACGCTTGAACGAACTGCAAATAAGAGTCTCGCATTGTGATGACAACACTGACGACTCTTTTGTGATCATATCGCTTTTTATAGGTACGGTCGAGCTTTTCGATAAAAAGATTCCAGAAAACTCCATTTCACAGTTTCCAAATTGGCGGCGTCACCAGACGGGCAGAAAACCGACGTTTCAGAAGAATCTGGATATTTCTCGCCGCATTTCTCGGTTGGCAACAGGACTTTCCCACGTTTGTAAATTTTGGGGGTTCACAACAAAATGCGCTATCGATAATTTTCGTTTGAATATTGTTCCGAGGAAATGTGCGAATTTTCATTTTATAGACGTAGCTGTACTCAAACGTTTAAGGAAGTTTCGACACTTCCATATGGTACAAGAGTATATTAATAGTGTGAATTTGTGTGAAATGTTGATTACTTTGAATATTGAAATTGAATACAGATTGTGCCATAAATTCCTAAATGAATTAAAAATTCGTAAAAAATTGAAGGAGTTGGTGTATTTGAGAGAGAGAGAGAGAGAGAGAGAGAGAATACGATTTACGATAAAGTTATTCTCACGAACGGAGAATTTTTTTTTCGGTACAGAAAAACGATTTAGTTCAAATATTTGTCGATAGAGGGCCGAAAAATACAGTCCTGCAGGAATGTTAGCCTTTGGCTAACCTCTTCTGAGTCTGAAACGTTCGTAAAATTTCAGCCGACTATTCGTGACATTACATAGGATTCATTTGCGCATTTCCAGTGTTTTTTTAATTTTCGTACAGTGCTTTCTATCGACGAAAGTTTATGGGACATTATTCATCTCTTTTTTATATAAATATTAATTTTTAATAACTTTACTCCATTGAAAATAATAATTTTTATTAACTTTACATTTTATTGTCTACATATAATTATTATATTTAATAATATACAAGGGTGTCCTGTAAATGCTAACGTGGCCTTCATCTCATCAACCATCTGTTGTATGATAAGTATGATTTAAATTTAAAAATGCTGAAAAGGCGTTCATATGTTACCTTTTATAAATTTTCACAGTGAAAATGCGGTGTGTAACAAAATAAAAGATGCAAATTTTTATACGGTACCATTTTCATTTAACTTCCAATTAGAAAGTTGTCACCCTGCTTCTCCCGAGGCCAACAGAAAATTTCCATGGTGCAATATTCGCTAAGATGTTTGAATTCAAAAATCTGAGAAAAGTTATAAAAGAACAGCGAGAACACTAACGGCGACATTCCTTTCCCTCATTTATGCTGTCCTTCCCCAACTTTTCTCCGATTTTTGAATTCGAATATCTCATCGATGTCACTTAGAAAGCTGGAATTTTTTGGCCTCACGAGAAACACGGCAATACTTTTATAATTGGAAGTTAGAGGAAAGGAAGACCGTATGAAAATTTAGCTTCTTTTTTTTGACACTCCTTATTTTCATTTTCAAAACTGAAGTACAGAGTATTGTTTGAATGTCTTTTGAGCATTTTTCAATTGGAAACTATACCGCTACGATTAACGGTTGATGAGATGAAGGCCGCATTAGCACTCACAGGACACCCTGTATAATAACCATATACAGTGGAACTTCGGTGAACGAATGGTTCGTTATATATACTGTACATATTTTACTTGAAAGCTCTAATTCTTCACCCTCTTTCTGTGTGTGTGGCCCCTTCAGCACTTGTCGTGGCTCCCCTTTCCATTTGTGACTCCCTTTCTATCTGTGGACCCCCTTTTTGAGTATCCCAGGGCCACAAACGGACCACATTGCATCAGCTTGCGAAATACTGCAGTATAATATAACATGTAAAGAAAAATCATTTCACTAAAAATTTTGCTGTCACCTATCGAATAAAACTGTTATAATTTTCCGATTGAAATTGCTGACTGGTTTCTAAATAGCGTAATAAAGTAATAAAACAAATATTACATCATATTGATAATATCTTAAAAAGTAATAATATATATACAATTATCAATTTTACTAAAAAATTTATCAATTAATGTGTGTGTAAAGTAATACATATTAGTATATTTTATCAAATATAGTCGTCTTTCATTTTCCAAAGTCATTGATATCAAAAAGGACGTCAACTAGAATAAAATTGTATCCTCCCAAACCCGGACGGCCCTACTTTGCAATCATACTGATATTATTTTACCTTTCAAAAACATCAACCGTTAAAATTTTTTAACAAATTTGATAGTTTAATAAATATTATTGTATAAAATATTTTATTATACTATATTATATAATTTTTTCAAATATAGTTCATCAATCAAAAAACCTTTAACCAATGTCAATTGCAAAATCATATTAATTTTATTCGTTAGGTGGCAGCAGATATTCCAGATCAAAAATTTGTGTTATCTAATATGTTAGATTGCAGTGGTCCTTAACATGGTGCCATATGGCCCTCCAGTGTCTCTGGGATATTCTGCTGGGGGGGGGGGGGAGCACAGGTGAAAATCAGATGAAGGGGAACCACGACAAGTGCTGAACAGTGCTCCTCAGAGAGAGAGGCGATAGATTTCAAGTGAATTGTGGTGGGAGAAAACCTTCTTTATCCGCACAGCATTTAACCAGCACCATCTAAATCCGCGGGCCCATATGGGCAGGACCAGAGCCCTTATATCCACAAGGAGGGCATATGTCTGGTTCTACAATTTTTGGATCTAATTACTAAAACTTTCTGGCGTAATTTTAAAGAGGAGTGAAATTACTCTTCGAAATATTTTTTTCGGATAACACTGCTGTTTACTATCTGCCTATCTAAGCGCAAGCAGCGATTTTCCCTTTCTGAAATCAACTGGAACATGCAGATTTTTATCGAATGCACACTATGATGTAGTTTCACTACGATTAGGGCAGTTTTGCTAAAAAAAGACGTATTTATGTATCAGGTAAAGCAGCCTCCTTTGTAAGCCTTGAACTTTCCGTCCTCTTCATAATTATTGTCTTTCTTATTTTGGTCTACTGAACGAAACCGTTTGTGAATAAACGATACTTACTACCGGACTTCTTGACATAGTTCAAGATGTCGTTTATGAGAGCAGCCTTGGTTTCGAACCAAAAAGCAGAGCATTACATTCGATCTTCAGAGTGTTTATGATTGAAGTTGAGACGTTCTCAACTGTCTGGAGCCCTAGCTATTGCGCGTGTCTACCTTTGGTTGCAGAATCGCTATAATCGTATAATAATTTCACTAGCAACGCTCGTTGTTTAAACTGAGCGTCTTAAATGAAGGAGTGAAAATAAAAAAAAAATGGTTCTCCTTCGGATCTTTCACCATGGATTTTGAACAGTTTGGTATTATATGTGCAACAAAAAAAGATAGCATTTATACTACAATTAATATGGGAAAAAATATCTTGTGGTGAATGTCGGAAACTTTTTTTTACGACATGGCTGCAATTTTTTCTCCTTTTTACAAAATAGCATGAAACTTTTCTTCAGAAATTCAATAATGAAATAACCGATACCTAAGCGTAGTAAACACTTAGAAAATCGCCTTAAGGTGCGTTTTGTTGATTTCTTGTTACATTTAATTTGGAACCTAAGAAACCTTATTTTACGTAAAACTAACCAAAAGGAAATTTTTCTAAGATTATTACTATAAGAAAAAAAAAAAAAAAGAATAGATCGACATTTAGGAATAACAATAAAATAATATAAATAAAACAATTCTCATAGTTTAGAGATGAGTTAAAAGAAAACGAAAGGATTTTTTTCCCCAAAATCTAATATTCGTAGATGCATTTTATTTTTTGTGTGTAAATTTTGAAACGTATAAAATATTCTCTTTATTATAATTTGAATATGCGAAAGATAAAAAAAAATTATTTTCTGATAAAGAAACGAAGGATTTACAAAAAATGGTTTTTTTATAGAAGAGAAAGAAACGGATTCGAAGAAAACAATAAAACTTTCACAAATTTCCTTTAAAACTTTCATACCGTAACTACTGCCTTTCATTCTTTCAAGATATAATTTTGGTTTGAATACTTTCATTCATAGACTGATTTGTTAGGTTCTCTTGTTTACCTATAAGACGACAGTTAATTTAAATAATTTTCTTCACAGCGTTCAATCCACCTCCTTGGGTATATAACAGGTGCGGAGAACGCCTCATTGGATATTGCCGTTGGTACATCCACTGTGCTAAGCGCCCATTGCCATCCGCTCGACCACCGTAAATCAGATACATATCAGCGTATTCCTCGTTCGTATAGTCACGTCAGCCATCACGATACCCATTGAAACAGACAACTAACTGCTACACGGCCACACGTGCAACTAATTTTTGTTTTCCCCCCGAAACAAATTCCTATAATTCATGAAGTCCTGCACAAAATTTCACACTTTTCTGATGTCTGGTTTCGCTTGTAGGCTATTTTAAAATAGGGGCTCTTAATTATGAACGCCCTGTATTTCTAAAAAAGAATATTCATATTTTTCAAATACTGAGATTGTAACATTACATGCTCATATTATTTGAATTAATGAGATATATATGAACATGGTTCCAAAATTACTCACGTTTCCTAATTTTCATTAGTATCTGAAAATGAAAACATCAAAGCGATACGGAAATAATATTCTCACATATCTATCTATCCCTTCAGTACGGTCTTATTTTTGGAATTCAATATCCTTATCGGATTTCTAGACCTAATGAAATAAATGAAAGCGTCAAGACGTACTTCAAAGACGTATAAGCCAAGCCAGCTAAGGGAAGTTGAGAAGTACCGTGATACGTTGTAAAGAAGTATCGTTATTACTTAATGAATATTTCGACGAAAACATGCCTGCTATTTATTCAAGGTATCAGGGCCGAGTTAACTCTGTTTACTTATTTATTTACGTTTTGGTTCCCTTTTCTACCCACTATTTGGCTGTTATAGATACGTATTTTTGCCCTATTTACGGAAGGTTTATTTATACTCGATGTTGCCTTGAGAAATAAATTGATTAAAAAAATTAAGCGCAGTACTCCTTATATTTTGGTATATTCAGTAAGTAGCATGGATTACCCGTGACATTTTCAATCCAATTTATGTATGTATATAATTTTGAGTCATAAATGGAATTAATAGATACGTAAATTTTCATGTTTCCCTCCATGATATTGAGAGTTATATTTCATGTTAGCTGCTAAGAACTTGTTTTGATGCACGAAAAAGTGTTTAGAATTCGATTTAATCTGCGATAGAATCTGACATGAATGTACGTCGAAATACTATATCGGAAAGGATTCAGTAGGAAGGTACGTAAATTTTAACATGGATTTCCTGTTTTAATAATTTGTTTTGTGTTTGAGTATATTTTTATTAAATTATTTAATGGAAATTAAATAATATGAGAATATCGTCATGAATATTCTTGAAAGATTCACGGAAATATCTTTAGTCTAATCCAGTGGTGCGCAAACCGTGGGTCGCGATCCCCTTTGGGGTCCAAAGGGATATCCTAGTTTCCCTTTGCCCCCCCCCCTCCAGTTTATTGACGCGGCCACAAAGGGGGTCGCGAGATATTCTCCAAAATTAAATAAGAAATCCATTTTTATTTCAAAATATGTCAAAACTAATACAATAATAAATATATCGGCAATCGCGAATGTCCTTGCAAAAAAAGAGCGTTGGAAGTGACGTTTGAATGGTTACTCCATGGAAGTTATTTTCCTAAAATGTTTTATAACGTGTGTTTCAATAGGGCCAAGGGCGTAGCGAGAGGGGACTTGCGGGGTCTGGTCCCCCTCGAAATGTGAGAAAATGAGCGAAAAAAGGGAAAAAGATGGCCAAATCTATTGTCCTATCATTTTGCCCCCCCCCCCGGAATGAAAGTGGTCCCCCTCCGAACGAAATTTCTGGCTACGCCCCTGAATAGGGCATTATTGAAACACGCTTGTGTTACATTCGCGTTTCAGGCACAACTTAGAGACTTAGATAGTAAAACAAGGTATCCAAACAGCTGATAAAAAGAGAAAAAATTGCACATTCATGCTTCTGGCATGCTGCGGACGATATCAAGTAAGTACTTTTACAGGGTGACTTGGAAAGAATCACTCGATTTCTCAAAATTGTATATTTTTTTAAGAATTAAAAACACAAAACTGAATGATAAGTGATATGTGAATATACTGAGGGGAAATGTGTCTACGTTTTGTGAACATTTTTTTAATGGTCGATTTCAAGTGTAGAATCATTTTGAAATCGGATGATTCTTTCTTAATCACCCTGCATACGAAAATCAAAGACCATACACTTCGCTACACGTACATCTTGCATAAGGATCACTGAGCACATAAAAAAAAAACAAAGTGAGTATATGTATGATACTGAAAAAATTTTGAATATTCCCAAAGGATTTTAATATTAATAATTATTTATCATCCTTCCCGAGCCCGATAATTAAATAATTCCTGTATTTCTTGGAAAATAATTTCTTTGAAAAATTTATTAAACTGCTTAATTTTTTTTCAATGGGTTTAAACACATTCTTTCGACATTTACGTAAGAGTCACATAATTCATTTTTCATAAAATGAAATATCTTTTATTTCCGATCTTATTCTTTTTCAATAAAACTCTTATTATTCCATCAAAATTCGAGTTCAACATACACCTAAATAGCAGAATATAATCCTGAAAGAATTGTAGATATTCCTTTAAAATGAAGAGCACCAGAAAAATACTAGATTAGTCGGCAAGTAAGGATAATATTCGAAACAATTTGTATTAAACAAAGTGAACAAAATTCTATGTATTTTACATCGATACAGTGTTTTTACGATAAAAGAATTCTTTGCGTATAAAATGCATTTTATGTAAAAATTTATTGATTTCTTGAATTTAAAAAAAACTATTTATAACGATATTATAAAATCTAAAATCGGATATATTATGATAATATTTTGTGTTTTGGTTCAATGATATTATTTGTTTTGAAAAACTCAAGAAAAGTAAAAAAAAAGCAATAGAAAAAAAGAATGTCCAAAAAAACTTATAAAAATTAAAACTAAATTTTTAATTATGGTTTTCAAAGGAAGAATTGATGTTGAATACACTGTATCTGCAATAAAAATGCGTTCAACAATCCGAATAGACAGAACAGAAATGGAAATTTTAATGTATAATACGTTTGAGGGGAAAAACAGTATTAATATAACAAGATCAATACTGTACTTACTAAAAGTGAATTTAGAAAGCATATTGCAGCACTTTCTAAACACTTTTAACGCATAACATGTACACCGTTACACATCGCCAATGATAATTTAAAAGGAAGATTGAAAATAACACGAAATGATTAAAAAAAAAATTTCGAAATAATTTAGTTGAGCAATTTAAAAGAATGATTACAATGAATAATTAAAATTCGAATAATTTAAACGAATGGTTCAGAATATCTTAAAAGAGTGAGTTTAAATAACTTATAAAATTTATATGAAAGAACGATTCAAAATAATTACAAAAAACAATTTAAAAGAATGATTCGAAACAATTAATGATAACAACAATTCAAAACAATTTCAATGAATGGTTAAATTAAATTTAAAATAATTAAAAACACTATTAACCAGAAAATCTCGAAGTAATATAAATTTTTTTACTGAATAATTAAAAATAACACAAAATATTTATTTATTTTTTCAAATATCGTAAAACACGTTAAATATTTTCAACTCTAAATTAATTTTCTCTCAATTACTCCGCAAAACAAAATTTTTGACATCCAATTTCAAAACAATTAACCGAAATAAAGTGTCACATCAAATTACCACAACACACTGGATTAATATTTGTCTCGGACTACCCCGTTATCAAAATGAAAGGTAATTCCATGCCTTGAGCCAGTGAAATCGCGTTGGTCATCGAGAACATTCCCGATACGTCCACAATAGTTTTAAACCAACCTACGAGGGAGATAGTTAATGAATAAATCCCAAGAAATAATTAAAACGTCGAACGCAGTCCTCAATTCGGAGAATTCAGTCGAACCCGCATCTCAAGAAAGTGATTAAATTGAGACAAAGTTTAAATTAAAACCGTGAGTGAAGGAAAGATATACATATATATATAAGGAGTGTATTTAAACACACACACACACAATATATATATAAAAGAAAGTTATGATGAAAGGCTCTTTCACATTTCTCTCATTCATGGCCACTTTAATTTTATTTTTCCTAGTTCTTCTTCCGATTGTTCAGTAATTGATTTTTTTGTTAAAAGAATATAATTCTTTTTTCTTCTTCTTCTTTTTTTTGGGGAAAATAGAGGGAAAGTGGAAAATAGAGGAAACCTTTTCAAGTGCTTTTCCAGGGCCCTCATGTTTCCTCAATCATTTCCCATGAAAAAAAAAGAACACGCCAAAAGACAAATATTTTTCTTTCCTCATACCGTTGATTTCAAATAAAGCAATTTCGGCAGAAAAAAATCGGTTTTTTGTGGAAAAAAATATTTTTTTACTATTATAAAAAAAAATTCATAGATGCTTTGATTATATTTGTGGTTTTTTCTCTCCTTGTATTTTGGGTATGGATTTTCCTTGTTTTGTGGGAATGCACTGAATTGGTAACTAAATGATGGCAAAATATTATGGATATGGGTAAACTTTTTCAAAATTAAAAATAAACAAAAGAAAAAAACGTGAATATATTAGATTCAAAATATTCATTTATAGAGAAAATTAGTTTCGACTTCTCAAAAGTCTTTTATTTTTGCAATGACGGGCCCAGATATATCACAATGCTGATTGTTTTCTTGATGCGATGCGTTTCACACCTACTGGAACTCGGAAAATGCCTACTTCATAAGAGGAGATATTGCATTTCTCACAAAATACTAAGACTCTGAATCCATCTCTCCAAAATTATAGTTTCTGAATACAGACGCGAATTCAGTGGCGTGTAAAAGTTGTTTTCACTGGACAACGTCAAACGTCCCTAGTCGGTCGTATCACTCAATATCAGCTGTTGTCACTCGCGTGCCTAACTTCTGGATGCCAGTATAATTATATCTTATGACTTCCCTTAGTGATGATTACTGAGTATTCTCCATCGTGTGTGTGTGTGGGGGGGGGGGGGGGGGGGGGTTCAGAAGAGTATTATAGGTAGCACTATGAAAACACCACGGGGAATTTCCACGACATATACTTAATGCTACACAACTGAATGAACAGAAACCACCATATTTGTATTCAATATGAAAAGTCAATAGCTTTATACGTAATAATGATGGAAATTCACACACATACACTATACATACACACAGATACAGGAAAAAGTAATATTCCCGTCGTATCGTCAAGGATCTCTCCCGCTCTCCAGGATTGCTTTCCGGCTTTCAGCTCTTCAAGCCATCAACCAAACACGCGATTTTTTTTTTCTTCCCTATGTATCCTTTACCTTTCCACGCTCTCTTTATTATTCTATCGCTGTCATAGTGAATGATGATAATGTTTCTTACGGAAATGAGTTACCGTCTTCGATCATTTCCAAAGAGGGTATATATGAGGGTATCCGGAAGATTACACACAATGTATCTATCCGCTCTCTCTGGGAAGATCTGATGGGATATAAAGGAAGAGATGGCCTGCGAAAGAGGATAGAAAAAAAAAGTATGTCCATCATAGAATCTATGGTCACCACGCCTTTCGACTTCATTTACTCGCACATTTGTATATTAACAGGAAAAGTTGATTTCCGTGTATTAGTGTATAATGCATTATATACAGAGTTGTGATCCCAAACATTTGAAGCGACTGAGCGTGTTCCTCGCAGTAAACATGAAGACTGTAAATAAGATCTGTATCGGCAGTGAGTTTTGAGGGAGAAAACTTCATTCTTAACACCCTTTACTAATGGGTGGCTTGTGTTTTTACTTGGCAACATACAGTTAAACTTGGTTAAAACGACAGTCGCATTTAACGTGAATAATTGTAGATCTAGGCTGATTACAACTACCATGCAGGGAGTGTATACTTAGAAAAAAAATCCGAAGTGCCTGCAGAAGTATTCCTTATTCTCAGTATTTATTGTTATAAATGTTAAATTCGAGTCCACATACAATGCAATAACAATGCTACCAATAATACCGCTACTCACTCATCCGGCTAATAGATCGATCATATTATAACAATGTCGAATTAGAGCTCCGTGTGATTCGATCCACTTAGTTACTCCGATAGCCATTGTGAATGCACTTAACCTGCATTAGTATGTCCCCGATTCGATTCCTGATAGGAATATTCATGTTCTTCCATGTAATTATGAAGACCTGTTTGTGCAATTCACGCTATTACTATAACTACAGTAATTACTAACTACATTATCCAAAATAATTATGCATCAAATAAAGAATACAGAATTACATAACTTACAGAAATACTGAAAAAAAACAGGCTTCAATAAAAAAATAATTTTAGTATTAATGGGGAGAAATAATTTCGTAGCTAATGATAAAATAGTTGATTGATAATAATGAAATGAAATTGCATAATTAGTAATCAAAAATTATAATTCAAATTCAGTGAGAGAGAGAGAGAGAGAGAAAGAGAGAGAGAGAACATTTTAGTACTGATGAAAATTGAATGAAACTGAAGAAAATTCATAAAAAATTTAATTAAAAATAACTTCCCAGAATACACACAGAAGTCTTCAATGATTTGAGGGCTGTTGCTCAAGTTGAGCTCGTTGGCCCATCCCTTAAGGCAGCAATGCGTGAACTTTTTTTGAGGAGGCTTAAAAAAAAATAGCTGGCCTATATAACGTATTATTAAACTCTATCATAAAGCATTTCTGTATACTATTATTTCAGGCGGACTAGAATCTACGGTTGCCGGATAAAACATTTAAGTAGGCCACATCTGTTCAGCGGGCCATAGTTTGCCCATCCCTGCTCTTAGACACCACTATACAAATGTATTACATCACTGTATTTCATGAGGTCCTTGTGATTTCAAAGCCATCTTATACGGCTTTATGACTTGGTAACCAGCGGGCGTCATGGTAAGCTGCAATTCGACCCGAAGTATCTAAAACGTTGAAAACCCCCTGGTTTAGAATATCGCTATGTATCGTGTACTGAGTGATGAAGCCAACCGTTTGCATTTACTCACATGGCTAAAATAAACGTATTCTGTGATCTCTAAAGTTTGAACCGAACTATAATATCAGCAAGGGATTCAGAGACACTCATGCTCGGGGCATTATTCGCCAAATACAGCCAGATATTCCACTCTGCTCTGATACCAAACACTGAAATATAACGACACACGTTTCATTAAATATCATTTATACCCCGGAATTTAAAAATTTAGCGAAGTACGGCGTGAATATAATTGAAGTTCCACACTCTGTGGGTATTTCTTCTCAAAAACTGCTTATCCGAATACAGACACATTTTTAGGCACCACATTTTAATGAGATGCCCACGGGAGCGAGATTTATGAAATAAATAGTTCAATTTTTGACCATTTTCCCCTGGTCCATATAGCTTATATACCAAGTTGCAATGGAATACATCTACCAGAACAGGAGAGTCCAGTCAAGTCACAATGGAGGCAGTTTGTTTATTTTCGTGCTCCGTTAAAAATTTAGTTTTAAAACGTGAATATTAGGTTATGGCAGGCCGTAAATGCGTAATTATTGTCTATTAAGTGTAGGAGTGGGGGTTCACATATGTGGAGTTGTGTGGTGGTGTGATGTAGGAAAAAAATTTGGATATTGTTAATGCCACACGTGCTATATCGGTGCAGTCGCGATCAACGGGCGACGGTTACCATCTTCCGCTATCAATGACTGGAAATTTTCAGTGACAATCGGTGTAAATTTTTCATTTGATTTGTCGGCGGGAATGTCAGCTTCAAAACGGTATGAAGATCATTCAAACATTCCAAGTAGTTCGAAGTGGATGGTATGATTACAAACTCCGGATATAAACTTCAGTGGTTTTCAAGCGGTGAAGGTGAACTACATTTGAGGACAGTTTGGACATGATAGGGGTGAGTGATTTTCGAAACTTGATAGCAGAGATCATTAACCAGAACATTTGCTATAATTCAACCTGTTAATCGTTGCCATAACTCTTATAATTGGGGAGATATGATTTTGTAAAAAGAATCCAATGTTGTGTGTATGACTCGCCATTTTTGAACCAGGTGACAAGTTTTATTATACATGTAAATGGTTTTTGGACTTTCCACTGCATTTTGTCATGTTTGGTGTTTGAAGTCCGGAATTGTTTCTTTAACTGATTTTCTTTTGCCATGGTAAAAGTTTTTTGACGAACATTATACTATTAATATTTTGTGAACGAATTTCATTTGGTGACCATTCAACCGGGTCACACATGTTTCTCATGCATTGGTGTTCATAATTCGTAGTGGTGTTAATAGTTTTGTGCTGAATTTTCATTTCTGAACATTTTACTATAATTTTTTGTGAACGATTTTCATTTGACGACCATTCAGTCGAGTCGCATACATGTTTCTCATGTGCGGTTATTCGTTATAATTGGTAATGGTGTTAATAGTTTTGGACTGAATTTTCATTTTTGAACATTTTACTATAATTTTTGTGAACGGATTGATTTTGTGACCATTCAGTCAGGTCACGCATACGTGTCTCGTGTTAATATTCTTTATAATTGGTATTATAAGTTTATTATTATGTTTATTATATTTATATGTTTCTCATGGTGTTAATAGTTTTGTAATGAATTTTCATTTTTGAACATTTTACTTTAATTTTTGTGAACGGATTTGATTTGGTGACCATTCAGTCAGGTCACGCATACGTTTCTCATGTGCTAATATTCTTCATAATTGGTAGTGCCGTTAATAGTTTTGTACTGACTATGGATAAGTCAAATAAGACACCTGTAGGGATCCCAGCTTTTGATTCAAACATGGACAAAACAGATACCCTTGTGGGAACTTCAAATCAACTAGACTGTACAGATCACCCATTCCATAAGGACATGAACACGTCAAATCCAATACTAGATCTTGAGAGAAGCGAGCGCAATGAACGGGATAAAAAGAAAAAAGACCAGAGAGATCATCCAATCAACAAGAAAGCCTCCAAAATTCACCAAGTCTTTAAAAATTTGGCCAGGTCTTTCAATGAAACCTTCAATATTAGCTCCCGTTTAGTAACATCGGAAAACTCAGATGTCTCAATCTCGTCGTCAAACTCATCGATTGGCTCCCTCTCATCTTCGTCGTCAACGTCAGACGTGGTCTACAAACTGAATTCCTGCAACTCACAAACATCAATTTCGAATAAAGCAGAGCTGATAAAACGGAAACATAAAATGGGTATTTTCAACATACAGAAAACATCTTCATTTGTGCATAATGTACAACTAGAAAAGCAAGACTCGCTCAAGTTCAGCATAGAAGATTCAGAATGTCAGAGGAGAGTCTTTCGAGCAACTGATGCCTCCAATGAACCGATTACATTTACAAGTCAAGTAGCAGTGAAAATCCCATTGACAGAAAAGACACAAAACATAGATCTTGAAACAACGGAAACGAAAACTGAACCCTCAATGGTATTGAATAATAACACTCTACATGATCTACAGACTTCCTCTGTAGAAGAAATGGCGAGTAATTCCGGGGAACAGGAACAGGGCAGTGAATCAAAGACACTCCTCTCTACTGATGATCTCAATTACAATGATTCCCAAAGTCAGTTGGGTGTTTCAAACACACCACCTTCTTGTCGGCGCAAACAGCTTGGTAAACTAAATACTGACATATCTTGTGACCCTGAATCTCACTCGAAAGGAACTTCTCACTAAATACATCGACGGTCCAACAACCCAATCACTTTCCTTCGAAAATAATGGACCCATCAGTTGAATCATGGGATGAAGGCAGTTATATGGATTCTCTACCAGAGGGAATTGATTACACCGGGAACGACAAGGAACTTCAGACAATGCATGACTTTTTAGACTTCAAGAAAGAGAAACTTGATAAAAGCCACTTTCTCTTACAAGAGAAGTCAGCAGAAATACAGAACCGCACTTCACATAAAAATTCCAAAAGTTATAAGAGTGGAAAAAAAAAGAAAAGTTCTGGTAAACAAAACGTCAAGTCTCAAGTTAAGAAAAGGAGTGAGGAGAACAATGCTGCCAATATGAACATTTCCCAAGAAACAGAAAGTAAACCTCCAAGGGAAAAAAAGAGGACCTTGAGATAAGGGTGAAAAAACAAACTCAATATGAAGACAAACTTTGCTCTCAGATCAAGAATACCAAAAAAACTTCTCGTCGGTTAGAAACACCCAACTCAGCTGAAAAACCTGTCAGACGAAGTTCATCAAGACTTAAGGAAAAAGACAAGAACCTTGCCATATCTAGGGGTCAAGGAGGTTCTGAGGATCTCCTCAAGCCCATTTTGATAACAGAAATGCAATCCAGTGATAATTTGAGTAAAAATAATTCTGTAACCTTACCTTCTCAACAAGCATCATCTGAAGTCATATCCAAACTCAACGGTCAACAAGTATATGCACAAAAAACGATGGGTGCCACTACTTCAATCTCAAGTGATTTTTCAGCACATAAGACACTCCAACCAAATGTACACGTACTCCTGGAGGAGCTTCGGGAAATTTTGAACTCCTATACAAGTGATAAAGCCAGAGGAAATGTAGGGTTCTGCATTCCCGCTAAACAACGCAAAAGAAGCAATAAAATAATTGATGCAATCAATATCTGGGCAGACAACATCCTCAAATCTACTAGGGACAACTTCTGCCAAACAGAAATATCTTCTCCTCAGGAACAAACGCTCACTTCGACTGCACCACATTTTTTTACTCAGTCTCACCAAGACCGTCTCTCAGCTCAACCACAGATCGAGAAACTTCTCCAACAGCAGATTAGCAATATGGGTGAGATGCGCAACAGAGCACCACAACAACCTCCAAAACCACAAAGAGATGTCGCCAAAGAAACTCACAGAGAGGCTGGAGTCAACACCAACATTCCAGAAGTATCGCATGATCTGCCACAATCAGAGAAAGTTACATTATCTCCATCTGCAACCACATCAATTAACACTGCAACTAGTATTAAAGCTGTCAACACCTACATCTCTGGAGTTGGAACTCGGGCAAGACTTGAACAGTGGTTAAGCAATAATTACAACCTCCCTGCAGCGTCACTGGAAAAAACCAACTCTATGATAGATTCTATTGTGGAATGGATTGAGGAGACTATAAAACAAGAACTCAGTGGTTTGACACAAACAGACTCCCCATCACCACAAGGGCAATGCCTTGAAAAACAACATGGAACTGCGAGAAAATCGGCAGAGAAGAATTTGCCCATTGTGACTAATTCTGAAAAAATCACACAGATATCAATTCCCATACCTTCCCCTCCTCAACAAAAGGACTCTGTAATATCAAATCAAGTAGATGAATTGAATGACAGTTCATCTTCATATGTCATACTTGACGAGATCTCTTCCAATACGGAAAATCCTTACCAAGAAGTCAGCTACAGGAAGAAGCAGAGGAAAAACAAGAATCGGCAGATCTATTCAGTGCTGTTATACAAGAACAGATTGGCTCAACCACATCAAAGTAACAGTAACAACCAAATTATTATCAAAAAATTTGAGAAAAAAATTCACAACATCAGACATATTAGAAATGGTACGGCAAATGATTGTTACACTAAAGAAGACTGTAAAAACATCCAAAGATTTATACTCAACAACCGAAGCCTCCGGCAGTACATATATGTTGTGTGCCCAGGGACCAATGATTTTAAACAGCACCGACCTCAACCGCAAACATATGCAGGGGTTAAAACTTCAAATAACAAGAACTTTGGACGTACTTTCAATAATAAAACAACAGCAATGTATCAGAAAAATCCAAACCTCTTGGGTGATATTGTCTATGAATCCGAGGAACAGAATTATAAGAGAGAGGCCTCTTCGGCATTCAGATTTGGATCCGGCTTGGTTTTCTACAATCGTTGTCATCTTAAGAATCATAGTGAAATTCGAAGCAGTCGTACTACATATGCAGGAATCTCTTGTGCTAACCAGAGAAATCTAACCTCAAGAGCTTGTAATACCGTGTATAGGTATGCCGATATCAATGAATCTAAACTGACATTAAACGCTATTGACCAAAAGGACGTCAAGCAAGTTATGAATGACTTAGAAGAACAGTTAAAATACAGCAATCTACAGGAGCTCATTGCTAGTGCTAGAATAGATGAACATAGAGGTCAAATCACTTTGATATGTACAGACTCGTCGGCTGCAAAGGTGATAAGTTCGGCAGTCGCGAACAATTTCAAGTTGAAGTTACACTTGAAAAATTGATAACAAGATAACACATCGTTTTCCTACACATATAAGTCAGGTAGCTTATTATATATAACTATTTTAATATTACATTTTTGATATACAATGCCTCAAGATAACATCAAGGACGCAATAGCCAACTCCCGGATAACAGGTCAAAATAGCAGACGGGAAAAACACCCAAGATTATGTCGACAAGAGCAAATTCAATGCTCTTCAACGACACCATCTCCAATGGGCAATCTCAAAATACTACAAATAAATGTAGATTGAACTAGAGCGGCAATAAACTTGCTTGTAGATACAGCAATCAAGGATAAGATTGACATAATTGCCTTGCAGGAGCCAGGAATATCAGGGAAGCCACTGCGCGGATTTCCGAAAAGATGGAAAAGATGGATGTCCAGAAATGGGAAAGCGGCAATCCTGGTGCTCAATCCAGACATTAACCCTATGACATATCATACGAGCAACAACATCACATCGATTAGAATCTCACAGCCTCAACATGATCTAATATTAGCTAGTGCGTACTCTTCACCAAAAGATTGTGTTGAGAATGTTTTTAAAGAAATGGACCAACTATTGAAACTGTCCACACAAGCGAACTTATTGTTGTGCGGCGACCTCAATAGTCATCACCCGCTCTGGGGAGACCATAGAACAGATACTAGAGGAAATAAGCTCATTGATTATTCTAATAGGAACAATTTATATTTTCTCAACCATAGTAATTCTCCTCCCACCTTCGAGACGGATTGTGGGAAAGGATGGCCGGATGTGGCTATTACGAACTCGCATGCAACACTTCTGAATACATCTTGGAAAGTGGACGAGAAAGTGACTCTCAGCGGACATAAATACATTTATATACAAACGAATGTGACTATTTGCCAAAAGCCACAGAGACGATATAAAATAACAGCGAGGAAGCTAAAGGTTTTCATCTTGAAAACAAAAAGCGTAATTGAAACAATACAATACAATTTGAGGAAATGCCAAGACAACAAAACCCTCCAACAAATATGCCAGGAACTAATGACCTATATTACTAACATGTGTGAGCAGACATTTCCAAAAGTGAAACCTTCACCAATTCAAAACCTCGCATGGTGGAATGATGAACTAACGTTAGAAAGGAAACGTCTGCGAGCACTAAAGAGGAGGTGTGAAAGAGAGAATGATACAGACACTCAAATAAGGTTAAAGCAATTATATCGAAAAGAAATTGCATTATACAAAAAGAAAATCAACAGGGCAAAAAAAGAAGGCTGGATGAGATTTTGTGAAAAAGCGACGGAGCCTTTTGGGAAAGCATACAAGACCGTCACAAATACAAGCTCATTTCTTCCCCAAACATTCCTCATAAATCCTGATCATCCAACAACATCTTTGCAAGCTGCCCAAAACATTTTAGAAGAAATTTTCTCCAAAAATAATGGGGAAAATGAAAATACTGTAATGCAGTCAAGAAATAAGCAGAATACTGATACCAGAAACGATCCACCTTTCTCAATTCAAGAAATTAATAGAATAATTGATAAACTAAATGTGAAAAAAGCTCCCGGTCCTGATGGAATAACAAACGCATTGATTAAAAGTATACATGCTTTCCACAAGTTCTTTTTCCTGACTCTCTTCAATAAATGCCTCAGCTTCAATATTTTCCCTACAGCATTCAAGAAAGGGCAACTGATACTTTTTCTAAAACCAGGAAAAGATCCGAACAATATCAATTCATACCGTCCAATAATTCTTCTAAACACAATCGGCAAAATTCTCGAAAAATTGCTGACACAAAGAATCAACTACTACATCGAGAAAAGGAAGTGGATCAGCGATAAACAACATGGATTCAGAAAAGGGTTCTCGACGGAGACAGCACTATCAAAGATTCATGACAGCATACAAACATTTAAGAGCCTGAAACAAGATGTTGCCCTAATATCAATAGATATTAAGGGAGCTTTCAATAACATTTCACATAAAACAATAGTAAAGCAACTTCTCAACATCTCAATGCCGGACAATGTGAGAAGAACAATGATTGATGCAATCAGAGAAAGACAGATATCCCTTCTTACGGATGAGGGTGAGTCCACTATAATTCAAACAAAAGGGTGCCCTCAAGGTTCCTGTAGTGGGCCTATGATGTGGAACCTTGTCATAAATGATTTACTTACGAAAAACTGGCCAGAAAATATAAAGTTTCAAGTGTATGCGGATGATATTGCTATGGTAATTGGTGATTCAACAATCCGAGGTCACCGAGCACGCAAAAACAGCAATGGTATTATTGGATACATGGCTCACAAAAAATAAATTAGAAATCGAATTCTCCAAATCCAATTACTTATGGATTTCTCACAAAAAGGGAAGACCAACCATTAGACTGCGAAACAATCCAATAAGACACAATATGAACATCAAATATTTAGGAATAATGTTTGATAGAAACCTGACATGGTTCAAACATGTGAATTATCTGATCACGAAAACACAGAAATGTTTACAAAATTTTAAAAGAATGGCTGGTCCTGCATGGGGCATTAATACGAAAATTAGAAATACGCTTTATAAAGCGGTCGCCATCCGCATTATAGCATATGGTGTTATCGCATGGTTCGGTGATCCCAAACAACAACTAAGAACAAAAGTAGACTCTCTTCAAAGAAAATTCCTGCTATTCATCACTGGAGCCTATTCCACAGCACCAAACAGTGCGTTACAAGTATTAACTAACAATCCTCCTCTACATATACTTTTGGAAAACGAAGTACAGAAAGCAAATTTAAGGCTAAAGCGCGAGATTAATATAAACAATGTAACATATCTTCCTACAGATGTAGAGCATAAACATCCACCATGGACGTATCACCCGGTGAAAGATATTTTGCCAACACAGGTCTTGACCATAGATGTAGAAGAATCAACAAATCGAATTATTTTCACAGACGGTTCAAAGACCGTGGATGGCGTAGGGGCCGCCTACATCAGTATATACATGGGTGAAGTAACAGACAAATGGAACTGCCGATTGCTAAATAACAACACAGTATTTCAAGCAGAGTTATACGCAATCTGGATGGCGGTCAGTTATGCAAAAAATTGTGCAGAAAAATCAACTATAAAGACAGACAGCATGTCATGTATACAAGCAATACGAGACGTAGAATCCCCTTATAGCCTAGTGCATGACATTAGACAAACACTAATGGACCACAGGAAGATTGCAATACGATGGGTGAAAGCTCATGTAGGCATTGAGGGGAATGAAATGGCGGATAAATTCGCAAAAGAGGCTACAAAACATCAACATGAAAACCATCTAATGAAATTACCGGCATCCTACATTAAAAATCTGCTCTTGCAAGAAGCGTCAGAGAAATGGCAACACCATTGGCAAATATGCACAACTGGAAGAAAAGTCTTCGACGTAATACCAAAAGTGGGTAAAATGAAAGAAGTCATGCCGAGAGAAATAGTAATGTTCCTCACAGAACACGGTCCATTCGGTGAATACATGCAAAGGTTCAAAATCAGCCAGACCAGTACGTGTAGATGCGGCCATCCGGGAAGCGTGATACACTATGTGACACAGTGTGAGTACACAAAGGGATACCATTTACAGGCGCCACCGAACGGACGAGAGATCTTGTGGAAACGGAAAATTATTTTACAAAGATCTGCAACGAGGAAACTACAACAAGTCTTGGACTATCTGATAAATTATAAAGAAACTATTTTGATAATAACTGGAAGTAGTGAACAATCCACTAGTGATTCGGAAGTGGAATCTGAAACGGATGCGGGTTCCATATAGAGGGGCGCACTTGGGCTCCTAAACCATAACCATTAACTGTATAATTTATGAATGTTTTTGTATATACAATTTCATAGTATGATGGTGGTTTAGTAACCTTGTATATTAGTAGGAGCTCATTATGGCATTTGTTGTGAATATGTGACGTACATAGTAATGTTTATGTGTATCAACAATTATTATAAAAATGGGAATTTATATTTTGTAATTAGCGTATATTATATAAATATATTATGTAAATATGTGTGGGTAATTCAAATGTGATCGCTGCCACCCAGCACTGTGAACAGGGGCTGTATTTGATTGTTCCCGCCGCACTTTTTTAGTATGATAGTAATTTGTAACCTTGAATATATATTTGTATGAGTTCATGGTGATATTTGTACCCAATACTACCTTCATACAGTAATGTTTTTGTGCATTCCCAATGGTATAAAAAAGGGAAATTTTTGTAAAGTAAATAATATATGCATGTAATTCAAATGTGAATGCCCAGCACTGTCAACGGAGGCTCTGTTTGAATATTCCCGTTGCAGTGCAGGCTCTGTGTGTGTGTGTGTGTGTGTGTGTGTGTGTGTGCGTGCGTGCGTGCGTGCGTGCGTGCGTGCGTGCGTGCGTGCGTGCGTTCGTTCTGCAATAGGTCAGGCAAAACTGCTCAGCACTGTGGACGGAGGCTTTGTTTCTTCGTTTTCCGTCACAGTCGAGGCGCGGTATATATGTAATTTGTTTTGTATACATTGTGTATTCTGTATTTTGACCATTCTCAAAGCTCTCCCACTTCAACTTGCCAGCTTCTTCCTCTTCTTTCTTGCCCACAAGTCTTTTCCACATTTCTTTCGGAATCCCAGGCTGCGGTCTCCGGCCCTTATGTGCCACTGGGCGCACGTGCAATTTTTCTCCCTAGTCATTGGATTCAGTCACCCATTTTTGTCAAATGGCTTGTATGTTGCATTGGTTGATGGCTGTCTTCCTGGGGAGAACGACGCGAGTAATTCGAAACTTGCGAGCACGGGGCAAGGGGAGACACCACTATAAATCTTTGCTTACTTTTCCGACACAACTCTGCCTCTTTTGAGGGAACGGAAGTAAGGTGCTTTGCATCAGTCCGGAGTTGTGAGCGGTTCTATCTATCTATCTACCAGAACAGGTTTCATATAAGTCTGAGTAGTTTCACTACACTGACAGTGGACAGACCAATGTAGCACCCGTCAGTATACTGATACTACTCTGGCTCTGACCTATGTAGTGGCCGTTCTGGAGGACGTATTCCTTTGAAACATCGTATATACGCTGTATGGTCCATACAGCGTACAGGACAAAAGGGAAAATTCCATGAAAAAGCGCAACTTTTTCACCTGGTGGTCGGAAACCGAACAATGGTTTTTTCTTCCATAAATCCCATGGTCTCATTAAGATATCCTAAAAAATACTCAGAGTATATGGGAACTTCAATTATAATCACTCTGTATAATCGGTATTCTAATCTCACAAACACTAGTAGAAGTATTTTTAGTGGGAAAATTTTCAAACACTCATCTTTTACCTCGCGCTCTGTGTGTTTATCTATTAGAAGCAGACCGTGTTTTAATGATATGTGAAAGCAAATATCTTTCCAGAATATCATTGTACTCATCAAAGGAGTTTATATTCCGTGCTTTATCTTTTGTCACGCAAAAGAAAGGGAACTTTACGGGTCCCTTTAAGGAAAGGAAACTCATTTTGTGTGCTTCGAAAACTAACGTCTATCACCTTGATTATTAAACTTTCCTTTCGAGATAGCTCCTCACTTGATATCGAAGAACATAGTTTTGCGTTTCATTTTAAATTATTGAAACAACGTTATTCGCATGCTTAGAAATTGGACAGAAATGGTTTGTAAACGTGCTTCAATTAATCACTCACTTTGGAAATGATGGATAAAATTCTGTAGGAGTTAAGTATTCAGTGAAATCAAAAACAAGGAAAAATCAATTTCTTTCATCTGTCTGCTGTTGAACTATACAGGGTGGATGCTATAGGACGCTGAATAATTATACCAGTGATATTCTTTGTGAAAAACTAATATGGAAAAGTGTTTTCTCAGTTTTTTGATTTGACCAGTAATTATGGAGCATTAAAAATTGATATGACGTCAATTTCGAATCCTGCCAAATTCACCGAACGTGCATCAAACGTATATGTAGATTGGAGCTTTTAAGCTGACAGCAAACCCTGAGAGTAAACAAGAAAGCTAAAGCTGCGCACGACCCATTTCTTTTTCCCTGTCCTTTCCCTCAGAAAAACTGACTTAACAGTGAAGGAAAGAAAATTGCCGCATTTTGGCAAAAAAAAAAATGTTGATTCTAGGAAAAAAATTTATCCAATGCATCTCCTTTGGTTGGTAAAATAAGTATCTGTGGGATAGATCGGCCAATATAGTGGGGCGAAGGTACCACGTAATAACGGGTTCAACATTACTCTACACAAAGAGGAAAAAGCACCAATCGTCAAAGAAAATTACTGAAATTGGCTCCTAACAGAGGTTGAATATTTTTCAGCTCAGTTTCAATTAGTGGCAACCCACTGCGTGGGGGGATTTCGTTTTTCGTTGGGTGTTTGGCGCGACTGATCGTTAGAAAACTGACACGTCACAAAATTTCAAAACGCTATAAATGCCTTAATATACATTCACCACATCCTGAAACAGAAATACTTTTCTGTATTAGTTTTTCAGAAGGAACCACATGGGTAATTATTGAGCGGTCGATAATATCCACTCCGTTTAATTTCATTTCACCACTAATTCGCAATGCGATATTTTTATGTCTCCTTTTATTTAATTTTTGTTCTCTCTGTGGCGATACTTTTTAAAGGGGAGATCAGCTCGCATTCACGCCCCGAATTTGGGAACCACAGAAAACCACCTTCAGCTGACCACCACTGTGGCGACGGTGGGGTTCGAACCCAGGAAGTCGCGATACGAGTCCGTAACTATGACCACTCGACCGCCAAAGCAGATCACACCTGACCGAAACTATGCTACGTATTCGAAAAGCTCATTTTCACCATCGGCAGCACTCAACGTAAGAGTTACTTTTTCAGAAATCAACATTAAAATTTGGCTTTTTTTTCCCACATTGTAAAAACAAACTTAAATCCCATGATGTATAAATTGTATAAAACAAAATTTAATTCCACGATGCGAAAAAAGTCCAAGGACATTAAAAATATCATTTTTCTTCCTCCACGTGGCAGATTCGCGAATTTCTCACCAGGAGACGAGCGGCTGTATTTAATGCCTTTGAAGGATTTCTAAAACTTTGTTTGGAAAAATTGGACGAGAAAAGTTACCTTATAGTATTTCTTTTTTGCTCTTTACTTCCCAGAGCTAACCAGCAGATGGGGAAGTTACACGTGAAATACTTCAAAAAGATTTCGATTTTCAAAGGATCGGTTTCCGTGTGTTTTTTTTTTTCCTTCTTACTTTATTTTCTTTCTTTCTTCATCGAATCGATTTTTCAATCTCATTTGCATCGACGTTCGAGGAATTCCTTTTCTTAATGGAGTTACCACTCACTGTTGCATGTGAACTTTTGCAGAAACTTCTCTTTTTCTTGTTATTTTAAATCTTTTGTGTGCCGATACTCGGATGGAGATAAAAAACTTTCGACGCAAGAAAAGAATAAGACATTTTCGACTCTTCCTGGATGCTCTTCATTCTGACCTTGCCATAACCTCTCTTTTCTTTTGACGAACATTTCCCGTATCTGGAACATACTTAGTTCTCCTTGGCTATTTTTTTCTAGACCTTTTGTGTAAGTAAAATCTTTTCTTCCAAGAAAACATATCTGAATAACCTATGTTGATATTCCGATTTATTCCGTGATTTTTATCTGGTGCCTTCACGTCATATTTCTTCTTTTCTATGGAGAGTATACTTTGATTACAAAGTAGGGAATTTGTTTTTTTCCGTTTAATACAGGCTTTAACACGAATACGTTGATGTGAATTTACTAGATGTCCGGTTTTTTCTTGATCGCTACACTGTCTCGAAAAATTCTTCTGAGACACATGTTTGTCCGTGTCTTTCTGTGCGTAAATTTTGATGAGATCGAATTATTTTCCCTAATATTCGGTTTTGTACTTTTTTCTTATTTTAAATCTTTTGTATGCAGATACTTAGATGGAGATGAAAACTTTCAGCACAATAAAAAGAATACGGCATTTTTTGCCTCTTTCTGGATGCTCCCTATTTTCTTCGAGATTTTCTTTTGACGAACATTTCTCACATCTGGAACATACGTAGTTCTAAGTGGTCATTTTTTTAGTATTTTTGTGTAAATAAAAACTTTTCTGCCAGAAAATATCTACAACATTTGTAACTTTTGTTGATGTTACGATTCCATGATTTTTATCTGGTACCTTCATCTTACATTATTTCCATGTTACAGAGAGTATAGTATGATTCAAAATAGTGATATTTGTTTTCACTGTTTAATACAGGCTTTGCAAGTTTTATTTGAAACACGAGTATGTTATAAGAATTTACTAAGATTGTAGAGTCATGTTTGTTGTTGGTAAATACACTGTTCCGAAAAACATTGCTTCTGTAACGACTCTTTGTCCAGTTTTTTCTGTGCGTAATCCAATATTTAGATCAAGTCGAATTATTCCTAATCCTTCACATACGTGACTTTTAAAAGAAAACAGGATTGTTCTGAACGTACCTTCGAGAAACATAATTTCGTATACTAACCCTTTCCACACACAAAAAAATATTAAAAGCATAGTAAAAATGTGCTTTTAACACCATCATTTAAGACGGCGAAAACGAAACCTTGTAAGCGAAAGAAATGACGCGATAACGCAGTTATTGAAGGCCATACTTACAGCGGACGCGTGCTGAGAATACCTACAAATCTCTCTCCCTCTCTTAAGACTATTTCTTATTTTCACCAAAAGATAAGACCAACATCATTCCCGTGACCTGGAGAAATTCTCACAAAAAATTTAATAATAATAAGAACAATAAAAGAGAGGGGAAATGAGTATTATCGCATCGGATCTCGAGCATAAGTTCCAATTAGTTTTCCGTATGGACGGACTAATAAGATAAGAAAAAAGTCCTAAAAAAAAATAGGAATTAATTTTTTTCTTTATTTAGATCATGATCAAATGAATGTAGCAACGTGTCCTTTATTATTCTTTCCTTATCCTCCCGGAGCTGAAATACGTGAGATGAATTCCTCAGCCCCCGGATGCTTTCCATAATATCGACTAGCATCATTGCAATTCTTGCTCCGACTGCCTCGGGATTTCGAGGAGCTTTTCCTTCCTCTTTTTGTATTATTTTCCTTTAAAAAATAGAGGCTAGAATACTAGAGTACAGAGAGGGGCAAGCATCTATCTATCTTTGCACCACGATTGGAATTCTCTGCGTCATATTGTCGAGAGGGTATTGAGTCAAATGGAAAAGGCACGAATATCCACATTCTGTCTTTCTTTTCCCATTTGTGAATATTTAATATGAGTTTCTTTGCATGTAAAATATTGCTGCTGAAATGTTGAAATGCCCGATTACTTGAAATTTTAAAGGAAAATTTATTTTCATATCGGAAATATATATTCTTTTTTTCGTGTTAGAGTAGTTATTTTCCTCTGTAATGGAAAATAAGAATGTTCGTGGGTGAATTAACGCATTTGTTCTGGGTATCTTTTGCGAAATCTTCTTTGTTGGTGCGTGTGTGTAATAGGATTTCTTTTTCGCTAAAAAATTCGCATACAGAAGATTTTTTTTACCGGTACCTTTTCTATAAATACGCAATTTATTGAAAGATATACAGCCGGCCCTGCTAATCGGATAACGGTTAAACAAATACCCCTGTTCAACGTGTACAATGGCATCAGGTATGTTAATACACGTTAACCACTATGAACACATAATGTTTTTATTGATTGAAACATTCGGAATTAATGCAAAATATGTCACTTAATTGTTGTTTGATTGAAAAAATATTATGAAGGGAAATATGGTTTCTATTTGCAGGAGAATAATTTAGAACATGCAGAGAGAGATTCAATTAACCCTTGACTGGCATGGTAGGGTTATTTTGACCCTATATGAATTTTTCATCATCGTGGGATGAATGAAGGCATGAAACCAATTGCTGTTATGAAAATTTCTTTTTGTTGATTTTTAAAATACATTAATACTTGCTGGGGTCAAAATGACGCCACTTATGCACAGAATTTTCACAATGCCAGTTAAGGGTTAAACGACGAGTTCGGTTCATGTTTTCGGCGGGTGGGGGGTAGGGCCTTGGACCTCCTGCAAGCAAGGATGTAGCAGGGGATAGGGGAAGAAAAGTTCCACGCAGTTTTGCTATACCTTCCCTAGTGATGGTAACTAGTGATAAATTTCCCCATATCCATGGATGAAATTGATATGCGTAAAGGAATTTTCTTGACATTTGTGGGAATTTTGAGTTCATCAAACAAAAAATATATAAGGTGGGCAAAATTCATAAAAACCGACAAAAAAACCAAAATCAAAACACGGTTAACGGTTAGCATCGCATTTCACAGGCATTTTTTTGACAGGAAACCCCCGCCCCTCAAAAAATAGCCGATAGGAGGCGCTGACGTACACTAGTCAAAGAAAAGATACGCAAATAACGAACAGAATGCCTCCAAATCGTTTATTACACGCATTATGTATTCCATATGACCACCACCACAGGGGATACCACATTGCAGGTGAGTCACAAATCCAGCAACGGCAGAGGAATCGAGTAACGCATCTTTCAGTTCCGACAGATTGGATGGACCGGATCGATACACTCGGGATTTCAAATATCCCCATATTACCAGAAGTCTGCCGGTGTCAAATCTGGAGACCGAGGAGGCGATGGGAACCGGCAACGCCTGCTAATTATTTTGCTCCCCCCCCCCCCCCCGAATGTCTGTATCAGGAATGCCTTGACCAAAGTAGCAGTGTGAATAGTTGCTCCATCTTGCATAAACGTGACGGTAGGAAGCGCATACAAAAAAAAAGGGAAGTTTTCCTTCACAATTTATTCATAAGGTGATGAAAAAGTAACAAGAAAGGTAAAGTTTCCATAATTCAGAAAATATGAAGACAGGACTTTATGAACTAGCAAAATGTTGTTGTCGGAATAGTTATATTTTATTACCAACAGATGGTGATAAATTAAAAATATTTTATAGCGCTATTTTTCAATAACAACTGTAACTATTTTGTCATGAAAATTTTCGTTATCGAAAAAAAAAAAAACATACTTTTTTGAGGGAAAACGTTATGATACGCGCATGCAATGAATGTTATACAAATATGTGTACTCACACCAAGCATGTGAATGACCAATAGATCGAGGGGGACCAGGTCATTGAGTGACCAAGAGCGTGTGAAATCTTGTGAATGACCAAAACACTGACCTAGATTGCTTTAAAATGACCAAAAGAATGACTTATCTGTTCCAGACAATCATCTTTCAAATTTTTTAATAACAAGTCATTTGTAGTCTTCACGACTCCCTGAAGAATGGAATAATCCACATTTAACACGAATGAATAAGTTCAGAAATGAATTCGTATCGTTGATACGAGCATATTTTAATTAAATAAATATTAATTATTTCGAGATAAACGAGTAATTGAATTCATGTGAGTGCAATAAACAATCTGAAAAATGATTCCGAACTTGTCAAAGGGCCCATTCAATTCCAACGACTGGGATTTCATTATCCAGAAACTTTCACGTCAGTCTGAATACAGTAGACGCGATTCAGGACGAAATCCGAGACACGGTATTGCACAAACATACAATTCTCCGTGTGCAGCAGCTGACGCAGACACTCATTCGGTAATTTCGCTAGTTTATGAATTTCGCACTTTGCCTGGTGGAAATGGATTTATGAGCGGAGGGATTTTCACTTATCCGCGGAGCCGTGAAATGACAGATCACTGCGGGTATTTATGTCTGGCCGTTGAAACGAGAGTAACACTACGCATAATGTACAAGTATGCGGTGCGAACAAACCTAGAGAATAGACATCGATTCGTTTGGTCCTTTTGACACGTTTCGTTCAAACGAAACAGAATAGAAATGAAATAGACGGAATCGCGAACCTTTTGGGAATTTGGAGATATCAAAACATGCATTTTCTGTCCGTTGCATGCAGGGAATTATTTCAATCGCTAACAATTGATAATTCGGATCTTCTTGTTTCCGTCAGGTACGGAAATGATGATAATGTATGAATCCGGCAGAGTGTCACTAAATTGATGGGTCCCGTTGAAAAAAAAGAGGAAAAAGGGAACAGGAAACGAGAGAAAGTAATGCACAGAAGAAACGATTGGAAAACCAGTAAATTTTCAGTTAGAATTTCGAAATTGATTACGAATTCCAGCAATAGATGGCACGGCAGTCTGGAAAAAAAATTATAATACGATATTTCCGAATAATCCACCATTTGTAGGAATAGCAATACGTTGTTGTCTCAGAACAAAATTCGCAAAAACCCGTGCCGAAGTACCAGCTCGGACAACACCATCCGTGGTTGCGCGAACAGCAACTAAATAAATATTTTCTATAACATTTTTTAATCGGCCGATAACATGCACACAGAATTAACGATTAACGGGATAAACTTAGTACATCGAGAGGGAGATAAAGAACAAGAGCAAACATCGCCTTTTGTAGATCCGATAACATGACGTCATAAGTTCAATTATATTTGCATGATTATGATGTTGCCACACCATCTATAGCAAAAGGTGATAAAAATATCCCACTTCAACACGCCAACTTCTTCTTTCTTGCCCACAAGCCTTTTCCGCACTTCTTTCGAAATGCCAGGCTTCGGTCTCCGGCCCTTATGTGCCACTGGGCGCAAGTGCAATTTTTCTACCTAGTCATTGGGTTCAGCTTACTCAATTCATTGGTTCATTTACTCAATTGGGTTCATTTTACTCAAATGGCTTGTACGTTGCATCGAGTTGATGGCTGTCTTCATGGGGGAGAACTACGCGAGTGATTCGATACTTGCGAGCACGGGGGCAAGAGGAGCCACCACTTTAAATCTTTGCTAACTTTTCCGACGCAACTCTGCCTCTTTTGAAGTAACGGAAGTAAGGTGCTTTGCATCAGTCCGGGGTTGTGAGCGGTTCTATCTATCTATCTATCTCTCTTCCTCGGATAGAATGGTAGTAAATTGCCTCAATGGAGATAGATAGGGTACGTTGGCGGTCGGAAAAACAAAAATGAACAAACCATTCAGCCTCAGAACACAAAATACTAACAAGATTCCGGCAAAGAATCATCTATTCTTCTCATTGTGAATCATAATGAATATTTCATCCAATCTCCTTCTTTTCTCACTCACAAAAGCCCAGTTTAATCAAAGAGTTAAAAAATATTACCGGGGAAATAAGAATTTAATAAAATTTGTCATTTTCAAAGTGAATTTTTTCCTCGAAAAAGAATTCACAAAATTCCAAGAAAGACAAGATTAAAAACGATGGCATTTTTTTAGACCTAAACAAAAAAATCTATTATTGCATTTTTTTTTTTGCAGTTCCAACTTCACTTGCAATTGCTTTTTTTTTAGCTCCCGTTTTACAAGGAAAGAAAAATATTTGCCTTTGACATGTGCTTAATTTTTTTTTTCTTCTCCTCTCTTCCCTTAAGACATGATTGAAGTTACATGAAGATGAAGGTAAAATAAATATAAAAAAAATAGGGAGAGGTATTTCCCAAGGACAAAAAAGAATTCAATGATTGGTATATACTGTACAGTAAATGGAGAAAAAATAAATACAAAGAACGAGAGAAAAGGATCGTAGAGATCCAATTGGTTTTGAAAACTTCAATATCTCGTCTTTTTTTTTTATATGTCCGCGAGTTTTAATTCGCGTGTGGATTCCTGGAATGATTGACTTCTTCCTGGAAATAGGAACACAACAAGAGAAAAGAAACGTTCTATGTATGAAAGTGTATTTTTTTTTACGGTTTTCATGTAGCTACTTCATGAATTGGCCGGAACATGCGAAAACGAAACGCTAGGCTTCGGCTTAAGGACCGAATGCGTTGTTGAATTTCTAATTCTTTGTTGAAATTGAAATATTTAGTATACTTACTTTGTTGAAATTGGGCGCGATATATGGGGACGAAGGAAAAACGCGATATATGGGGTGCTGAAAACACGAATGCCTGTTTGTGAACTTGGATCACTCGCGACCCTGATTTGCCTACTAAGAGAATTCGATTATGTAAACCTGAAGGTTTTTAACCTATTGACGCGAATACATCTTTTAAACCATCTGACACGATACTACTTTACCGCACACTAACTCCGCCAGTCATATATCGCCATACGGCAATTGCCAACCAGTGGAGTTGGGTGGGAAATGCAGGCGCCATCTACCGGTGGTCACCCCAAGCTCGGTAGGTGAGGAGTTTGTTTCTGATGTTCTTTGGCTGGATTCGAACCCATGGACTTTTGAACCGTCCACCTTAGTGGAAAACGAGTAATTTTGTCAAGGGTAAATGGCCTTCATTCCTATGGGTGCCCGATAGAAACGTTTTACGAGGTCCATGTACTGATGAGTAGCATTAATTACAACCATTAGATATGTTATAAGAGACAATAATTATGAATAGCTTCAATCTGGTGGCCACTATTTTCTTCGCGTAACTTTCTAAAACTCTTTACTCTCATCAAACGAGGAATATTCATGGGTAGCCGCTGCATCATCCATCATTCATAAGTAAAGCAAAACTCCAATAATAAAAAAATGAAAAACGATTCCATAATCCTGTTAAAAAAAATTATTGAAATCAACGTAATTTTTCGGAATCAAACATTTTCTCAGCGGAATCCTTCACATACGTGACTTTTAAAAGAAAACAGGATTGTTCTGAACGTACCTTCGAGAAACATAATTTCGTATACTAACCCTTTCCACACAAAAAAATATATTAAAAGCATAGTATTTAACATATGAGAGAAAAATGAAAATTCAAAACTAATGTGAGAAAATTTTCACAATTGATGAAAATTCTGAATAAATGAGGGGAAAAAATCGCAGAATTTAACAGTGGCGTCGGGGAGCTGGGGTTGCTCAAGCACCCACGATAATTTGTGGCATGGATCCGAGCACCCCCAGAATTGATTCAGAAATTAAAATTTTCGATACAAAACTAAAAAGACGAACACCCACGCTTTAGAAACACTTCCGATGCTCCTGGAATTGAAAGAGAAATGAAAATTCAGAACCAATGAAAGAAAAAAGCTCCCAGAATTGATGAAAATTCGAAAATCAAATCATTTGAAGCTCAGAGCCTTGTTTACCACGGGGGGGAACATATATTTAATACATGTATATCTTTTTTCTCCCCCAGTACTGCAAACGTGGGTCCTGGTGTGATCGCACCTGTTGCACATCCCTAAGGGCGGCTGTGATTGGAGGGTTACTTTAGTAAAATGTATTTAACTAAGAAACATAGCTTATACAGTTCTAGTTTAGATTGCAAATTCAAGCAAAACTCGTTGGAAAAACGGGACATTTTCATGAACAAAAAACAGTCAGTATTGCTAAGAAAAGCATTGCTGGAAAATCTAGAAATGTCCGTAGAATATATATGAAAACTGGTTATTAGTCAGAACTTTTTCCGGGAAATTACGGTACAACTGGTGCCACCTCTCGACTTATGAAAAATCGATTTACTGTCTCATCACAGCAGTTGATTCGAATAGGTTCAGCTGCAGTTCATTACGAGTATTATTTTTGACAGATGGCAGCACGAGACGTCAAACGCAATGTGGATTCCGAAAAAGTTACCAACCGTCTTGCTTTTTTGGGGTCATTCGGAGCGTAATCTTGCCCTCCTTCTTAAAAGGTTTTCAGAATCATTTTCATTTCAATCTGAAACATATTTCATCATTGGCAAGAGTCTTTGCGTGTGTCTTTTCTCCCACATAGGTTTTACACGCTTTAACTAACGCCCTCGAAATTCCCACACGAATCCAAGTTGTCTCAAAGCAGGGTAGATATAGTGGGTGACCATACGTCCCGTATTTACCGGGAAGTCCTGGTTTTTCACGTATTTTCAACGAAGCCAATTACGGTTTCATTCTTCAAATCAGCGATTGAAATTACCTTCCTAACTCAAAAATTACCTTACGATAATTACGACTACAAAGAATATTTATTTCACATATTTGTTATGTTTTTTGAAGTCACTGCAGTCTGAACTTCAGACTCTGAAGTGGCGCTTCATTTTTCCCGATATTATTTTCGGTGATTTTTTCAAAGATTTTAGCACGAGTTGACGACTTTGCTCACTTTTGGCGAACATTGACAATGTCCGTATTTCGAATCCCAATTTCACTTATTTTTCTCGAAAATATATAGTCAGCCTAGGTAGATGCTATTGTAACCGTGGCCCAGCTTGCTCGAGAATAACATGAAAAAAGACAGTCGGTAAAACAGCTCTGGAAGAATAAAACCGCAATAGCCATTTTGAGAATATCATTGTTTGCTCACCAACAACAGCAGATCGCTTGTACTAAAGTGGAATGGTGATAACCTATTCTTCATTCAGAAATAAAGAAAATAGGATGCAAACTACACTCAATGCCGGTTCCTTTTTTCAAAAAACCCCAAAATATTTAAAAAAACATAGTATAGAATGACATCCCCCCCCCCCTCGCCACCATAGGTGGAGATTGACTTGTGGAAGTCTCGGGGGGCAAGGTCATTATTGCTGGGGGGGGGGGGGGCACGATGATGATGATGATGTCAGCTCATATATACATTAGATCAGTCGATTCCCCCTTTGACGATTGGGGGGGGGGGCCCATCTCCGCGCATGTTTTATTAATTCTGTGGCGAGCAGAATTAATAAAACTGGCCAGTGATAGACGGCGAGTACAATTGAATAAAAGCGTGGGAAGAGGGATCGTTATAATATATATATATATTTTTTTTCCGCTCCAACTCCGAATGTCTGCGCTAGACGTGTGTCAAAATGTCGAGACGAATCAAGTCCAAAACTATTGTGCAGCTTTTTGGTCGTCATCATCCTACTCCCCTTTCCCCTTGGTTTGAAATTCTGAAGGGGAAGAAAATTGGTCATTAGACGGTAACATTAAGCAAGCTTGACGACTGTTGGAGCGACATATTACTTCTTGCATATTATGACGGTTCTACTTCACAAACAGCTACTACACCATAAATATTTGTTGTTCTTCTCTTTGTTGACAACTTATCTCGGGTGAGTTTGAATAACTTTTTTTCATAACTACAGCCCGGATTATAAGCAAATGCATAGAGGCACATGCAAATTTTGATTTTTCTCAGTGTTAATGAGAAAAAATGTATAAAATTGAAAAATTCCACAATGAGTGTATATTTTTGAAAACGAAAGTTCAATCACATTTTTATAATTTTCCGAATGAGCATTGCTTTAGGAAAATGCACATGAATAATAAGCAATTGGCGAGCGTTCGTATCTTACGTGAAAGAGACAGTATTTAGAGAGAGGATATTTTTGTGATTCAACCAAAGATGTTTGTTACCTTAGAAGGTAAACGTTGCGCTATAGCGCGTAAATGTAAGTGAAAGCAGTTAAAACGCTATAGCGCGTCAAATATCCGAAATTTCGGAAAAGGACGCACAAAAATTTGACTCACGCTTCCTCGGGAACGCGTTCTTTCCCAGTTCCAAGATGAAAGTAGAGAGAAAAACCTCCCCAACTTTTTCCCCATTTCCTTTTTTTTTAATTCTTTTCACAGTCTATCACGATCGCTACCTTGAAAAAGTGGTTTTATTACTTTGTGTACTGTACTGTATTGCAGGGCCGCAACTAGATGATTTGTCACCCGGAGCAAGCGCGCATTTTGACGCCCTCTTGTAATGTTGAAGGTGAGGTTTCAGAATGAAATTTGCGCTCCCTAGGGTCCAGCGCCCGGGGTACCACTTGCCCCCCCCCCCCCCAGTTGCGGCCCTGCTGTATTGTATTGATATACACGCGGGTTGTTGTTTTCCTTAATGAGGTGCCGTGCACAGAATTTTCAAAGAGAATCTCCGTTTCTATTCCCTGCGAATTTTCTTCCCTCCGGTTACATACCGGAAATTACAGTACTTTCGCAACTATCTGCTGGCATTCAAAGACAGCGGTCTATACGGGGTAAATTCGCCTTGTTCTTACAAGATTACGAATGCGCTTTTTTTTTTAAATCGTAAAGGATTTGGAACGTCTTTTCAAAGTGTGAAACATTTCCCGAGATCATTCAGAAAAAAAAAACCACGTAAATCTGTAAAAACTCCACAAAAGATAAAAAAATATATCCACAGTTTTATCACCTAGCTGCTGTGTGGTAGTCACCGCATCTCATCGGCAAAAAATCACTGGTGTATACACAGAATCGGCTTTTTGGAGGGGCAGGATTTCTTCCACAGGAATTGTGCGCACTAACGCTCAAAAATAATTTTAAATTAACATAGTAGATACAGGGGTTGGACAACATAATATGAGCACCTTTGGAAAAAACAACACTCGAGGGAACCTATCTTACACTTCCGCCCTCTAGTGTGGAAGAGTGCCACCTAGCGGGAGAGAATGTGCACATATCAGTCTAGTCGTAGCTAGTTGATAGCGTTCGGATGCGATATTTATTGGGGCGTTAAAACTTCGTTATTGCTGACCTCACATATTTCGAAAGAGGAATGATTGTTGGAGCCGTCTTGCCGGGGCCACAGTAATGAAAACAGCCACCCTTATTGGTGTCGGGAGACGTACTGTGTCGATGGTAATGACAGCCTATAGCAAACAGGGAAAGACTTCATCTACCAAGCATAACAGTGGCCGAAAGTTGAAGATGGCTGATAGACCCAGAAGGGTTTTGAAGCAGATTGTGTGTGTGTGGCCAGAAAGCACAAGCATACCAGATAACATCTGAGATGAACACACGTCTACAGGAAGGTGTATCGACAAAAATTATCCGCCGTGAACTACATGTAGCAAGCATACAAGGTAGAGCGACTATTCCAAAATCATGGAATCTTGAAACTACAAACATGGTGTCACGAACATAAGAATTGGACACAACAACAATGGGAGAATGTCATCTGGTCAGACGAATCGCCATTCGCATTATTCCAGACTAACGTACGTGTTTATGTTTGGGGAACGCCAGCACAAGCTGATGATGTTGACTGTCCCCTTTCTACTGTTAAGCATGGCAGCGATGCTGTGGGGTGTCATGTCTCACCATGGTATCTATGTCAGTATTCTGGACACACACTCTCTCTCTCATGTTTCACCAACACAAATCTGACAGCTCCAATATTCAAGTGTGAAAATATGTGGCAGTTAAATGGTGACAGATCGGAGTGGTGGACCATCAGAGACCGAAAATAAAATTCTACCAGGAAATCCCTTCACAAGGATTTATATGAAATCCTTGCTCTTATGAATTATGAGTATGGGTAATTGGACAATAAAACAGATAATCTCATTTGCTTTAAATTTAAATCAGAATATATTATTGAAAGAGCAAAGATTTTTTTTAAAGAAATGAATAATTAATCAGAAGGGAATTTATATAGATTGATTTATAAGTTAAATATCTGCCTCTAACTTTTAATTACAGTGGGTTCTTTTAACGTTTTTCAAAAAACTTTCATAAAAAAACGTTGTAAGCAGAAAAACACTTCAAACGGGAAATCATAATAAGAATTGCTTAGAGTTGGGACCATGAAAATCAGTTGTACTGAGTGGAAGAAGTTCTAAATGGGAACGTCATAAACGAGATCTCAACTGTGTATTTGGTTTAGATTTGTTATATACGCTACATTCCATATGTTGAATTCTCAGTGCTAATGCGCTTCTCTTTGCAAGGTGTTTCCTGCTAGTAGACAATGAAATTAAATGAACCTTTGGATAGAACATGTCTTTATAAATGAATTATTTGATTCACACAGAGATACCACCTCCTCCTACCCAGAACATGGCCCACTGCTCTGTGTTAAGAAAGATTTATACGCAGGTGATCAATGATCTGGGGCATGCTGGAAAAAAAATCATAGAGATACCAGTGAATTATGAAGGAGGAGGGGGGGGGGGAGGGCATAAATTTTTTCAAGAGGGACCCACTTTCACTCAAAAGGGACCCAAGTAAATTAGAGTACATCGGCATCTCTAACTTATTAGACTACTGTGTTCATCTGGTATTGTTCTGTCTATACTAGACATCTTTGACATCAAAGTTTGAATCAAGAACCCATAAGATACTCACAGCATACCTGTGAATTGAAAGTAAAAGGTTTAAAATGCATTTCGCACATGCACTCAAAGAAAAATTAAACATAGAGTGAGAGATTACAAAGCCCAGTACAAAGCTGTCAACGTTTCCCAGTAGACATTACCACTCAGAACGTGAGGAAGCATGTCATACTGTCGGTCGAGCATATAAACGGATGTTGATTTTGAACAAACCTCAAGATCAGTTAGGGAAGAGGCTTCATGAAGTATGAAACATCAGCAATGTGGACACCAAGTTCAATTGAGCCAATGTCATCCAAATGCCTTCAGTAAAACATGATATGAAACATGCAAAACTTGAAGCCTAATTAATGAATGGAATTTTAAAAGTTATTCAATACGTCAGTTTCTAGTGAAATACGATAAAACCCTGGCATAAAGAATCTTTGACTTAGCACAGATCCCACTCAATACTTCAAATTTTTAATTTCAATAAGGAATATAAAAGTGGGAATGCACTCTCAATTAATGATTTTTACTTTATTGACAATGCATCATCAACATCTTCACATCCTTTGGGGTCAATGCTGAAAATGAGGTGAGAGGTCCTCAAATCTTTTCTATGTTTTACTTCCTCCTCATCGATGGACCATGGATCAGTCTCTGTACATGAAGGCAATTCTGGCAACTAAAGGAAAAATAAATCATCTTTACATAAAGAAAGGATAACTAACCAAAACTTCTATCAAGTAGTGACTTATTTTTAAATATTGTATATGTTCATCAGTCATGTACAAAAGTATAAAGCAACAGAATGAAGGTATTAATGTAACAAAAACATATGTTAAAATTGCATAGTAGTTTTTTTTTGCAAGTTCGTATGAAACACATCCTCACCAAATTCAATGGGAAAGGAGAAACTGATATCCCATACTCCACAAGCAAGGACTGTATTTCTGTTTCTAGCAATCCAATTTCACCCAAAGTCCTGACGAAATGCCCATTTGGGTATTGGGAGTCCTTACTCCAACCATCAATCCTCACAACTATTCTGGTTTCAAAACCAAAAAGAAAGGAAATTGCAACTTGGAACTGTGTCAAAAAAATAAATGAATATTTAAAATAAAATAAGGGTTTATTTTTGTTCATTTCATAACACTGTAATTTTAAGGCTTTGGATAAAAAGTTTAAAGCTGTAGAGACAAAAGAAAATGTACTGATGATTTGACTATTAAACAGCATATACAGGACTAACAGATTTTCAAAGATTTATTAATAATCTAGCTTTGAAATAATTTTAAATGATATGAAAATTTTGAATTCATCTTTTTACACAAAATCGATATTAACAACACAATTTTTTTTCAACATGAAAAAAAACAACAAAATAGACATTTAGAGTTGGATATACCTTTGATTATGCAAAGGTTGAGCTTGTTCAGTTGCAATGTGTATCTTTGGAATCCTGTAATCATATGGCAGTACCAGCACTCTTTCACAACTTCCTTTGGATGAACTATTAGCATCTTTCTAGAAGGATCAATAAAATCAGTGATGTGCAGTCAACAACTACTTATATCTTGTAGTACTTTGTATATATATGTACTTTGATATCTTGAAGTGCTCCTGGAAATTAATATTACTCTTGAGTTATCGAAATTAATTACAATTATAATGGAGATAGTTGGATTACAGAACTTAAATTCTTATAAAATATCCTAAAGCTGAGATTAAAAATGTTTTGAGATATCAAAAATTTAACTTAAAGAAGTTTGACTGCAGTTATAGAATAAATACTATAATCGTGGCAATCTTTTCTTACAAATACAAACAGACTTGAACAGTTAGTTGGTAAAATTGAAAAATTGCAAATGGGAAAGACGTTCAAAGATGTGGCATATTATTTAGGAAATATTATTTTCTATTTCTTTACGTATGAACTAGTTACAATCTTTTGGTTCATATATTGATGGTACATAAAAACTAGCATTGACTGTAACAGTGCTTTATAATACAGTGATCTCTCACTTATGCTTTGGTGTAAGAGAACAAAGAAAAAAGATGCATAAGTGAGAGCGGTGTAAATGACTAGCATTATTACGCTATATCTTTGACTGGAAATGCAAAAAATCATCTTATAACTGAGTGCTCACTGCACTTTAATGAACAGAAAGTATTGGATTTCGGTATTCAATGTTTGAGCTTGAGCTGCAGAATGAAACTAGAATGTACATGAGTGTGTGAACAACGTTTTCATAACACAAGGGAGCTGTAGGAACTTCTGGTTGCATAATGCATACCTATTGTATGAATTGTTTTTCTTCAAAACTTTTTAACTAAAAAACTTATAGAAAATTTTGAAATCACAACCATTACTGTTGAGTTGAAAAAGGAATTAATGAAAAATTCAAGTTGAGAAATGATCAAAATTTAACACTAAAGAAAGTCTGTTCATTCAACATGGATGTCTGTGACATCCCATGTACATATAAATACACTTGAAAATGCAAAAAATAGTTTCAACATTATTCAAAAAAGAAGAAAAGAATTAGTTGGCCTCTTCGGAAAACACTTGTAAAGATTCTCAAGATTTCGCAGGATGTAACATTAGCATAATTTATGAGGTATTTGGGAACTATCTAAATACAGCCGCCATAAATTATAAAGTTATGTAGTCAATCATTCTTTCTAAAAATCTGGAGAACATAGACCAAGAGTCATGATTTTCACCTGTGAAATGCAATGTATATTACGTAAACTAAAGAAAGAATGATAACTCAGATTATGTTACTACTAACCGCACATGCCACATGTATATGTTCCATGTCTTTAACATATTTATACATTATCTTACAATAGACTCTTCGGGAAACGAGGAAACGTAATGTCTCCATCTCCTGTCAAGCACCCCAACCTTTCCAGTGGGCATTACTGAACTTCCTTCTTTGGATCCATTTGAGGTTCTTTCTGTGATGGGAGAAAAAAGAACAGTCAATGGTAACGGTGCACAATAAAATTATTTATCAGGGTGATTTTAATATAATGCAAACACAGATTTTTTTTTTTAAGGAATTTTAAGGAAGGAAAAAGATGGTGATATATATTTTTTGATTATCTTGCATGCAAACTGAAAAGAATGTGCACCTCTGTGTATAAACCATTACTGAGCAGCCAGAAATAGTTACCCATGAGAAGATCATGTGATGTTATTGAAAAGAAAAATGGACTGAGATAACTATAAACAAAATCTCTTAAAAACACCCAAATGAACCTTGCACATTTGATCCCTGCTCCTAAAACTTCTAGTGGGAGGTGGCTCCCGTATTCTTTCAATGGATGTAAAAAAAAAAAAATTTTAACGTGTTGTATAGTGAAAAGTATGTAAATATTCTACAAAATACAAGAAACAAAAGCATAAGTCTTAGGGCAGGGAGCCACAAACTTGGTCACCCGCAGCAGTCATGAATTTCGGTGCTCTTTCCATGAAACTATGAAACTGAACAAATGGTCAGAAAAAGGCAAAAGGTGAATCAGATACTATAATGGTATAATGCAAGAGATGGCAAATTTAACTGTTCCCCCAAAGTAGTGGCAACATTTTTGAGTGAATAAAATTTTTGTACAGGGATACCGTATAGTTTAACGCAGTGTTTGACGAGTCTGAAAATATAAAGACACACGCCAGATTTCAAGACAATCATGATTTTTCCTCTATGAAAAACAACCTTGAATAACGTTTATCTAACTTTTGTGAGGCTTAATGACTCATTTTCCCATGTTGAAAGATTCACTGCCGTAAATCATCCTTACACTGTAATTTAAAAGTCATAACTATATGGAAATTACCAGGCCAATGCCAATTCTCTAGTCGTCATGGGGTACTTAAGTAGTGGCTGGGATTTTTCACGTCCTGGTTCACTAAGATAATTTCAAATTGGTGAAACTGAAATAAATAGCATTAGAAAATGTTTTCCAAAAAAAATCTGATTTTTCAGATGTTAAAGGGGAGTGAACCTATGGAATGGGCAAACAATACTATTAATCATTGATGAGATACAGCTGCATAGCAGGATCAACAATTTTTCTCACGCCCCCCTCCCCACATACACAAAACTGATATTCATGCAGTGGAAGCATTTCTTTGGTCATACTGTTTCCCAATTTCAAGTTGTGAATGCAAACCTGTCTCCTATTTGAAAAAGTCTCTCCATAGACAGCTGACCGACCTTTAAAACTGTGCTTACACATGCATGAATATTCAGGCATCTATCACTTTCATTTCTAATATAGAGGGCAGAATCATCAGAATTCTCAAATGCAAAACAAGCAGAACTCTGACTTCAGAAAAAATTTTAAGAGTCGGCACATATATATATAGATACACAACAGTTCCTAGCACAGGGTGGCAACTACACTGCTCAAAACAATTAGGGGAGCACATGGTTTTAACAAAATTACGTGAAGATGTATACCGATAAGTAACATAAAATGAATCATCCATAATTTAAAGCCTAGCAGGAAATGGAAGAAGAAAACTTCATATGCAAATCAAAGTTCATGACGTCAAAAACCAGAAAAAGGAGATAAGGGCAAAAATCGGGATGTTGCAGAAACGTCTGTTTTACTGCCGTAACTGTGAAATTCGATTGCACAGTATTTTTTTTTTGAGACAAGGTGACTTGAGGATGTCTCAACAACGTGATTTACCGGAATCCATGGCATGGCGTGTTATAGGCAGACTGGAATCCGGGCAAACACAACGTAGTGTAGCGGATGCTGTTGGAGTCGCCAGAAGTGTTGTTGCAAGGCTGTGGAATCGATTCCAAGAAACAGGAAATGTTAGACGTCGACCAGGGCTAGGTCGGCCACGCACCACTACAAGAACTGATGAACAGTATATATGGTTAACAGCCCGTCGAAACAGAACAGAGAATGCTATGCAACTGCAAAGACTGTTGCTCTTGGCAACAGGATGAAGGGTGTCCAGCCAAACAGTACGTAATCCACTTCATGAGGGAGGGCTCTATGCACGTAGGCCAATGGTCTGCATTCCGTTGACCCCACGCCACCGTGCGGCCCAAAGAAGATGGGCTGCTGAACATCGAGATTGGGAGCAACATGATTGGAGCCAAGTGCTGTTTACAGACGAGTCCCGATTCAGTCTGGAGTGTGACACCCGACGTGTTCTGGTATGGAGGGACAGGGGCACTCGAAATAACCCAGCATTCATTCGTGAAAGGTCACAATACAGACGAGCTAGTTGGATGGTATGGGGTGGAATCAGCATAGGCGGACGCATGGACCTGCATATCATTCGGAATGGCACTTTGATGGCCCGAAGGTATGCAGACAAGATACTGCGACCTCATGTCATCCCTTACGCTGGAGATTCCTTTGTTTTCCAGGATGATAATGCCCGACCGCATAGAGCTCGTCTGGTGGAGAACATGCTTGAAGCTGAAACAATACAGCGTATGGAATGGCCAGCGTGCTCTCCTGACCTGAATCCAATCGAGCATGTTTGGGACATGCTCGAACGACACATTGCTGCGCGACCAAGACCGCCTGTTACTGTCCGAGACCTGCAGACTACACTTCTTGAGGAGTGGAACAGTATTCCCCAAAGTCTGATCGATAACCTCATCGCATCCATGGCAAACAGGTGTGCAGCAGTCTTAGCTGTTCGAGGAGACCACACACCCTATTAAAACTCATGCATCATGTCTAAACAGTACTTTTTTTTATCGTTCACATGTAACCAAATTGTTGCCCTAAATCATCTTTTCATGTTTTTTCCATATTTTCAAAGAATTAAAGCTTAATTCCAAACTTTTTCACGTCTTTTTTCTGTATTGCGCATTGATACGCGTGTACTATCCATTGTATGCCAATACGTGGCTGTCTCGCACGATTTTCTTCACTTTTTTGCTTGCTCCCCTAATTGTTTTGAGCAGTGTAGATGCTTGATCAATCAGGGCAAACCCACTCTTTGATACACTCTTGTAATGTTGAAGAATATTCAACATTTCTCTGGTCCGGTATCCAGGGTGTTACATGGGCCTGCTTCCCCCCCCCCTTAGTTGTGGCCCTGTCCTAACATGTCCCAATTTGTTAGAAATTCTTAAGAAGAATGTTCACAAGAGATGGTGATGGAATCCATGATTCACATGGATTATTTTGTGGTGGTGTAAGCATATCCATTTTCAACACAACATTGCATTACCATTCCATTTTGAAATATTGTTTAAGCAACTGTAGCTGAAGCAGGACCATATCATTAAACTTCAGGGCGGTCAAGTCAAATTAACACCCAATGCTTTGTTGTAATCTCTCTATTAAATCTAATTAGCCTACCTGTAGGGCCCTTCCAGAACTCTGGGCATTTTCCCAGTTACGAAAGTGAGAGTCACAGTACAGCATGCACAAATGTGGAATTCTATAATATTTGTATCAAAGTTCAAGAAGTAAAATTTTAATCAAAAGTCCAATCAGGAACTTCAATTAATTTCAAATAATATAAAAATATAATTTTCAAGCCGAACATTGGAAATTTTACTTTGAATGACGGAGGGAACCAGAGCAGCGCGTATGGATTCATACAGCTCTAGACTAGCCTTCAAATTCGACCACATGGTTTGCAAACACTTGGGGTTCACGAGCACTTAGATTATCATTATATTCATATCCCTTAAACAGCTATTCAACATAAAAATCAACACAATCATAAAACGTATCCCACATAGTTATGGTCAACAAGGGCTATGGCACAACGAAATTACTAATCTCTACTTTCCAGGGTGCATATATATAATGTATACATATATACAGGGTGATTATAAAAAAACTATCCCGACATATGGGCCCCTAACTATCATACCATTTACAGAAACTGAATGAAATTTTGGCATAAGGTATTTTGATGTATGCGCTCAAGAATGGTATGGAAAACAACAGTGTCACTCTAACAGTTACGGTTACAGTGAGAAAATTTCGAAAATATCAAATGGCAACACCAAGTTTTTTGTATTGGAATGTGATCTCCATTGTGAAAAACCCTAAATAGTGTTCGAACGGCAACTGTAGAATGAAAATCACCGGCGGTAGATAGGCTAAAAGTGAAGGCAACCAATAAGGACAGAGAAGCAGCATAAAATAAAGCATTTTATTGTGTTTCACAAATTTTCCACATGACCTTGTGGAGGACTAATCAGGATGGGATCTCAGCCGAAGAAACGGCGTGACGAATGAAACGAACATTAATGCTCTGGTGCACGGCAAAGTCCTTTTTACTTTTTCCTTGCCTAGCTCCGGGGATTTTCGTGCTACAGGTGCATTCAAACGCTATTTAGTGTTTTTCAGTATGGAGATCGCATTCCAATACAAAAAACTTGGTGTTGCCATATGATATTTTCCAAATTTTTTCACTGTAACCGTAACTGTTAGAGTGACACTGTTGTTTTCCATATCATTCTTGAGCGCATACATCAAAATACCTTATGCCAAAATTTCATTCAGTTTCTGTAAATGGTATGATAGTTAGGGACCCATATGTCGGGATAGTTTTTTTATAATCACCCCGTATGTATGTGTGTGTGCGTGCATGAGAGAGAGAAAAATAACTTACTAACGGAGAGAGAGCTACAACAACCACGAAACTTAGCTAATAGTAAAGTGTGTGCACTTGGTTGAGAAAAAAAATAGATTTTTCAGATGTTAAAGGGGAGTGAACCTATGAAATGGGTAAACAATACGCTATTGGTCAATGATGAGATATAACTGCACAGCAGGATCGGCACTTTTCCTCCCCCCCCATCACACATAAAATTGATATGCATGCAGTGTAAGCATATCTTATCTGCGGTTTTTCGATTTCAAGGTGTAAATGCAAGCCTGTCTCCTATTTGAAAAAATCTCTTCTGTAGAGAACGGACAGACCTTTAAACAGTACTTACACATGTATGAAAATTCAAGCATCTGCCACTTTCATTTCTAATATGGAAAAGACAGATGGATGGTAGAACTACTTGAATGCAAAACAAGCAGAGTTTTTCTCTATTATACGAAAACAATATCTCGCCAGTAACATTCAGACCAATTGTTACTGAGGCATCTGTGATTGAAATTCTTCATATTTTTGCTACTTTCTCTGTTTTTATTATTTTTAAGTGCTTATATAATGAAATAGATGAATTCGAATCATTGATATCACTGTGAATTTTCATCCAAACTTTACAGAGTAAATTTATTTCAGTACAGAGAGAAAGGATGAGATAGGTTCACTAGTTGACATTTTTTTTAGACTAGAGGATAGTTTTTCAAACTTTTTGTTTCATTGCCGCCCATTCAGAATTTTTTTTTCTCTCATCGCCCCCACTCAAGCGAAACCCATAGGATCCTATGCTATATTTGTAGCTTCTATTGCCCCCTCTGACCATTCCATTACCCACCAGGGACGATATTGCCCACTTTGGGAAACAATGAACTAGAGCTTTACACAAATTTAATTATTAAATCTCTTTCCAATTATTGTTCTTCCACATGCTGCCAATTATCGCATCTGATTTGGTGTAGTCCCGTTATCTAAACTGCATAGTTGTATCTGTCTCTGATAATTCATAGCTTCTGAAACATTTAATTGACTCAGTTAAAAGTTCGCCTGTTTTGATGCTTTGTTCACAAAAGTGACGAGCATTTCCACGAACCAAGTTTCTCACAATGTTAGGTGGGAATGATCAGGATGGGTCAGCCAACCAAGAGTGGTGTGGTGGTAAGATGCTCATCTACCACCATGAAGGTTGTCGTTACGGTCGCAGTTTCAAACCCAAGGGAGGGATATAGATAAGATATTTTCCTTAACAAACTTGAGGAGACCACCGATAGAAAGCTCCTTCATTTCTAACCCATCTCACTAATGGCAGTAAATTGCAATACAACGATATGGCCAGAGTAAGTGTTTGGTGAAGTAGCCACCCAAGAGTTGTTTGATGTTATTACAGATAGTAATGTACTACTTCACTGTACACCAACTCCGTCACATCACCATACAGTAATTTACTACCAATCAAGTTGGGTTGAGAATGAAAGCCTCATCTATCGGTGGTGACCTCAGGTATGGCAGGAAAAATACTTGTTGTCTATGTTCTTTCTCTGGATCAAACCTGCTGACCTGATAATAGGTTTTATGGTAATAGACTAGCATCTTACAATTGTGCCACTTGGGGGAACACTCTGGATAGAATTACTACCAACCCCATTCATATCACCATATCAGACAGTACTGCTTTACCACACACCAACTCGGGTCCTATACTTCCACATGGCAATTTCCGACCAATAGAGCTGAGTGAGAAACGAAGGCTCTATCCATCTGTGGTTGTCCTAGGATTGGTAGGTAAATAACTTTATTCCAATGTTCTTTGATCGAATTTGAACCCGTGGACCTCGATGGTAACCTTCATAGTGGAAGCACTGCACCACTCTGGTGCTTATTATACAGTACTGGCTTTGCTGCTGCCAGACATTGTTACAGGCTAATTTCTTGAAAATGCTCAAATAAAATCTCAAAAAAAGAGAGAAAATTTTCAACCAAATCAGCCTAATATCTCGAAAGCTATGCATTTTTTGTCAAATGATTGATGTGGCAACCTTGTTTATTTCCAGTAACTTTCTCTATTTGCATGTTATTCCAAGCCGAAAAAGATATAGGCCTACACTCTGTATTAATGAAAAATGGAATTAAAAGAAAAATCTAAACATATCAAAGGACAAAGAAACTAACCGCTACATCTTCTACCACACCTAATACTGGTACCACACTTTCCAAGTGCTTATCATAATAATTTCCTGCTCTTCAGACCGACCTGAAGTGAATTAACAATGATGGATACAAATATAGGTGTTGATAAAAAGTCAACCATTCAAGACAGTCTAATAGCCAAGAACCTGCTATAAAAATGTTAAAAACTAAAAACTACTAAACAAGATAGCGTAATACTCACAATGCTAACCATTCTTCTTTGGACTGAGACGATAATCGCTCGACTGATGTCTCTTTGCACATTTCATTCAGGAATATGATACATCCACATCTAGCATCTCTTGCGGCAGCCACCAAATTTTTGTAACGATTACGCCTGAGGCTTTGGAGAACCTAAACCACATAAACAAGTTATGATGAGAATTCATAACGAACTTTTCATTTACATTAGAGCACACAATAATGTGATTTTTTAATGAGAAAATGTTTTTGTGTGAGGAAAATATGAAGTTAAAGTCTTATTTATGGTTCCATCCAGTACCAAACAGATTTAGAGCTTTCAGTGATCAGGGGGTCTACATGAGGGTTTGAAAAATCTCAAGCCCCAGGTTGACTATTTCACCTGGTTTTAATTCTCATGTCTCCCTTTAGTGTATTTCCAAATAAAGATTCAAAATGCAAACCTAATCAAAACAAACCTTTACAGTGATACTCTGTAAAATTATCGTACCTCTCAACTCTGAAAACTCAAATATTCCGAAAGACGTAGCTACGAAGTCATGTGACAGGACAGCATAATGTGGCACCTCTGCGTATAGCTTGGATACTTCTTTATAGTCATCCGCAACGTAAATGGTATTTTCATCAAATTACATGCAAATGTATGTCTTTGATATAAGCACAGCGATGAAAAGGTGCAACAGGATGACAATGGCTCTCGAAGCGAGTGCCCAGTAAAGCTGGGCCTTGCTATTATTTATTGATTCACAAATATTCCAATACATTTGCATTGCGTTAAGCTGCAGCATTTCTTATTCATTTCCTTTTATTATTTCGGGTTTTTTATATTTGGAAGTGAGGGGTCATGACAAAGTAAAAAACAAAATCCCTCTTATGTCTAATTTGCATGCAGGTATGTTAGCGATTGGACGAAACGTTTTCCGCACTAATGCATTGTTCAACTTTGTGTCATTTCACTTCGATTGTGTTTCAGCAGATTTTTCCCCCCATTATCGACAGTGTTAAACAACTTCTGTTGGGCTGAGGCCTAGCATTTTTTTTCCCCCGGTGAATTTTAAATTTTTATTTTTGTGGCTATCCGTTGAAGTCTGTGTGGAATGCTCTGATTTATAATGTGGATTATGGATTATTACACGTTTGTATTAAAGCATGTGTATGTGTGTAAGGATGTTGTATACGAACGACGAACACAAAGGTTAAAATTATAATAATATTTATTTGTGAGATGAAGCAAAGGTATGACTGACTTGAGCTGATACAAAATAACATCTGCCTCAAAAGACAGGAAAATAACATAGATAATAATTGTGTAAGCGGTGCCATCTAGTGGCGATAGATAAAAAGGACATAATATGAAATACTACAGCTACATACACAAACAGATGTTTTTTCCAATTTCTTGGATTATTGCTGTGCCGTAGAGGAAGGAGGATTTTAAAAAAAAGGAAAAAGTTACCTTACGTTATGCCTCAGGTTGCACTAGGATTGCAACTCAATGTTTTGACGCAAACTTGGGGCTCCATAAGTGTGATTAAACTGTGGTCGCAAATCAAAGTCTTGGTGTCAAGTTGGCGCCTATAAGGATAATTGAATTCCATTTTCCCCCTTTCTTCTTCCTGGAGAAGAAAAATAGCGACCGGCACCATCCAGGAACGAACACGCCGACAGGCCAGAAAGGAAATCGTCGCCAAAAATCTCCAACTTGAAAAGCGCACATAACCAGATCACAAGTGGCCCGTGACACATTCTCAAACCAATGAAGTGGCCCCCAGTGTCCAAAAGGATCACCTAATACAGTTAGTTAGTCAAAATCTGATAATTTCGCACATGATAACAATGACATGATGATAACAATAATAACACCAACCATTAGCTTCAGGATAACATGACTGACAAACAACATTATTACGGAGGTATTGTTCCCTAATGATCGGATAGATCTTCCCTTTGAGTTTGACTCTCTTCTGAACACGAATCATCTTATTTCAGCCCGCAAACACGACTCGTAATAAATAAACGGCTGGGCACAAACAACCTCCTCTTCGACCAGACGAGATTCTCCGTGCTGTCGTTGTCGTAGAAAAACTGTAAACAAAACAGTAAGCCTGATGATGATAGTGATGATGCTTGGCGACATTGTGTTGCCATCATACATTAAATAAAAACACATATTAGTTTCAGTGTTACCAGATCCGTGAAATATTATCAGCAGAATTACTTCCAAAAGTAACCGAAAAGTACCAAAATATCACTACTCATGACACCATATTCAAAAACTGAGAAAGAAGGATGCCTGCGCACGCTGTCTTGGTGACGTCATTTTCCACAATTTACACAACAGATGGCGTCACTTTACTGCCAAAAAAAAAACCGGCATTACAATATCTTTTCCCTCAAGTAAAAGAACATATGTTACGGAAATTTAATAAATCCGGTTATTACGCATACTCACCGGTTACTATGAATAGTTACCAATCATTATTACAGGTTTAATAAATTTTGTTTTTTCACATTTATCGGTAATTATGTGTAATCCCCAGCTCGTATTGGTAAAATATGATAAATCGTCAATAAATTATTTAAATTTATCGGAAATTTTGCTCAAATTTCAGTCTAGGATTATGGAGTCGGTCGGTGATGTTGCTTACATTTAAAAATGTTGATAAATGTGAAGAAGGCTAACATTACAATGCTCGTAATAATGTATACTGTTATTCTGAATGTCCATAATATTCATGTTTTAAAGATTATGGCCTCTGAAATTCACTAAAATATGTTACGATTGCATCTTACACACACTCTCCCCCTCTCGCCTTCCCATCGAGAAACCGCAAACCACACATCATACATACATACATACATGGGATGCAACACGTGTGCTCTCCTTTCCCTCACCAGGTATTTCTAAGACGCACTTGAGCACCGAATAAGTACGTATTACATAACATCATCACAGACACACACATTGTGCCTCTGGGCCAATGAAACCCCTAACAGAAATCAGGCGATTGCCTTCGACCAATAGCAGAGGTCTTCACCATCTTGGTTTGTGAATACACGAGGCTTTAGCGAGAGAGAGGTATTGCTGGAGGTTGGACGACCAACATGTCGCGCTTGAAGAGTCGTGAATTTACTCTCTCGCTCTCCTCCTAACCCCGGGTCGAGACCCCTCAATGTAGGGGACGCAGGAAACCTTGCCCCGAGATGACGGTGAGTGATTCAATATATATATATATATAATTATTTTGTGTTTAATTTGGTGGAGTGAGAGTGTCCAATGTTTCATGTAAATTGTATCGAGTTTAATGTAATTCACGGTGTCGAAGTATTTTCAATGAATGAATAAAATTAAATTGTAATACTTTAATAGCGGAGGTTATTATCATTTTCGCAATGTCCTGTTTATAATGTCTAGTAATATATATAATATGTCGTGCTACGGAACTAGTTCGTTTACATCTCCGGCCGCGTCCAATGAACTTCCCAACATAGAGTGGTGCCGTCGACCGGCGAATCTGTGGTAACTTGGCGTAACTATACTGAACTGTCGTAATTATTATTTTTCAATCGTTGTAACGTGTTTGTGCTAGCGTATTTTTCCATAGTTGACATAATTTAAAAAAAAAATCTAATTGTGTTTCTACCGTTTGTTAAAATATTTCCTTTTATTGAGTGTGTGATTTGAGTCTCATTTTGAACGTATAATTTGTGTTTCTCATGTTGAATTCCGATTATTGTCGACGATGTGATTTCAGTATCGTGATTGAGTTCAATTGTCAAGACCTAAACCTGAGCGCCATTTCTATTTCCTTTTCGGGTGAGTCTATGTGTGAGGGAAAACTCGTTTTTTTTCCCCCCGATTTTTTTTTCTTCCTCGTTGTCTCCCCCCTCGCAACTCATGTCATGTCTCCGGTGGAAAATTTTTTTCGTGTTTCGTTTTGGTTGTGTTGTTTCGTGATCACTGTTTAGCTGATTAGTTTCCCAGTCAGATTTTTTTTTTATATACACATAGGGATAATTTCACACAGACTTGCACAATTCACAAACATTGAGGTACATTTTTGGTTTGAGAGGACTCCAGGCGAGATACCTTACACAATTTTTCTTTTTTTTTTAATATTTTTTACACATATTTGCCCCTTACGTGTTTATTGAGAGTCGGCTAAATTTTTTTTTCTTCTTCACACTATACACCATGGCTCACGAGGAAGCCCAAGCTCAGAATGTCCAGCAGTTTAACATGTTTCCAATCATAGTAGGCACTTACAATTCCATACCCGTATTTGATGGAACAAATTCAGGATTGACAGTGACTGATTTTTTTTCAAGAATTGATCGTGCATCAGCCTTGGCGAATTGGGATGCTCATACTAAGAAAGAGATTGCATTACAGAAATGTTCTGGAGCTGTACTTGCTCATATTCAGTCAAGCTCTCACTTGATAGACCCTATGACCTATGAACAATTTCGTGCTCATATAATAGACAGATTTTCTTCACCTGACAGACCTGAGATAGTGTTGTCTCAACTGACAACAACAACACAATCAGATTCTGAGAAAGTCAGAGATTTTGCTGATCGTCTTGAGTCACTAGCTCGACGTGCTATTCAGGTCACACCGAATGAACCGGTGGCCATAACAAATTATCGTGACACACTTCTTTTGGTCAGATTTAAGGCTGGCATACTATCTCACATGGAACCACTTATCGCTGCTCACAATCCAGCAACCTTTCGAGAGGCAGTTGACTTAGCCTACCGTATTGAGCAGGCTAGTTCGAAACCTGCATGGGTTTCTTCTTCCTCTAAGGAAAACATTATGTCATCACAGGCACCTTCACTTTCAGATTCACTTGTTCCCACACTTCTGAACAGAATTTCTTCTCTCGAGGAACAATTGCAAAAACTGCAGGTAACACAAAAATCTCCTGAACCACAAATGAGGCACGCTCGTTCTCCTCAGACCTCACGTCGCCTTGTCTGTTTTAATTGTGGAATTCCTGGTCACTCGTACAAGGTATGTCGAAAACAAAATCATTCATATTCTTTTCGTTCTCAGAGTAATTTTCCACGATCATCTCAAAATTCTTTCAACTCTCGAAATAACAATTCTAATTGGCGTCGAAATTTCTCATTTCGTTCTTTTTCTCCTGGAAATACCAGAGAGTCGGAGTCAAATTCTCAGTCTAGTCGTCAGCAAGAAAATTCTCAGTCTGGTCGTCAACGAGAAAACTCGCCGTCTACTCGTCCAAAGCGTGTCAGCTTCAACATGGTCGCTGCTGAGAGTCCTTCCTCAACTCCTGAACTTCCGATTGTCAATGTTCAAATCCATGAACTGACCCTGCCATGTCTCGTAGACACAGGTGCTGCTATGTCACTAGTTACAGACGAGTGGTGTCAAAAGTCCAATCTGACTCGTAAATATCAAGCTGTCACTCCAGCAGTGCGAATGACTGGTGTCACTGGTGAACCAATCGTGATTCGACACAAAATCTCTCTTCGTTTCGACATTAAAGATCGCCATTTCTCCCACACATTTTTTGTCATTCCACACAGTGCTTGCCCGTACTATGAGGCTATCCTTGGTGTGGACTTCCTGAGTGCACAAGTTGCTGCATTCAAATTCAGTAAAGATGGACTGTCATTGACCATTCCTCATCCAGTGTCATCTGTCAAAGCCTCTGTCGCTCGCACCAAGAGAGACATTGTTAGCCCTCGCCACACAGAACTTTTCATTCCTGTCTCAGTGGCGGAACCTCTGCAATCTTCTATGGTCTTCAATGGTACCTGTTACTTGAACCAAGTTTCGCATGTGGCTCATCTTTTACATGTTCCTGAAGAACACAACACGTCTGCCACAGCGTTACCAGAGAAATTTCCTGTTTCGAATGCAACTTCAGTACATCTCGTACCGAATCACTTGCTTGAAGACCTGCAACAAGCTCAAGGTGAAGATGAGTTTTGTCAACACATCAAGGACTGTATTACAAACAACAAACACTTGCCAAGACGTTACCAGAACATTACATTCTTTCACCACAATGACGTCTTGTGTGTTTCATCTAAAGTGAAACCGAGTAAAGTGAAAACTGTTCTTCCCAAGTCATTTGTTCCAGATGCTTTATCGTTGTCGCATGGTGTTTCATCACCTGCACATGCTAGACATTCACGAACACTCCTTCGTCTTCGACAGAAGTATTGGTTTCCTGGCATCGTAAAGCTGACGAAAACATTTGTTTCTTCATGTATGTCTTGCTTGGGAAAACATAGACCACAAAACTGTATCGTGTCTCATGTGTCTACCACTGACTGTAAAAATTCATCGACAAATGATTCCCATCTTCCAGATGATGATGATAAGTGGACTGATATGACTCAGGTATTTCCAATTTCTTCCTCTCTTTCGTCTCCTCAAGTATCTCGTACCTCTACTAATTGTAATTTGAGGTCATTTTTGCATAAAATTGGATGTCCCACATAATTCTTTTTCTATTCACTTAGGAAAGCTCACTTACATCTTATTATTCTTATTGTGTTGTATCTTATTATTCTTGTGTTAAATTTGCATAACCACTGTGTCACTCATTACTTATGTGTCCACTGACAAGAACTGTTCATTGTGTACCAACAAGAACTGACCCAGTCTAGTGACTGTATCTACTTCAAGTTCTTGGCTTGTATGTCGTGCATCGAGTCGACTTGTCATGTCTATATTTATTCTGTTTTTTTTGTGTGCGATCTTTTTTGAATTTATTTTTCAATTTGTGAAATGCTTAAAGCCTTTTTGATATATCATTAAGTTGTTACAGGCACTCTCACTCACCTTTTGGGTCATTCACTCGTCATCTACACCTTTCCTATGTTTATATATATTTAAGTATTGGTGTGTGTATGTCTCGGATATTGCTGTATATGTGTGCACGTTCTTAATTTTTTTTCCTAGTTTTTCTTTCCAGTGAATCCTCGTTCTTTGTCAGCATTGAAGTTATATCATTGATGATATGTGTTTGTGCATACTGCTCCTGGTTGAAGGTGAAATTTTTTTTGGGTTTTCATGTAAAAGTAGTTTTAATGTTGATGTCATATTGTGAAGCTTATTTCTTTTAGGCTGGAAGTTTAGATTCTTGGCGCCAGATGCTGAAGTTGTTATCGTGGTATTGATTTTTTTTTTTTGAAGTTGTTGATATATAGTTGTGAAGTTGAATTGTGATTCTTTTGTAAAAAAAAAGAGGTGTCAATTTTTTTTTCCTGGAGCAAAGGATATATACATAGATGGACATTTCTGATATTGATTATATCTTCATTGGCAACTACGAAGCACAAGTTTGTCTTAAATTTTTCTTTATATATTTATTTGGTATAACACTGTTGATTATGTATTGCACAACTTATGATACTATTGCCATATATTTTGTTTTTCTTCATGACATGTATTCTGATGCTCAGTTGTAACATGCATACATATACACGCACATACACCATATGTTTTTTTTTTGTTGAACTCTGTTGCATAACATTTCATGTTTTGGTTTGTTTTGTTGTACACATTATGTTTACAGTGTTACATTATGGTTGTCATGTATGCGAGTCACTCTCACCTTTTCTCTCGTGCCATATGTAATGGTCTCTCACCCGTCTCATATTGAAAAATTTTACGAAGAAAAATTTTTCCCCCCCTTCCCGTAGGTAATATGTTACGATTGCATCTTACACACACTCTCCCCCTCTCGCCTTCCCATCGAGAAACCGCAAACCACACATCATACATACATACATACATGGGATGCAACACGTGTGCTCTCCTTTCCCTCACCAGGTATTTCTAAGACGCACTTGAGCACCGAATAAGTACGTATTACATAACATCATCACAGACACACACATTGTGCCTCTGGGCCAATGAAACCCCTAACAGAAATCAGGCGATTGCCTTCGACCAATAGCAGAGGTCTTCACCATCTTGGTTTGTGAATACACGAGGCTTTAGCGAGAGAGAGGTATTGCTGGAGGTTGGACGACCAACATGTCGCGCTTGAAGAGTCGTGAATTTACTCTCTCGCTCTCCTCCTAACCCCTCAATGTAGGGGACGCAGGAAACCTTGCCCCGAGATGACGGTGAGTGATTCAATATATATATATATAATTATTTTGTGTTTAATTTGGTGGAGTGAGAGTGTCCAATGTTTCATGTAAATTGTATCGAGTTTAATGTAATTCACGGTGTCGAAGTATTTTCAATGAATGAATAAAATTAAATTGTAATACTTTAATAGCGGAGGTTATTATCATTTTCGCAATGTCCTGTTTATAATGTCTAGTAATATATATAATATGTCGTGCTACGGAACTAGTTCGTTTAAATCTCCGGCCACAATCCGGCGTACCGCTACAACATAAACTAAAAAATATGTTAAAATACGCATTTATGGCACAAAAATAAGTTATATCTGAGGTTTAGGCTGATTGCAGCTAGTGTTGTTAGTATTCGACACGACCTATTCCAGAGCGTCTTTTTGAATTTCGAATTTGAATATTCAAATATTGAGATTGCAATCTTGGATTTTGTTTGTGGCAAGAAACTCTTGGTTTTAAACATGTAATAACATTAAGTGGGATTCACTGTATATGAGATCTCCATAGCGTTTTCCGAAAACTCATGAAAAACGTTGTTGGCGGGAAAACGTTTTAAACGGGAAATTTCAATAACTGTTATAGTGAAAGTTAGCATCACGAAAAATTAGTCGTACTAACCAGGTAAACTTTTTAAGTGGGACCGTTAAGCGGAATATGCCCTGTCGTAATTTTAAATTAACCTACATTTTCAAATGTAGTTCTAACGTGTTTCAGAATGTTTTTCTTTATTTTTGTGAATTCCACATCCCCCCCCCCTCCCCACATTCTGGAGCAGGGCCCCTGGGCTGAGATATTTAGCGAGTCCCAAGCCAGATTTTTCACGGGCCCTTCTGTAATGAATTTATTGTATGAAAAAAAAAAGATGGTTATTGTCCCGGATCCCAGGGCTGGAGCCCTGTCAGCGGTGTCGTCTTAACGCATGGGCCCACCCTGGCACGGCCCGTGCGGCCTCACGAGAAAAGGTCCTCGCAAAAATGAGATGTAGTTGAAGTTTTCGAAGAGGATACTTGTAAATTTGCCTGGTAGGGCCTCAGAAAAATCACTTGGCCCTAGGGCCCATGTTGCTCTTAAGATGGCCCACTCACCCGTGAATATTTGAGTCCCCCCCCCCCCTATCCCCCTTCTGGCTGGAAATGCTCACCTAATAATTTGCATGAAAAATGCTCCGAAAAAAGTTCACCAAATCCTCTTATTCTGAGCCCCCCCCCCGGGTGGACCCTGGCCCGTAAAAGGGCTGGGGCAACCAGAGTACTGTCTCAAGCAAACGGAGGGGAGAGGAGCGTACAAAAAAAAAAAAATATACACTTATTTTGCATGGTAATAAATCTTTTCAAGCGACCCCAAGAAAGTCTGCCCCCGGGACCCCGAGAAGGCACGCTACGCCCCTGGGTGTACCCCCATAGGCTCCTTCCCTCAAGTCTGGTCGCAACAGGGTCGATGCTTGGTCAGTCGGGCAAGATCACATTTTGGCGCCCTTTTTTATCTTGAAGAGAGTTTAAAAGTTCAAATTGGCGCCCTTTCTGGTCCGCCGCCATAAGCACTGAACCCGCTTGCCCCCTCCCCACCACTAGTTGCAGCCCTTCTCACAAGAGTTGGTAGGACTGCAACTAGATGCTTAGTCAGCCGGGGCAAGCACGAATTTTGGTGCTCACCCCCTCTGATCCACATTATAAACTTACTCTAGGGGAAGAGCCATGAAAAGTTTGGCCTGAAGGCGTAACAGAGATCCAAGCCTAACAGTCATGCTGTATGATATGGGAGCCATGGTTTTTTATAAATTCATGACAGAGTAATGAATATCCGGTAAAGAAATCTGGCACAGCGGTCGTGCTTCTGGACGGTGGACGGGGCCTGATGCACGAAAAAAAAAAGATGGTTATTGTCCCGGATTCCAGGGCTGGAGCCCTGTCAGCAGTGTCATCTTAACGCATGGGCCCACCCGGGCACGGCCCGTGCGGCCTCACGAGAAAAGGTCCTCGCAAAAATGAGATGTAGTTGAAGTTTTCGAAGAGGATACTTGTAAATTTGCCTGGTAGGGCCTCAGAAAAATCACTTGGCTCTAGGGCCCATGGTACTCTTAAGATGGCCTACTCACCCGTGAGTATTTGAGCCCCACCCACCCCCTTCTGGCTGGAAATGCTCACCTAATAATTTGCATGAAAAATGCTCCAAAAAAAGTTCACCAAATCCTCTTATTCTGAGCCCCCCCCCCCGGGGTGGACCCTGGCCCGTAAAAGGCCTGGGGCAACCAGAGTACTGTCTCAAGCAAATGTACAGGGGTGCGTTATGAACAGGGGTGACTCGAGAAGAAATCTGCACTTGTGCGGAACCTATTTTTGGCGTCTCCTGCCCACGTTGTTTTTTTTGGCGGCGTAGCTTCTCACTCTTTAAACTCGAATTTCGCACTCCTTTTAGAGCAGTGCCCAAGTACGGATCCAGACGGGGGGGGGGGGGGTGATCGTCTCTCCCAAGAGCCGAATAATATGGGAGAAATTTGTCTTTTCCATGAAATACACTGAAGAGCCAAAAAAAACTGTCCTGCCTAATATCGTGTAGGGAGCCCGCAGAAGTGCCGCAACACGACGTGGCATGGACTCCACTAATGTCTGAAGTAGTGCTGGAGGTAATTGACACCATGAATCCTGCAGGGGTGTCCATAAATCCGTAGGAGTAAGAGGGGGGGGGGGGGAGATCTCTTCTGAATAGCACGTTGCAAGGCATCCCAGATATGTTCAATAATGTTCATGTCTGGGGATTTAGGTGGCCAGCGGAAGTGTCTAAAGTCAGAAGAGTGTTCCTGGAGCCACTTTCTAGCAATTCTGGACGTGTGGGGTGTCGCATTATCCTGCTGAAATTGTCCAAGTCCGTCGGAATGCACAATGGACATGAATGGGTGCAGGTGATCAGACAGGATGCTTACGTACCTGTCACCTGTCAGAGTCGTATCTAGACGTATCAGGGGTCCCATATCACGCCAACTGCACACGCCCCATACCATCACAGAGCCTCCACCAGCTTGAACAGTCTCCTGCTGACATGTAGGGTCCATGGTTTCATGAGGTTGTCTCCATACCCGTACACGTCCATCAGCTCGAAGCAATTGGAACCGAGACTCGTCAGACCAGGCAACATGTTTCCAGTCATCAACAGTCCAATGTCGGTGTTGTCGGGCCCAGGCGAGGCGTTAAGCTTCGTGTCGTGCAGTCATCAAGGGTACACGAGTGGGCCTTCGTCTCCGAAAGCCCACATCGATGATGTTTCGTTGAATGGTTCGTACGCTGACACTTGTTGATGGCCCAGCATTGAAATCTGCAGCAATTTGCGGAAGGGTTGCTCGTCTGTCACGTTTAATGATTCTCGTCAGTTGTCCCGTTCTTGCATGATCTTTTTCCGGCAGCAGCGATGTCGTAGATTTAATTTTTTACCGGATTCCCGATATTCACGGTACACTCGTGAAATGGTCGTACGTGAAAATCCAAATTTCATCGCTACCTCGGAGATGCTATGTCCCATCTCTCGTGCGCCGACTATAACACCACGTTCAAACTTCCTTAAATCTCGATAACCTGTCATTGTAGCAGCAGTAACCGATCTAACAACTATGCCAGAAACTTGTTGCGTTATATAGGCGTTGCCGACCGCAGCGTCGTACTCTGATAGGTTCCATATCTCTTTATTTGTATACGCATGCCTGCACCAGTTTTTTTGTCTCTTCAGTTTACTTATGATCCAATTCACCTACACATGAAGTCGCTTCTCTGACACATTGCCCTGCATCCGCCTGCCTTCACTCCATTCGAAGCTGAAGATGTCTACCACGGCTACATTAGCAGCTGAAGATACGTACCTTCGTTTCATTTGCAGCTGAAGATATTAACCTCCGCTCCATTCGCAGCAGCTGAAGATGTCTGCTCGGGAACGGATCCAGGGGTGTGGGCGTAGGTAAGAGCCGAATAATATTCGAAAAATTTCCTGTCTCGTAAAATACGGGACGATCCAACGAACTTACACATTCGCTTCTCCAGACACATCGACCTGGCGATGCCCCATGCAGCCGCACCGGTCGCACGGCCAAAGAACCGCCCCTGGTTAAGAACACCGATTATGGTTTCTTTTCTGAATATGTGGATAGATAATAGGAAGGACTGGACAAAAATTCACAAAAATTTTCGTTCACGAATAAATACTTTTTATACAAGAATAGGTGATGTGGTGTATGTGTGGAGAAAAATACATGCCTCGTCTAAATTTTTACGTTCCCCGAGCATTTCGGGCAATAGCCCCGATGATAACGTTGTCGTTTATAGAATGTATTGGTTGACATGTTTTTCTGTAAAAGTACGTGGTGGTTTTCAAGAGCCCCACTTTGATATAAACGGGCCAATGATAGCCAAAGCAAGAATTAAAGTCAACTACTAAGACCACAGTGAAGAGGGGGGGGGGCGATTTCCCCTACCCAAAATGCGAGGAAAATGGCCGATGAAGATGGAATAACATGATCAAAAGTTTGTTGTTCTATCCTTTGGTTACACCCCCTTCCTCCCGCAGGGCGGTTTTAAGTGCACCATAGGCCCACACTGGCGAAATGATTTTTCTACCGCCCATGGGCGGAGATATGGGGGAGGGCGTGGGGGTTAGATCTGCCTCCCCCCGTGTGGGCAGATCTAATGTATATGTATGTATATGAATTGACATGATCATCATCATTGTCCCTCCCCAGCAATAATGACCTTGCCCCCCCAGATATCCAAGTCTATCTTCGCCTATGCTGCCGCCCTCTTTCACCAAGCTAGAAATATCCACCTTCAAATTACTGGAAATTGTAACCAGATTTCATTATCCCGAGGCTCTTTTTGTACTTGGGGGCCCTCCGGGGGCGTTAACACAGCACTGCTCCTTCCAAAATAAATTACTGGCTTCCACTGAGGTCAAATATTTTTGGTTTTAATTTGGAGGCCCGAAAAATTATGAGACCCCCAGAAATAGGCCACTTGTCTTGTGGAAAAATCGGTGCCCCCCCCCCCCACCCCAACATCTTGCAGCAGGATCCCTAGGATGGGATCTTTGACGGTCACCTCTTAAGCGAATTTAAGGTGGTAAAAAAACAAAAATATGATAATAGAACCGTCGCTAGGCACATGCCTGGAGCCAGAAATTTTGTTTGGGGGGGGGGGCACGTCATTTCGGGAACCAAAGTGATAGAACAATAGATTTGGCCATCTTCCCTCCCCCTTCTTCGGTCATTTTCTCACATTTGGGGGGGGGGGGAGATCCCCAAGTCCACCCCTTCCGTTAAGGCCCTGCCGGGCCCAAGGCCAGTGCCGTCTTAACGCATGGGCTGGACCAGAGGGGGGGGGAGGGGGGACGAATTTCACCGTTTAATCTCTGCTTCAACATTACAAGAGGGTGACAAAATGCTTGCTTGACACAGCTGACCAAACATGTTGTTGTGGCCCCGGGTCTACGATGGTCTTAAGGTGGCCTTGATTAGCAATGGGTAGGGGTAGAAAAGAGAAAGGAATCTCTGCCCGTGTGGGATCTATTTTAGAATTAATGAGATATAATTTTGGAATTAATGAGATATAATTTTAGAATTAACGATATATAATTTTAGAATTAATGAAAGAGGTAATTCCAGAACTAATAAGATATAATTTTAGAATTAGTGAAAGAAATAATTCCACAATTAATTAAGATATAATTTGGGCATTAATAAAAAAAATAATTTCAGCATTAATGAAAGAACCAAATCTAGAATTGATGAAAGCAAGATTCCAGAATAAATGAAAGAAATAATAATTATTCTAGACTTAATAAAAGAAAATTCAAGAATTGATGAAAAAAATTTTCAGCATTAACGAGAAAAAATTTATTCCAGCATTAATGAAAAAAATGATTCCAGTTTTTATGAAACAAGTAATTTAATCTTTAATCTTTAGATGAGTTCCCAATCCTTTTTTTTAATCTTTAAAACCATAGGCGTGCTCCCCCTCTCCGTATCTCCGCCCATGTTTAGCCGACAGGTTGTTAAAAAGTGAATTTCCACGCTCCACTTTATAGTAATGTGCTGCCATCTAATATGAAATTTAAAAGTGACTCACCTGGTGATGACGAAGTTTACAGTAAAAAAACTATATTCTTTATTCCGCTCAGTTCCTTATAAACAAAGTTCATAAACTGAACTGCAAATTCAAACTAAAAGTTCGGCTATTTTGATTGAGCATAAGGAGACGTCCGAAACGAATCACCTCTTAATGCGCAGACGACACTCAAGAAGTACGGTTCCCTACAAGCTAAGCTCACAAACAGAACTGGAAGTTTAAACTGCCAGTTCGGTTATTTTTTAAAGACACAAGGAGAAGTCCAAAACAAACAACCTGGAGAGAAGCAGACGACAGAAATTCCTAGGCTGGATTTATATACTGTTGATGCTGCCATCTATGTGATGATGAAAAAAAGGGAAAGAAAGTTCTTTGTTATTTTTTAGCATACAATTTTTTTGAGACGAAAATTTCGGCAAAAAAATTCGTAAATTTGCAATAATTGATGTTTTTTTATGTAAAAAAAATAATTTTTTTTCCACAAAAAAATTCGGACAATATAGATGATCGACCAAATAAGTAATGTGACCATACGTCCAGTATTTCCCGGGACAGTCCCGGTATTTTCAGTTTTTTTAGCCGTCCTGACTTTTTGGCAAAAGTGTCCCGGTTTTTCCCGTATTTCACACGAAGCCTACTTGAATTTTTATTCTTTATTCAAAGATTGACATTATTTTTCAACTCATAAATTATTTTGTGATAATTACAACTATGTATGAGAATATTAATCTCCCACATTTGCCTTGGTAAACGGGTTTTTTTTTCGTGGAATACCTTTTAATCCACTGCAATTTGCAGTAATGCATCATTTCCCATCATTGTGATTATTGATAATTTTTGATTTGATGATTGACAATATTTGGCAACTTTGTTTGCTTTTGGCATCGTTTTTGGCGATAATTAGCGATGTCCCGTATTTTCCCGTATTTGTAATCCCGATGTCCCGTATTTCTCTGGAGGAAATAAGGGCAGCCTACAAATAAGTGAAAATACGGATTATGTCTATGGTCTTCAGATAGGGTTACCAGATTCAAAAGTGAAAAAAAGGAAGACGCTTGGGGCGAAACTTAGGCAGCACCGTCTCTTAACGCATGCCTCCCCTCCCCCCACCCCGAGCCGTGTCCGAAGAGCCTCAAGAGATGAAGTACCTCAGAAAAACGAGACGTAGTTGAATTTTTTATTTAAAAAATTCAAAAAATTTAATATTTAATTTAAAACATTTTTCAGAAGTCATGTGTCCCACCATTTCTTTCGAATGCGTGTGTCTCAGCAAAAGACCATTTTAAGAGAAAATAATTCAGGAAATTCGAAAAATTATTTGGTGAATTAATTGACACATGAATGAGAAGTCATGTAAAAAACCCATTGCCTTTATGAAAATCTCTTTTGTTGATTTTTATAATGTCTTAATGTTTTCTGGGGACAAAATGGCACCACGACGCCAGTTACGCGCAGAATTTTCACAACGCCAGTTAAGGGTTAACACGGGGGGTGGGGGGGGGGGGTTCCGATATTTTATTGTAAAGAGCACGTTTTGAGCTGAAACGTCCTTTATTATTATTGTAAAGAACGTTTCTACGCCCCTTTGGACTGAGGTGTCCTGTATAATTGGATTAGTAGTGCTTTCTTATAGCCAGGAGGCTGTGTTATAAATCCAATTTTTTGGCAGCCTAGAAGTGAAAAAAACAATTTCACCCACGTAAATATCATATTAATTTTTAAGTATATAATGCAGGTGATACTATATCATAATGTTATAGACAAGATCCTAATTTATAAACATAAAAAAATTCAAATTAATGCAATGAATTGAATTAGTTTAAAAGTTCTAATTTTTTTACTAAATATCTGCAAAAACCGGCGATTCCATTTAAATCTCCTCCGACTTACGAGATGGGGCTCATTTAACCCCCCCCCCTCCTCGGCTTGAGGGGTCAATTCGAATGTGGCGTTCATTCATAAAGAGGACGTACTACTGTCTGTGTTGAGACTAAGAAATGTATAATAGAAACACATATATTTCCTTGGCTCTCACATCCAACAGCAGGGCCCCTAGAATGAGATCATTGGCGGGCCTCTGTGCAAGACTTTTCGCGAGCCCTTTCTACATTTTAGAATGGTGAGAATCATCCCGGGCCCTACCATTGGGGGGAAGGGGGGTTGGCATGCATATTTCTTAATATGAGCAAAGCTCTTTTTTGTTAGAAGAGCTATCGTTTCTAGAACACACCATTTCCCATCCTGGTTCGTTGCTATAACTCTCATGACTTTTTCTCCATGTATGCAGGCACCCTGTTGTGATCCTTATAGACAACTGAGCAAGTCTGACTACTTCCTCGGGTCTAATTTTCCGGTCAGTGGATCGACTATAACTGACCAAGGAGAGTTGCTCAGAAATAAAATGAGGGTGATCTGAAAAAATTTCCACGCATTCTTTCGTCTATTTATAATTTCATTTCATTTTGTTAAGGTACGATGTTCCTAATTAGGCTGCAATGATTTTTTTTGGTCATGTCATTCACATACTTTTTCACACACAAAAACAGACCGTTGTCCACACAAGTTTGTTTCCTGGCTCTCTAGTGTGTTTTATATTATAACTAGCAATAACACCCGGCACTGCCAACACTATCTATAGCAGAAGGCCTCCGCGCGAAGCTTGTGATGTCACCGAAGAAGCTATTTCACTTGTAACCATTGGATATAGCAGCCGACCCATGCTACATCTTTATCTTTTATGCGGTATATCCAATGAATATAGGTGAAATTATAACCCCTTTATATATATGAAGGCGTTTTAGGGGAAATAACTTCTTTGGTGGAGTCACGAGATTCGTGCGAGGAGCCTTTTGGTATAGATGGTGTTGGCACTCTTCCCGTGTATTTTTCATATCTTCTGAGGCAGAAAGACATACCGTACAAGTATCAGAAAACATCAGCACAAGCCACTCCTAAATTTGCTCGATTCCTGCAATGGAGGGCATTGCTGGACACAATTATAGCTTAGTATTATTGGCAATACTGAAAATCGACTTGACCCTTTTATTTTTGAGATTACGTATCATGTTTTCCCACAAAGGTTTTGCTTTTTTCACCGTCTCTAACCTCGATCTATCGATATTGAGGTATTTTGCCCTCAATTTTTCAACTCTGAAACAAGTGATTCGTGTCGCAACTGGCGTTTGTAGAAAGGTAACATTTGCCGTGTTTGTGCGTGTTGATATATTCTGTTGGGGTGCTATCGAAATGTGATTGGATTGATGATGAATGTGCAGAAGCGTGTTTAGAATGTGATAGTGCGGATACTAGCACTTCCTCAGTACCTGCATAGTCACCTGAACCAATAGCTCCGCTTCTTCGAGGATGAGAAACAATGTCCAGTTGATGACAGGACAGTTTTAACCTCTCATGATCACGGGCGTAATATTACGTCCAAACACCAGTGAAATAAATTCAAACAAGTTCCCTGAGTTTTCTTTCCTCTCCCTCTTCACCATCGCTAAGCTTTATAGAAACCCTTTATCTCTACGGAAATTACTCTTCTTTCTCTCCCCCCTTTCTATATTCCTAATAAGGATTTTTTCCCACACATATATTTTTCTGGTATACATGTAAGAGCGAAAAGGAACACTTAGGGTGAAGGTAAAAGATAACTAAAAATTATTTTAACTACGTTATCTATTGTACTTTTCCTCTTATATATATTTCTTTCTTTTCATTTTTTCTTTTTCTAATATGCGGTTAGGTAAGCACAAGGTTACCAGATTTATCACCGATTCGTCAGATAGAAATAATTCAGATTTCTTGCCAAAACCTGGTACGTGAAGTGAGTAAATGATTAAAGCACTGTGTCTTTACCTTATTATCGGACCATAACATCGCTAGACAGCTTCTATCCTTTCTGTTTTGTGTTTCTGTGCAGTGTGAACATGTAGATCTTTGTGTCTTTTCTTTTCTTTCAGATAAGAATCTATTCTGTTTATTCGCAGGGACTTACAGTTACTTTCTTCAGTAGATGTCAGACGAAACGTATCGAGAAACCAAAAAGATCATCACCTGTATACCGAAATGCTACACAGCAGTTTGAATGAAATTACGTCTCACTTGACTTTGTTTGTGCAATGGCGACATGACCGCAGAAAAAATTGCAATTGCTACTGCATGGGGGTTAGAGCACCAACCTCTCGATGAGTATAAAAAACAAACCTGCCATTCGGAATCGGCAATAAATTGTAGGTCCCGGTCTAAAATTAGCCCTCGTGTGCAGAAAATGACCGTGGTGCGACAAAAATGATAAAAAAAAAGTTCAAGTACTTGACTTTGCTTCCTGGTCCTCTGGGCTGGAGCCAACATATTCGTAACCCATTGGGGCTATCGCACGTTGTTCACACCAGAAAACAAATAATTGTTCCTCTAGAGCAGCGTGCTGGCTGAATTTAGTTTCCTGTGATTTTTTAGGCATGTCATCGTCATTGCATTTTATTTGTTTATACTGCAGTTATTATTCGTTTATATTTCTCAAGATGTGCGTCGCGGTTCCTTAGGGCATCGCCAGCCTTTGTCATTGGTATCGCGGCGAGCTGGAGATATTGATCCGTGAGCCTCTTTATGCTTTCAAGTGGTTCTTTCATACGTGCGAAAATATCTAGTAAACTGTTCTAGGGAACAGCAGATAAAGTGAGCTCAGGCAAGGGAGTCATGGGTGAAAAAAGTTTGAGAATCACTGCACTACGGAAAGACCTCCCTACACACTTTCGGCAATCCACAAAAGTTGTTTTGATTTATTCATCTGATAGCTGTAACATTATTGTAGAAATGTCTTGCAATGCAATTTATACTTTATATGCTGCTACAAGACGTTATAGAGATACATCTTGTCGAGTTTGACTTGACGGTCTTTTCTTTTAATATGCCATTGTCGGTATCGGCTGATATAAAGGCTTTATGTTCGATTTAATCTTGCATCCCAAAAAGTAATAATAAACAACAACACAACATCATCTTTAAAACATATCGATCGAGCAATTTGGAATGAAAACGTAAAATTAGCGGCCATGACCTCGATCGACGACCTACCCGCAGAGATTCTCGTGCACATCTTCTCCTTGTACATCAAATCGACGGGGAACAAGACATTCTCGAGGAACATACCACTGGTCTGCAAGAGATGGAAGGATCTTCATTCGACACCCCTGCTGTGGCAAGATGTCGACTTCGATCAATTCCCGTATCCGTCCTTCACCCTGGGTGAACTGAACAAGCTGGGCGAAAGGGGATTCCTCTCATCAACCCGAGGTCTCAAATTGAAGTACCAATATGCTCACGAGGAGAATCAGCTCATTAACCTGATGTTTAACTGTCACAACCTGAGACAACTATGCGTTACGGGTACCTATCATCTGACTACACTATCGATGGAGGTATTGCAAGAACAGTGTCCGAATATCGAAGGTTTAGAATTGAGGCTTTCTAACAATGACCTAGAAGATGTGCTCTGCCCATTCCTGACTGTCCGAGGACAGAATCTGAAGCGACTCGAGCTGACTTATGAATTGTCCTCGCATCATAAACGCTTGATTCCTACAATTGCTGGAAGTTGCCACGCCCTAGAACAACTGGAAATTACTGGTTCGAGTAAGCCTTCTTCATACTTTCAGTTCCCGATCAACGAAATGGTCATAGGCTGCCCTAAAATACGAAAATTGAACATTCACTTTTGTGCCGTGGTTTCATCGGTTGAATTCAGAGCTCACAGAGGGTTCAAAGACATGGTATCGTTCAAGGCTTACGATACCGATTTCCAGGGCCTGGACGTGTGCTCGTTGTTAAAGAACTCTAAGGAACTGCAATGTCTAGAGATATACTTTTGCCGAAATGTAATCTTGAGCAGAGTATCAATGATTCCGTCGGATAGAATGAGAGTTTTCAATATTGAGGGATGGTCTGATGACCAGTTCCCAAATGATTATCCTTCGGTGTTTCTGGAAGAAGCAATGGGGAAGTGGGCGCGTACGCTGATAACGGTCCATCTTTCAGGTTTGGAGTGCGTCGCAACTAATGCTCTGGAATCGTATTTAAGAGGAAATCCCAATCCAAAGCTCCAAGACGTGAATCTGATGCGATGCAAGTTGAGTAGAAAAGTCTTCGAAAGGATGCTGCGTGTTTGTCGGAATCTTTATCGTTTCCGCGTCCTGAAGCCATATCAGGTGAGGCGGCGGAATCCTTCTGAGATAGGAAATTGCTGGGACTGGTATTTGATGGGTGATGTGATTAATTTATACAGGAGGGATTAATGTGTGTGTCGTAATCGAAGGCGTTGTACTGTCCTGGTTCAGAAACTTCATGGGAAGAAATTGAGTTTTTGAAAAATTATGCACCATCTGGTTCAACAAATTAGCAATTCATTCTCTATTCATCGTAATGAAAAGAAACATTTTAAGCATTTTTTTCCCCCGTTTTCATTCCGAATGTCACTTTCTTCTTCATTTTTTTTCATGCGATACTTCGGTGACTGAAGCAATCTTTTGGTTGCATCTACCATTCAATAAAGCATATTTGAATGTTTTTGATTTGCTGATAAAATGTACCGCTCTAATGATTTTGGCATTTATAGTAACCATGTAATATAACCTAATATAGCAACCAGCTGTATCATCCCCATTATGCAGTCGAACTTGGTTAATTTGAAGTCAAAAGTCATTGGAAAAAAGTTGGAATTATCCAAAATCCGAATTATCCAATTCATCTATCCTGGATCTGTAAAATGACTACAAATTCACACCTAATCATCAACATTCACGTAGGATAATAATTATCAATTATTAAAGTTTTATCATCAGTTACGAAGCTGTTCCCAAAGTTTTTATAATTTAGATTTACAATAATTGATCTTAGCTCTAATAAATTATTCCACTGAGCTACTCCAGCTCAAGCGCGGATCCAGAGGGAGGCGATGGGGGCGATTGCTACTCCCAGGAGCCGAATAATATGGGGAAAATTTTTCTGCCCCATAAAATACGGGATAATCCAATGCACGTACACAATAAGTCGTTCCTCCGACACATCGCCCTGGATCCGCCTGCCTCTACTCCATTCGCAGCTGAAAATCCTATCAGTCCCATCCTTCTGGGGCCATGGATACAGCATTTTGCGTCCCTATCTAGCCCAAATCACCCGCGTAACGACTACTATAATTAATCTCGAAAAAAATTATTGTACTAAATCTCGCTATCACTAGGCCGCCTATGCCCTTGAGGTCCTTGGGGCCCCATGCATCAATACAGCCCCACCCCCCGAAGGTCATGTTTATTCAATGCGTTTACGGTTTGTTTTTTTTCATTTGAAAACACGCACTTAGAGTTGAAAAGGTGACAAAACAAGCATTTTTATGAAAAACAAGAAAATGGCCTAAACAGAAAAAAAAACATGTCCCGTAAAAGCAGGATCTGTGGTCACTCGGTTAAATCTTACAACTCCCTTTCTCTCTCTGGCACGTGCATCACAATTTTTCTTAAAAGTGGCACGGCTTAGGCATTGGTGAACACTGGTAGAGTGCTTACCTACCCGTATTCGATATTTTGTCGGTGATTATGGGTCTAAATCCAGATTCTCTGTTTGAACTCTGCAAGTCTGTGAGTTTGCATGTCATCTATCTTTCACATAAGTGTCAACGGAGAAAAAAGGGAATTATTTTTACCCAGCCGCACTTTTCTCTGGCTAATCCCGCAGCCTGGGGGTTAAACTTGATACTAAGACGGAGATAATTATAAATTTATATAGTTTTTAATCGGTTCTTTATTAAGAAAAAAATCCACATACACTTATCTGCATAATTATCTAAATCCATTTTTACGTGTAAAATACGTATACATAGATACATTCCACATGGGCCTCGATCGAAAATCCTGAAGTACATAAATCACAAAGGAAATCTATCCCAGTCCTGACCATAATATCCATCTCGGGAATGTCGTATTCACATGGAAAAATTATGAATAAACCTTAAATTGACTTTTGTTTCTGGATTAACTTGAATGAATCGTGCAAAGCGATTGCGATCCACATCACGATGGAGAAGGAGAAACCGATCCTGTTCAACGTCATGCTAACGACCGGGAGAAGTCCAAATCGGGTTATTTCCGTGTAAACTATCCGGTCTGTAAGAAAATAGAGGATGCATCTGGAAAATTCGACGGGAAAAGCGTAGTTGCTGCGTGCAAAAGAAAGAAAAAAAGAGCATTTCAATTTACTTATTTACAAACAAATGCAAATACAAGGCCACAACAGGCGAAATGCCCAGCGAGGTGGCTGAGAAAAAAATGCCCGTAACAAACATGGATATGTCATATACTTCTAAATAAATGAGCACAGAAATACAATACGAAGCATTAGGGGAGACAAATATCTACCATATCACAAGTTTTGGCTGATCGTACCAAACAATGTGTAAAAATTAATAAGCATCACTGCTAAATCGAAATAATAATGGAACATATCGAATCAACACTCGCTATTTGACGAATTAGATCTTTTAATTATTTGCTAAAAATGGAATCATTCGTAACTCTTTGGTGCAATGGCGACTAACAGCAGGAACCCTGATGTACAAAACTCAAAATTTGGCAATATTGACATTTTTCAATGGCTTTTTAGTAATGTCATCGATGGTACTTGTATTACGACCACCCGTCCAACCAGCACCTCCTAGAGATAGAAGGCCTCTCTCTGCACTGTTTGCCGTAAACTTCATTCAGACTAACTACAAAGTTTGCCACATTTTGAAACACAGCATCCTATTTCGTTTCTTCTTATTTTGGCATAGAATCTTCCTGATTGGCTCACAAATACCGCATAATGATTGGATGTGGGGGTCATAGAAATCGCCAATTCTGAGCCCGATCATTTCTTTTCCTCACAACGATGATACTGGCACGAGCAAGGATTTTTTTCCCCTGAATATTGTGAGGAAAAATGGACTACATACTGACGTCACAATCAGACTGCGGAGAAGCCTTCTATCTCTGGGAGGTGCTGGTCCAACATAGTGGTATGCATCTAGGAAGTCTCATACGCGGAATGGTCTGCAGCACTGAGAGAAGGGGCACGTTCTTCTTCTTCGTCCAAACCGAGAATAATCCCTGTTTATCGCCACTGCAGGCAATTCACTACTATTTTACCTTCTTTCAAGGGTAACTAAGCTTAGTTGAAAGCGAGTATTTACCTTAAATTGTTCTAGTCCAGATACTATGACTGATCTAGCAGTTACTGATTTGGCAGGCTATAGCTCTGAGGTCGATGCGAACATTTGACGCCATCCTTTGGCATGAATGCGTTGCATATAAGGTGTCTATAAAAAAGAGCGGACTCATTTTCCCTCTGAGCAAAGAACGGGTTTGCCGCTTCAAATGATGCCTCGCAAATCGTTCAGAAATGTGCGTTATGGGGAAAAACGATTGGCTATAGCAGTGGTTCTCAAACTTTTGTCATCTACGGATTCCCAGAATAGTTTTGCACGTATTTTGTACTTATAAAAGAGCTAATTCTCAAAATGCAGATAGGCACACAAATCAATATCTCCTTCTCATTCCTAGAAGCCTCGTTGCTCTTTTTAAGAAACATGGTTATAGCGAAAAAATACTGACGTCACACTTTTATTCAAAGATGGCGGATCCGACCAACCATCTATAGCAGAAGGCCTCCGCGCGAAGCTTTTGACGTCACTGAAGAAGGTCATCTCACCTATAGCCATTGGATATACTACAAAAACGGGTAAAGATGGCGCAATCGTCGACCTGCTATATCCAATGGCTATAGGTGAAATAGCCTTCTTCAGTGACGCCATGAGCTTCGAGGGGATGCCTTCTGCTATAGATAGGGTTGATCAGACAGCCTGGTTATTTCAAGGAACTCTAGTTGTGCAGCCAACGACGGAATGTGGCACCGACTCTCATTATTTTTTATCAGTACGTTTCGTATAGATCCCGATGGGACAAAAAAATTCGTCCGTAAAAGAGGGGTGACCGTTAATCGGGGGGGGGGGGGTTAGAAATACATACCGTTATTATACAAGAGGAAATTATTGTTAGGCCGTAAAAGAGGGGTGATGGCTAAGTATATGTATGATCCGCGTTTGCGCCATTATTACTTCTCCCGGCACGCCCATTGCTTTCAGCAGGAAGTGGTCATAATGTGGAGACTCATCGGTGTAAGTATGAGATCTAAACTCACCTTTTATCCAAAAGGAAACCAAACGCTATCGTACTGAACGTCAGGAAGAGTCCACCAGCTGCCATCGTTGCCTTGGATAAGAACTAACAAGAAATTGAAAGTGTGAATAAGTGATAAAAGTTTCTCTTCATTTCAATATGCATAAATTTTTTTGAATTTATTGTTCACCATTGTAATAAATAGCATTGAATTTATACACAACAAACACACAGCAGCACTGACCAACCCCCGGTTCCACGTTTGAGGTCAGTTGATAAAAGAGCGGACTTAATCAAAAGATCTCTGTCCAATGATAATTATTATTAATTGCACATTAATTTATATCGATATGAAACAATTTGTATATACAGTACGTCATATTTATACACATTTTCTTCTTCGATTTCTTACCAGTAAGTTCAGAGCGAATTGCAAGTAGGCGTTCAGGAACAGCGAGAAATGGATCTTGGTGTACCAGACGCACCAAAGAGGCAGAGATGGATCGTATTTCTCGATGTGCGGAGCAGGCTGCAAACGGGTATTAGAGGAAAAATTAATTTACTCTGTATTTTATCAAACATATTCGAATATTAAAACAGTTTCCGATGTTGCAAAGCTTACCAAAAATGCAATAAGACCGCATAAAAAAAATGACGTCACAGGACCGAAAACTTAGTCCGCTAAACCCGATTTAATAAGAAAATAATCTTCCACACGGAACCAAAAGTTTTAAGGATTCTGTGATCACAAATTCAGCTCTAACAGGCATCAAATATGCCTAACATAACTGCTTGTTATTGTATGTATACATGATTTTGTTCCATAAAAGAAATCCTGACATAAGCTGAGCACTTATCCGATTACCCATCCCTGAGGATATACGGTGAAATCTGTTTACCGGACGTCGAAAGAGTAATCCAGCCCAGCACAAGAGGAGGAACTCAACTTGAGGCCCAACTCAACACCGGGCTATTGTGTCCCTAACCAAACCTATTAGTAAAAAACCTCCCGGTCCGTCCCTCTCGCGAGCTATCGGGGGGGGGGGGGGATCGTCCTCTCTCAAGAAGATCAAACATCCTGACATAAATCTAAAAGATCGCTAAAATCGAGTAGAACCTGTCCTGACTATTCAGAAAAAATATTTTCTACTTATCGCTGTAGGCAATACAATTGGTCGTCACTTTACAACGTTCCACTTTATTTTGCAGGAAAGAGTGGAAGAGAGAGTTTGACCTATATATAGCTTACGTGGGGTATGTCTTCAAGCTGTCCGGTCCACGGCTTTCCTGGCTGCCACCCTGGACCCTTGAAAATAGCCGACAATTTATTGCCGATGCCTTCGCATTCCTTGAACTTCCGCCAAATGGTTTGGAAGTGGCTCGTCTGAAACATGTACAGATATAAAAGTAAAAATATTCGCAATAAAACTGGTAATACAGTCGACGCTCAATATAACGACCCCCCCCCCTTTCTATCCAAATTTCTATCCCCTTCGTAACATTATCCCTGGTCTTAGATTCACCTAAAAATATTCATGGTTCAGACAAGTGATGGGTAAACTACGGGCCCCGCTTAGGAGTTTTATCCGGCTCTCCGCAGATTTCAAAATAATATTAGATATAGAAATTTTCAATTTCATAGTTTAAAAAAAATTCATTCAAGGGGGTGATCCTTTCCTTAGCATATGGAAAATACAGTTGTGAAAATATAAATACAAATTGATTTAAATACTTTTGCATATGCGAAAAATGGAACACATATGCAATAAATGTTCTTAAAGTTAGCAAAATATACTTATTTATTTTTCCCTATTTGTAAAAGATTAACCATAGCGTCACATTTGCAATAAAACTGTTCAGTTTCCAAAACTATGCAACACATTCCGCCACTTCATTTCTGAGCACAAAAATCTTAATAATGAATCGATATCCGAATTCATCCCGCCCGCTGAAACCTTTTTGTTTTTTGGCCCGCTCCAAAAAATGTTTAGCCACTGGTTTAGACACCTCTAAGATGCCTCGAGGTACGCTTAAGGTTCCACAGAATTCCGTTTGAGAAACGCTGATGGAACCTCCCTATAACCTCCCAGGAACATACATTTATTATTACATCTTCAATAGGAAAAGTAATATCAGATACGGGAAAAGTCCAGTGCCGTAATGTTCTGGAGTTTTAATTTTTGCACATTTCACGTGAACCGAATATAATCGGTTTTCAACCCAGTTATATAAAACGTGCACCAAATTAATCTTCTATAATAAATTTATTCGATAATTTACCTGTATCACGAGTGGGTTGAATGATTTCATCTGCGTCGTCGTCCCGTAAAGAGGTCTTTCTTCGGTGTCTTCGGGTTCGAAGGTACCGAATATTCTGTCCCATATGATGAGGAATCCACCGAAATTTTTATCGATGTATTTGCGATTTCTTCCTGTACATGAAATTAAAAAGCATAAAGAGTAAATTGAAAATGTAAGTTTTTTTTTTCCAAGTAAATTCAGTGTTGACGGTGTGATTCTGGTGTCGATCTCGGGTAACGTCAAATTTGATTCGACTTGAATAGGAATCTTAAATTCAGGACTGAAAATTTCCTGACTGCGGGGTTTTTCCACATTCGTAAAAAAAGAGATATTATTTGGAGATTTATTGACAAATTTTACATAGAGAGAATATTCAATAATTTCTAATTGTGTCAAAAGTTTTTATACAGCGATCGGCAGTGTATAGGGTTCCCGAAACCAACACCCCTATTCAAAACATTGTAGCAGGCATTGCACAAGTCGCGCAAGTCACGCACTTGAGACGGCACGCTTATCATTACTTAAATAAAACCACACAAAGAGCAATCGTGTGCATTAGTTATTGAAATAAAATAAAAAATTACTTTTTACTTTAGACACCCTGTACTCAAAAACTCAATTAGCAAATTTTTGTTCTGTCTGTCCTGAGGCCTACAAAAGAAATTCCAAGTTTAAGTTGAGATTTCTTTCATTGAGATGATTGAATTCCGAATAGCTAAACATGAATGGAAGAACAACATAAACTTACGGACAACGCTTCTTTTCCCCATTTATGCTGTTCCCCCCCCCACCTTTTCTTTGGTTTTTGAATTCAAATATCTCAGTGGATATTGCACGTGGAAACGTGTTTTTTTTGGCTTCGGGAGAGACAGGACGGCAACTTTCTAACTGGGTTTTCGAGGACAGGGTATCCCTGTATAAAGTTATTTTTGATACTTTTTAACTATACAACCCCTTGCAACATGAATGACGTATCTGTGGTGCACATGTTGTTTGAATACTTTTTCTAATCGGAAGTATTCCTCTAGGATAATCGATTAACCAGTAATTTGCAGTGGGAAGGAATTGGCTATGCATTCTGAGTATTGGTGAAATAAATCAGTGTTTCTATCTCGGAAAAAGCGTAAATGACGGGTTGTTCCATTAACATTTTTTCCTACCCACGACAAGACCTTTGCAACGATACCACTTTTGTCAAAATCTAAGACTGACGCCTCGTACACTTCCTCTGCTTATTGAAAGGCTTCAGAAAGCCATTAGAAATCGTCCGTGAGCTTTAGGTATGATCTAGTTGTACCTCGTGTGCATAAAGTGGCCATGCCTGGACAAAAATTGATTAAATGATCTCACCGTGATGGCCCCGATGATGACTTGGTGTAGAAAGGAAGTACTCCATGAACGCGGGCAGTTTCTCTATTATCTGGAAAAAAAAACAATAGGCTCTATGAAAATAGAAACAGATACGTGGGTGTCCAGAAACAAAAAAATTCTATTTCACAAAAATGAAATCATATGCATATGACCACTCATATACGAGTATAATGATTTACCTCCGTGTGCAGCCAGTACTGGTAGATGATACTGATCTGGTAATGGACTAGATACGTCGTGGGAGGGATGGCCAGGGCCATCGGAAGGTACGTCAGCTAAAAATAATATTCGTAATTATTAGTAAAATTCGAAATCAATTCAATCACGCCACTGATACAAAATGCAAACTCAATCGAGCTGTCCAATGAGAATTTGGAATAATAATGCGACATTTTAATAAGAATTTTGGTGCAGGTCCATTTCATAAGAATCCAGAATCGCACTCACACTCACCCAGTGAATCGGCAATAAGAATATATGGTTCCTCATGGGCGACGTGAACATCATGTCCTCTGGAGTATGATGAGTTTCGTGTATGGCCCACAGTATGTTGACTTCTACGAGAAAGATCATGAAACAATTCTCAGAAAATCATATTTCGACGCCAGAATTCTTATTACAGAGACGCATAAACACTTCGTTATTGACACAGGGCGTCCCATGAATTCGTAAATAGTTTGAAAATTCGTAAAAACTAAGCGAATTCTGGACTCTAAAATTTGAAAAATTTCAGTTAATTTTTGCGTGAGGAAAGAAAAATGATAAAAAAGGCGAGGATAGAATCTCCGTCTCGGAGCCCTGTCAGCCCTACCGTTTTGGGTGGGGACCATGCTCTTGCCTCACAACTTATTCTACAAATTCCTACCAAAAAGAACTTAAAAAGGCGAAAAACAATTTTATTTTTTGGGAAAGTTTTTTCATCTTGGATTTGGCGCCCCTCCACAGCGGATAAGAAATCATTTTCTGTAATTTTTGTTTTTTGCCAATGAAACTTTTTTCATCCATTCACCTCTGATATAGCGGCACGCCGCACGGCCGCAATTGGTTGCATGGCCTGAGAGCCACCCTGTACTTTATTGCCCGATACAAAAAAGGTAAAGTGTGCACACACATTTTTGTTCCCTCACCTAATATTTTTTCCAGAACGGTGAGATGAAAGCAAAGGAAAAATTTGGCTTATCACTTGTCTGGTCCTTGGAGCACCAGAAACAAAATTTGAGATAAATTTTTTAATAAAATAACCTCGTTATACTGTATATCATTTTTACTGGAAAAATGATGATAGCTCACGAAAATAAGTGCTGTTTTGGGGATTTAGTTACCTGGCATTATTAAGATTGGTAAAATAATATTCGATCAAAAAGCGTAAAAATCTATTTCAAAAGTGGGACATATGGTCACGAACATTTTGCATTAAACAATTGTGTCCGGATTTCTTGAGGAAAAAATCATGTTTATCTCGAGGTCCCCTAGATTGAAGCCCTGTCACCCCCCCCCTCCTAGTAGCCTTTAGGGTAACTTATGAGGCTTCTCGCCCGGGCGGCAGGTAAGCTCGAGCCGCTCTTGGTGGCTTTTATGATGGTCGGAACTATAAGAAGTGATAAAACTCGCCAAAACAAACACTTTTCACCATAAAATGTGGGGTCACAGAGCAAGAGAGTGGTGACCCGTAAGCGGGCACTTTCATTGGAGCGCATGAAACGTCGCCTATCGCAGAACCCGTCATTCAGCTGCTATCCGTCACCGATGTGCCGCTTTTATTGAAGCTGGTGGTCGTTCATTTGAGCATTTGTTGTAAAGCTTTCGATGAAACAACGCAGCTGCCCGCCGATGACACATTGTATGGTGGAAGTTGTTTATTTCTTTCACCCCTTATAGTTCTGACCATCAGTTTCTCTGAGAATATACAGGGTACACTCTGTATATTCTCCTATAATAAAATGCAGTATGTAAGCTCATTAAGATTAATTGTGACCATAGATGGCGACAGACCTCAGTTGTGCTCGGTTTGAAAGAAGGAAAAAAAGTATCTTCCCCGTATTCTTCTTCTGAATCTTCCCCGTTTCTTGCGCTTACATAATGTTTTCGTTGTGATGTTGGCGTTGGTGAATAAAGCACTATTCGCGAAGTTGTTTTATCCCAGCCACGCATCGCCAACTGGAGCTTTACAAACGTTTCGGACACAGAAGAGATTGAAGAAAAGTGCAGGTCCAGAATTCTGGAATTTGCTCTCGCTCAGTGCCCTTTATTGACCAAAATTTCAACTTTAAAAAAAAAAAAAAAATTCCCCTTGGTGAGAATAACTTTTCCGCAAACCGCTTTCAAATGGTTCAATTTCTTCATTTTTTCTGAATTTTTATACTATTTACGAATTTATGGGACACCCCTACACTTACGATGGATCATTCTGTGCATCCAATAGTAGCAGAAATCCGTGGCGATCCAGCAAATGATCCAAGTCCACGCAGAATCCCAAGGAAGCGTTATGAGCCTGTAATTCGCGTAAATCCACGAGTAGACCCATACCTCTGCGCCTTTGAATGGAATCCTATGGAAACACCATAATCGTATTAAAATAACAATATTAACCAAACAAACACTTGTTGTTGGGGGGGGGGGGGGTACAATATGCGCGTATTCACCTACTTTGACAATTCCATGAGTATTCCGTGGCAGGCATTCGAAATAGTGTCGTTGAACCGGAAAGTTGGCTTTCCCTGGTAGTATCTTATGACTTGCTCCAGAAGGACGGTGACGAAAAGCAGTGGCGTAACCTGAGAGTATTGACAAATCATAAGTCCATCATATTTCATCAAAAATGCTGCACTTCGGGTTTTTCACAGATACCTGTGGACACACTTTTACCTGCAATGGCTCGGCTCCCCCCCCCCCCTTTTTCTCAATTTTCACCCGCGTTCCTCCTTAGAACAGTGGTTCCTCGACCTTCGGTCATGTGACACTCCCTTGTGGTTCTGGAATATTCCCAAGAGGCGCCCTTCTAGCCCATTTTTTTGGAAAAAATTAGCACTTCTATCTGCTTTTGACAATTTTTTGGAAAAAATTTGCACTTTTATCTGATTTTGACAACTTTTTTGGCCGCAATTGTCATCTTTACTTGCCTTTAATTTATATATTTTTGTCATAAATGACAATATCCCGTACGATCCCGATTTCCAGTATTTTTATAAAGGAAATGTGGGTTAGCCTAAGCATTTATCGTGTTGTGTGTATTTTCTACCAGAACATATTTCACGATCCGGGTGGTACCTCTTGGTGGGCTCAAGGTTGTGCACCCCTGGTCTACATGAGATCTGAACGGAGTAGATTTGCACGCCGTTACTTCTGGCTGTGCCATTACCTCAGATAACAGTATCTCTAGAAGGTAATGGCAGAACCCGGTTCTCCTGGACATCAGTCTTACCGTGGAGGGGAATGTTAAGACGGCCCCGTAGAGTCCCCCCCCCCCCACGCCCTTGACGTGAGGAATACTCACTAAACTAACCCAGGGATCCGGAGGTCGATCTTACTTTTAGTTTTGTTCGCTTAAAACTTACCAGAAAAATAAATTTAGTAAGTGCAGCGAGAGAAAGGATCTCAATTATGGTTGGTGGACGAGGGCTATCCGCGAGAAGAATGTAAGGTTGGAAGTGAAGCTATAGATGAAAAAATTTTGAGAGACACTGCCTTCGAATATGACAGTACTGCAAGCGATGCAGATTTTACGGAAAATTCACTGAAAAAAATTCACCGCCACGCAATTTACCGATAAGACAATTCACCGCTAGCAAAATTCCCCGAAAAACAATTCATCGGCAGAAAAATCACCGCTGGGGAAATTCACCTACAGCAGTTCGTCACTAGTGAGTGAGTGAGTGATTGTGTGAGAGCGAGTAACCGAATGAGTTGGTGAATGAAGTAGCGACTAAGCTAGTAAGTGACCCTATGAGTGACCGAGTGAGTAACAATATGCGTGACCGAGTGAGCAACAATATGCGTGACCGAGTGAGTAAGCTATTGAATTAATGATTGCGTGAATAGCCAGAGGAAAGACTCGCACACTCATTCCATTCAGTTGCTCGCTGTCTTGCTCATATGCTCACCTGTTCACTTACTCATTCATATGCTCACCTGTTCACTTACTTACTCATTCATTCCCTCACTGCTCAGAAGTCACTAACTCCTTTATTTACATACACACTAACTAACTGACTCACTTTAAATCACCCACTTGCTTGTTTACTCACTCACTTTCTCATTGGCTCACTCACAAACTCATGGCCCCACATCCTGAAGCAGGACCCTATGCTGGGATCTTTTACGGGCTTCCAGACTTTCACGGAGGCCCTTTATGATGAATTTATAGCGTGAAAAAACAAAAAAAAAAGATTAAAATCACAGCGGGCCCCAGGGCTGGAGCCTTGTCAGCCCACCCCTTGTGGGGACCATGCACAAACTACCACTTTTTCAATGAATTGCTTGTCCGTTAATTTCCCAAGTGGTAAATTGTCATGTCGGTCAGATTTATCATTGCATATATGCATATATATGAAATAATATTGCTTATTACTTGCGCATAAGTTAATAAATTTCTGGATACACATTTTTTTGGGAACGCTTCGATATCTGTAAGAGATGTGAAGCGGGATGTGTCAGCACCATCTATAGCAGATCCGTCTATATCATCTGTTATAGATGGCGTTAGATATGTGTCCGGTCCTTCAATGTATTATGCCATGTCGGTCAATTGCGTGGTGTTGAAATTTCCGAGCTGTGAATTTAGATTTCGGTGAACTACATGGCGATGAATTGTTGACGGGGGTCGCATTGACGGTGAATTTTCCAAAAGTAAATTGTTGAGGATGAATTCGCCACACACGAACGGGGCCGTATGGTCCCAGGTTGAGGCAACACTGACACAACTCAGAGGAAATATCCTTACCTACAGCGATACTGGGAAAGAAGAAAGCATTGACGAGAAACAAGTCTCCAAAAATAGACCAATTTAAGTAGAAATTATAGAAAATCCATTTTTGCTGCATAATGGCTCGTTACGGCAGTTCCAGTCCTATATATCCACGTGTTGTTCATTATGCAAACAATGTTCGAAATACACAGAATACGGCCTACATAGACCGCAAAGTACTTCCGTCCGATGTAATACGGACTTTTTTTTTTTTTTAAGAAAAAGCGTATCAGTGAGAAACAAACATCCACAGGAAGACTTCCTGCATCGTTCCACATTACAGAAGTATCTCATAGTCCCTATTAGGATCAATTTACATTTCGATTTACTATGTTACAAAAGGGACTTATTTTATTCAGATGGAGAGAGAGAGAGAGAAAAGAAACTATTGTCTTTATATTTTTTCGATAGGCAAATGAGGAGGAAGAAGAAGAACAAGGAACGGTCATTATTTCGAAGATTATTATTCGGACCCGTAGCGGACCAAGGTTCCATTCCAAACCGGTCATGCAAAATAAGTGGGAAGAGAAAGACACACACACACACACACAAAAAATAGAAACCATTGGCTGAGTGTGTGTGTTACGATAATTATGTCACAAATATGGCTTTTATATCATTGTTATAATTTTTTACTGATGGATGGAATACGTTGATTGGGTTCTGAAGGAAAATCCCGTGCATTTGATCGATCATTGAAGATCCACCTAATTGGTCAGCTCGAAGCTCAAAGATAGATTAAGAGAAATTTATTTAACTCGTTCCACACACAGAAATGCAATTAACCATATAAGCGGCATTGACGAGATATCTCGCTTCCTTAAAGTAATTTTATTTCAGCATTGACAAGCCCAGATACAGTGTAAATTGATTTCTCAATGGAAAAATTTCTAATATACTGCTTAGTTTCCGGAAGTAATAGGAGATGAAATGTTTTCCAGCTGGATTGTTGTGCCTAGTTTGATACTTTTTTATTCTGTATATCTTGTTGTATAGATACCAAATAATATCTTAGGTGACATTTTTTCTTACACATTTTTAAGGTGATTTTCAACGTGTCGTTCAAGATGGCTGCCGTTTACCGATTTGCTTAATATTCATGGCGTATTATTGAGCAGTATGTCAAATTACATGTTTTTGGGGTCAAGAAATATGAATGTACAATGTACGTACGTTGAGTTTTTCAAGTGTTTTAAAGCACAAGAAATGTGAATTACATATTTCATCATCATCATCAACCATTTTCAATCCACTGATAGATGGTCTCCGAAATTTTGAATTATATTATATATATATATATATAATAAGAGAATATATATATATATATATATATATATAATTCGAGAAAAATAAACAATTTCATTATATATATATAATGAAATTGTTTATTTTTCTCGAATTCTAACCAATTTATCACCGATCTTAACAACAGCCTGAGATTGATGTGTTTTCGAAAGATATAAATATTTCCTTATTGCTGATTGATGTGGTTTCAAGTCACCAAGTAAACAATGAAATTAATTTAGATACGGGTCCAGGCAGCAAACACAGAGAAATTAGTTTTAATGAAAGGTGTCGTGCAATAGGCGTTCCTAAAGCCATACGTCTACTAGGTTCGCATGCCTATACTGGTAAAGACGGAAGGAAAATTTTTTGACATTTCAAAAGAGAAGTGGATGAAAGTGTACCTCAATATCTTCAGAATGATAATGGCATTCTAACAGCTATTCAACAACTTGGAGAACCTATTGTGGATTCGTTATCCAATCTATTTTGGAAAAATTCACTAACTTGGCTTATTTGAAAGAAACTAATTTTTCAACCATTTCCTTTTACTTCTGAAAGATGACATCTTTTCAGAAGTAAACGTTTTGATTAGGAGAAGTTACCTCCAAAAAACTTTTGCTGCACTAAAGCCGTATATTCTACGATCTAACTTAATTTGCATCACCAGAAAGAGCAGGAAAAACCCTCGACCAACAATACCCCCACTTCTTGGTAATACGTGAGAAATAAATGGCGAAGGAGCAATTTCTCCAGTCAAATGTCTTCCGGAAATTAATTTGGACAGTGAAAAGAATTGAAGGTGTGCCCCCAGGGCCACTACTTGACAATAGCTGTGTGCAGGGATTCCTATTTTGGTGCTGTCGGGTCTAGAAGACCGATTATTTACCCAGGATCGCAACTAGATACTTTATCTGCCAGGGCCAAACGAGATACCGTTATTACTGAGAAACACGGGAGAAAGGGAATAGATAGCGCAAGTTACTTCACTTGTTTTGGCCGCGCGGATATTGATGCTGCCATCTATCAGCTATCTTTTAGATCTGTTGTATCTTTTGCATTTTTTAAATTAGAATATATTTTAACATAAAAAAATAATATATGCTTAGAAAACGTTATCATTAAAATATAACAAATCTTCTTTTGAATTAGAATAAGAAGAGCATGAATTTCCACAATTTGCAAAAAACCATTGCCGATGGCAGCTCTGCTGGACCTCAATAATAATTTCCAACGTTAAGAAAACGATAGGGCTCATTGAGCAAATTATTTAAGTTGATGTTGCGTTGATAGATCATTATTATTTTTGTACTGCATAGATATACCGATAATGTGAAAAATAATTTGATAAACAAAAATTATCGAATGCAGTGCAATACTTTACTAATTGTAAATAGTACGTGCACTGGGCGGTACTTGGGGGGGGGGGGGGATTGCCCCGGGTGAAAAAATTTAGGGGCGAAAAGTTTTAGGGGAAAAACAAAGAACGCCATTATATAAAATTAACGAATTTTAAATTGGAGGAAGCGGAAAAATTATGTTTGCCCCGAATTGCGTAAATCCTACTTAATGTGTACTTGACTACATATTATCACCGATAGATAGCGGTATATTTTTGGAAATCTGCGCCCCCCCCCCCCCCCCCAAATAACTGACCACAAGTTGTGCAGGACAGGTGTCCCCTATAGAAGTTGTTTGCAGCCTGTGCTTAGGGCCGTCTCAAGAGCATCATGGGCCCCCGGGCGGGCCCATGCGTGAAGACGGCACTGCCGCAGCTGAAAACGAAAATTCACTCTGTCACCCGAAGGTCGGTGTCCAATTTAGTGTCCTCCCTTCCCACAATTTTTAACGGGAAAATTGTAAACTCAGCGCCCTTTCTTATCTAGTGCCCTGGGCACCGGAGTCCCCTCCTTGCAACCTCCCTCTAGGTGCGTCTCCTGTGTGTTGCACGAGTACTCTTGGGGTTGCGGGATATTTAAGGGTACGTGGAAAACAATCGGCTATGACAGAAAACATTATTTAACAAATATAAATATGCAAAATATCAATGACACAACAAACAAGGGGACACGCAAACACCTCTCGCCCATTTTAAGAAACATGCTCCAATTCTAAGCATTTCCAGGGGTACGCATACCTTTAATTCATTTCTTGTAAGCAAGCCTCCTACCCGGGCCTTCGTGAATGTTTCCTTCTTACCGTCTTAAGAGGAAAAAAACGAACAATACGAAGGCCCCTCTCCTACGCATCAAAAGGGGTCACACACACGGGGGGGGGGGGAGAACCGAAAGTCTCATACGCATCTAGGAGGTGAAAACAAACACCCTACGCATTTACTGGAAATCGCAAACTTTTCATTCATTTCTAGGATTATACAACCCTCCAATACATTCCAAAGAGTACGTACGCATATTGCATACTTCTAGGGGTAGGCTACGCAAGCCTCCTACGAATTTTCGTTGGTACTTCAAACAAAATTGTAGTTCAAAAAGATTGCGAAGCTTTAACCGCTCTATAACAGCTTAAAAACACGAGCATTGCATCAAAAAGTGAGAAATATGTCAAACATTGGAAATGTCTGTGGATCAACATCTCACATAATTATCTATAAATTATTACACCCGTTTATAATGAGAGAATTATCAGATTAAAAATAGACCTTCATAAAAGAAAGACCCATGTCTATATCTTCAAATAATAATTCAAAAAAATGTAAGAAATATTGTGTAGACGTACCTCTTTGTAATAATCCTTCACGTGATCAATCTTTTCATAATTATGTTCCCAGGGGCTCATGACGTAGAATAGGTATCCGAACCTCTTCAAGGTCTCACCGACCATCTCCGTGCCATTCATCCTGGCATCGACGTGAGTGACTTTATGAGCTCACGATCAAAAAATCCGCGTGAAACCGAAAGGTATAGAAAAACCAGATAAATCTCTTTTTAGAAAAGAAACCATAATTCCCCCCCCCCCCCTGCCGCCAGAAACTCGTGCGCATGCGCGATGAGATGATCACTTTCTCGAGTGACGTCATAGATCTTTTCTCTCCCCGTCTTTTCCGGAAGAGTAACTTTTCTTAAATCTTTATGAACTATATTACCGTAATACACACATACAAGCATTTCTACAATTTTCTACTGCTTCCGTAGGACGAAAAAAAGAAAACCAGCAAAATTGAGAGAGAATATCTTAATTTTTATCAAATTCCAAGAAGTAATTGATTTCTCTAATTATCACTATTTATTTCTCGATTATATACAGGGTGTCCGACAAGTGATTATAATATTATGATTATTTTATTTTTCTTGGAAAGGAAGCTTATTTTCTTGTCGATAGAGAGGTGACTCATACTGTCTAATCGCGGCAATTTAGATTTCGATTCTTAGATCATGATTTATTATAATTATTCCGTTGATTTATACTCCTGTAATTGGAGTTGCTATTCTGTTATACAAATTTAAATAGATATATATGCATATACGTATTTAATAAAACGGATGCACCCGTCTCTTTCGGGAACGCTTCGATATCTCATTGAGATGGGAAGCGGGGTGTGTCCGGTCCTTCAATGTTCAAGTCTAATCGCGGAATTTCGTGTAAAACTACATATGTGGTGCATATTCGTGATTTATTTTTTGCCAATCAACAAAGTACGTCTCCTATTTGTGATATTGCTTTGTTTTTTGCCGACCCGCAAATTATTTTTTTCTCTTTGAGGTATTTGTTTTTGGTAGGTACTTAATTTATTTCTTCTATTTGTGGTATTTATTTTAAGCCGGTCCGCAAATTGTTCCTCCTTTTTATTCTACACCGGCCAGCAAATTATTTTTCCAATTTGTGGAATTTATGTTATGCTGGTCCGCAAATTATTTCTCCGCTTTTTAAAATTTATTTTATGCTTGATCATTTTTGTCGCACACGGCCATTTTCTGCACACGAGGGCTAAATAGACCTCGACCTACAATTTTTTAATGCCAGTTCAGAAAGGCACCCTTTTTTTTTATACTCACCGAGAGGTTGGTGCTCTAACGCCTCGGTATGGGACTCCCTGTGGTAGCAATCTTTCCTGTGTTGCCGTTTCTGTTGTATGTTCTGTGCCAGCAAAGTTCCTGACGAGGACGAATCGGGTATCGAACTCGCGACACCTCTAAATAATCTTTGGCACTTTGGGTGCGGCAACCTGGGCTACCGTACCCAATTTATTTTATGCCTACCTGCAAATTTTTTCTCCCATTTGTGGTATTTATTTTTTTTCCGGTCCATAAACTATTTCTCCCATTTTTTTTTTTTTTTTTTGCTGGTCCGCAAATTGTTTCTCCTATTTATGGTATCCATATCTTGTGTTGGTCTGCAAATAATTTCTCCCATTTTCAGTGTTTCTCCCATTTCCTGCCGACCCACAAATTACTTCTCTTCTTTACTTTTTACCAGTCTGCAAATTATGTCCCCCTATTTAGCTACTTTATTTGCATGTCTGCAAAATAATTTCCCGGTCTATTAAATTGTTCAGCTGCTTTTACAGGTCCGTAGCTCTAAAAAGGTCTAATATTGGTGACCACCAAAACACGCGAAATTGGACTCGCTCGTTTTAAATAACTGTAATTTTGTGTGTCGAAGTTGGGAACCGCTGAAAACCAGCTTCAGCCGACCACCACTGCGGCGACGGGGGTGTTTGAACCCGGATTCTAGCGATGCGAGTCCGTCGCTATGACCATTCGACCACCACAGCGTCTACAGTCACTGCTGTGATATTTCTAAGAAATGTTAGCCCATATAAATTAGAAAAAAAAAACTAATTATAATTTTTATTTTTTCCAATTCTCAGACCGAAACTTGAACCTGTAACTGCAGTGAAACCTCGATATAACGGTACTTTGCGGATCAAGAAAAATCATCGTAGACAAAAAGTTATCATTATGTCGAGCGCTAGCTATTATCGGTTAACGGAAAATTCACCGATAACAGATAAAGTAAATGACCTAGTGAGTGAGCGACCCAGTGGTGGACCGAGTGACGTAGTGCTTGACCTGATTATTGAGTGTGCGACAGAGTGAGTGGCAACAGAGTGAACAATCTAGCTAGTGGAGTAAGAGAGTGAGAGACGTAGTGAGTGAGTGAGCGACCAAGTGATTGAGTGTATAACAGAGTAAGCAACCTATTAAGTTGATGATAAAATGAGTAGCCTAGTGAATGAACGACAAAGTGAGTGACCTAGTGAGTGAGTGACAGAGGGAGCGAACCAGTGAGTAAGTAATAGAGGGAGAAACCCAGTGAGGGAGTGACAGAGGGAACGACCCAGTGATTGATTGATAGAATGAGCTACTTAGTGATTGACTGAATGACCTCTCGGATGAATGAGCGAGAGTGAGTTAGTTCTAGTGACAGGCCGGTTTTTAGCCCACTTTCATTCACTCACTCGTTCATTGGGTTACTAGATCATTTATCCACACATTCATTCACTCATGTCGAACTGATGTCGGTGAATTTTCCACTCGGTGAATAGTTGGTGGGTGAATTCCCTTAGCAGTGAATTTTTTGCATGGCGGTGAATTGTTGTCGGTGAATTTTCCGGACACGGCCATTATCATCCATCACCACCAAATTCATGCTATTGTTGACATCTCAAAAGAATTGGCGTTGTTGGTACCGTGTTGTTGGCAATGGCATTTATTAGCAAAGAAAATTTAAAATTGATCAGTTGATGAATAAAATTCTGTTGGTTGTCCCACAATGTGAAACAGTTTTTTGCACAACACTTTTCCGTATTACACAGAAAGTAGCTTCAAGGCAACTTCATTAACACTTTCGGAAGGTGGATAGCGCAAGAAAGATGTCGGAGTTATAAATCACTCTTCTCCGAAAGAATAAACACTGATGTGAGGAATTTGAAAATATATTAAAAGTGATTTTGAGTGGAATATGAATACCATTGTCGCGGTTTCAAAATATCGTCAAAAGTATTGATATGGGTTATCGTAGCAAACGATATCGTTTTATCAAGAGGAGGTATAACATTAGACTTTTCGCAAGTCTTCCAAACAAAATTCGAAAAAAAAATATCGTCCTAGAGGGTTTCAGCGTTGTATCGATCATGGTTGTAGTGAGGTTCACTAACAGTAATTCAAAATTTAGTTTTCAACGTAAATGCCCCCTATCGATGAAAATTTCAACTATTTTATTAAGTCAAATACAAAAATTCGTATTAGTAAGGACTTTTTTTAAGCAAACGGCATTAGTAAGCGCCGAATTTTTCAAATTTAAAAAAATATTTGAAATACACAAAGATTTATTAATACCTTGTATATTTTTAGTCTTATGTGAAAGGTAAGTAAATTAAATTATAAAAAAAAAAGGTTATATGACATGGAGGTCATTCTATAATTACTTATTCCAATGAACCCAATAGCGTCGGGTTTCTAGGTTCTACGCAGTTAAAAACACCACCTCTGTTGGGTTTTCCTGAAGACCATAACAGAGGCGGTGTTTTTAACTGCGTAGAACCTAGAAACCCGACGCTATTGGGTTCAATTGCAATAAATATTATGCCCGAATTTTGTGCTTTGCTCTCCGAACCTCTCGATTTTCCGTTTTCATGTAAGCCGCAACTTACATAAATCATTTTTTCCTAAAGGTTTATTCCTTAGAATTATATTAATACTGACTTTCTAAGTACAGCTTTGCTGCAATTACTTTTGTTCTACACACGCACTTCTTATGCACACACACACGCACATAACTATTACACACAGGGCGTCCCACAAAGGACTCTCTGATTTTAAAATGAAATAACTCGAGAATGGTAATCGATAGAAGTAAATAACAAGAAGGTCTGTTTCTTGTGAAAACCGTAAAAATCTGATGCAGAAGTTTCAAAATTACTTACAAATATTGCTAACGGGGGAGGGGGGGGGGCGACACGCTATGCTGCAATCGCAGTTTGGAGTCCGATCCGACAAATAGGCTATAAACTGCCCTTTGCGAGCAGTCATATCAATCACATCACAATATATTCAAAAATATGCATCTTTCGCAGCACAGAGAGGGCGCAAACGAAGAACGAAATTTTCAGTCAGTATCTGTAGTGTCTCAACGGAAATGAACGCACATGCCTCTCAAATCAAATATTATTGAAGTTCACTCAGTGTTACAGGATTGTTCCAGAAAACAGTGTTCTTCAATTTGTCCCTCAGAAAGTAGTCCCGGAGGTAAGATCGGATGAGCATGGGGTCCAATCAATGCCTGGTCCAGTAAATGTGGAACCGTTTATAGGAACGTTTCGGTTCCCGAAATGTTCCTCAAGAAAGACAAAAACAGTTGTTGTACGGTGTGGTTGGGCGTCCTTTTACATGAACGACGAAGTGCATCGTCGATTCTCCAACCAAGGCAACACACTGTTTCAAAACTGCAACGCATCGTTAAGTAGTGATCGTTTGTGCCATCTCTATGCTGCGAAAGGTGCACATTTTTGAATCCGTTGTGATGTGATTGCAACGACTTCTTGCAAAGGACAGTTTATAGCCTATTTGTCGGACTCCAAACTGAGATTGCAGCATAAAGCTCCTCGGTAATATTTGTAACTTCTGTATCAGATTTTTACGGCTTTCAGAGTAAACGTTCTATTTTTCTATCGATCACACACCGTTCCCAGCTTATTTAATTTTAAAATCAGAGTCCTTTGTGGGACACCCTGTACAAACATAATATTTTTTCTTCATCCAGCTCGCACGAAGCAGCATCCATCAGGGAAGAAAAGGGAGTCTATAGACTCGGTACACGTGAGAAAATGCATCTCTCTCAGTCAATCAATCTGTAAAAAAATTTTATTTAGATGTCTTGAAAACTATATCCATTCAAAATCTGAAACTCGATTTTAAATTCTGTGAAATTATAAGAGTTTTTTCATGAAAACACTTTTAAAAGACAGATTCCTTCCATATATTTCACGCATACAGATCTTACTTTGTTATAACACAGAATGAAATTTCGTCCGAGAAAGACGGGGTTCCCATTTCAGCTTTCACGATCAATCTTCAGTTACATGCAATTTTTTCAATAACATAAGTTAGAAATTATGCATTAAACACAATATCTGTACACCATACTTTTGTACAAATTCTCGATTTAACCCGTCCTACCAGAGATAAGATTTGATTGTCTATCAACATAATTTTTGGCAAACTTGTGGAGTGCCGCAGTGGCAGTATTGCCAAAAAGTACAGATATTAAACAACTAGAACTTTTGAAATTCGAAAAAAAATTAAAATAACTAAAATCGTGATTCTAAACAACGAGAAATTTTGTTTGTCAAAAATGTTTCAATTATGTAACTTAGTTTGCTTTCTGCAACTACACACACAATCCTGTGTTTCCTCGAAAATAAGACCCAACCAAAAATACACATACTTTTGTGCAAAAATTATTACAGGACCGGGTGTAATTTTTGAAACACGTCGGATCAGTGTTTTTGCTAAAAAAATAGCCTATAAAAAAGACCAGATCTAGTTGTAAAATAACGAAGTTGGCAACATTGCTCAGTGGGCCATGATGTCTAAGATGGCCCGGAGTATGTGAGTGGTCTTTTTCTTAAAAAGTTTCATGAGCCACTTACATTAACTGTTCTTGTATCTGATCTCACAAATTAAATTTTTTCCGTCACCTAAGCTTAATGAGCTTGTCAGTCAACCCGGTGTATATAAAATTAATTACATCGGATGTCCTGGCAGTTACGTGATTTAACGCACCAACGCCCACCTCAGTCAGGGGTTCCTAGCTGATACACGTCTTCTTTATACCCGTTCGGGATCAGCTCTTAATTGTTAATTCCGGTCTAATTAGCTGATCGCAGTACGGACATAACAACGCAAATGACAGCAAAAAAAAAAAAAAAAATGAAACAAAAAACGCTCATTCCCGATAGAAAGAAATATTGTAAAAAAATGCTTTTCACTAAATAGGGCATGAACTCAGTGTGATTTTCTTATTTTTAGCATTTTTTTTTTTTTTTTTTTTTGCAGAATAACACTTGTAACGTAAATACATTGATGGTGGTCTATTTTGAAGTATGGACTTCGTCAATATGCAAATAGGCGTGTGCGGTTTTACACGTTCGAGAGCCTCCTCTTGCTACTGCTTCCTTTTCTTGAATAAATGTTTGTCTTCTTTTCTTGGTCGGGAAACGTCGCCCTATTTCAAGCATCAGGAAAAAATAATTTTCTTGCAATGATATACTTTAAATTTTTTTTTTTTTCATTTTCTATTAAACAAAATTCCTCAGATGAATAGGAAAAGTTTTCGTGACAATAAAGCTAGAAGTGTACACATAGAGGGACATGGAGGGGGAGAGCCAATTCGAAGACAATCGAAAATTTGAAACATTTGTGTAAAAAACTTACAATACGTAAAACGTATGCTCTAATACTCAATATAGTCAATTTCTCTTAATTTGAAATGTTTTTTAAATATATCTGATTATCAGACCGCTCTCACCAGACGTAGTATCCGGCGCGTAAATAATCGCGAGATACCTTCTTTGTAATTTTTGAATATGCCATGATACAGGGTTGCACAACCTCCAGCCCACGGGCAGAGTGTGGCCCTCCGAAGGGTTCCATTCGACCCACGAAATGTATTCCGGAAGAAACGTATCGATACGCACGGCACGTTATATACCTGGACTGACCATAATATTCCTTAGAGAAAATTACAGTAAATCTAGATCCCTACTGATTTTTGACGGTGCATCACCACCTGTTGCCATAGGTAGCAAAGTTGAAATTTGTCAATATAATCCCCAATGCCTTGAAAAGGAGCGCAACTGCATTTCGGAGTGGATATTGAAATGTAATTCACGGGAAAAAATCGTTTTATTCGACAAAAGCGAGATGAATGAATATATTTAATTATAATCAATTTATAAATTATATTACAGTTATGACTACAAGTGTCATAATACAATTTATAAATTATGAATTATATAAATTCAAGTAAGTTTCGTTTGTAATACTGGAAGAAACAGGACATTTTTCTAAAAAAAAAATGAGGATGGCCAAACTACCGGGATAATAAGGAAATGCCCCATAATATAGGAGTCATATGGTCACCCTTGCTCGTGGAAAGTAACACCGAGGGCTGCAAAATTTTGAAAAGAGCAATTCTTTTGAGGTTGTCAGTGCCCAAAATATCTAAGTTTTACCGATAAGGGGCCGTTCAAGTAATACGTAAGCAAATTTTTAGCCATTTTTGACCCCCTCCCCCCACCTTGTCAGCAAAATTTCGTCATCAGCTCTGCCCCTCTGAATCCTTCCTGACTCATATTTTCATAAATGGTGGTTGATGACGTAAGCATTATCCAACCCCCCCCCTCCCCTCTTGTCATCAAAAGTCAGCAAATCGGACCCCCCCCCCCCCATCGATGATGACGTAATACTTGAACGGCCCCTTATGTGGCCTCTGAAACTAATAAACTATGTTAAAATAGCCATTTATGGGCACGAAAATTTCAAAAAAGGCATTTTTATCAAAAAAGTTTGGAAATCTGCAAAAAAAGGCATTTGTGGCATTTCGCCTGAACTTCCGGACTCTAATAATAAGCTTGCGATTATGATCCTCTTCCACTGGGATATAATTTCCGCATTCGTTAATCTCATTTTTTACTGTGGTTATTGGTAATTGGCTGCGCATATTGCTTTCTTATCGGTGAAAATATCTCTTTGCCAAATTGAGCACAATTTCTAAGATGGGGAAATATTATCTCTCTGAGGTATGTCTCTATCGAGTCTCTACCATTAAGACAACAATAGTCTAGAAACCAGATCTATTACCGCTGATGGTTTCAGTAATAATTCAGCATGAAGACAATTTCAATAAACGCCATCAATTCTTCCATCTATATCATTACATTCTTCTTCTAATAGAATCGGGAGGGGGGGGGGAATCCGGAAATTTCGCCCCCGACATTGAGTCCCTGGAACGTTTCGTCCCCGTCACATTTCACCCCCGGAAATTTGCCCCCGACATTTCTCCCGGTACATTTGGTCCCTAGTACGTTTCGCCCTCGAAAATTTCGCACCTAATAGTTCACCTGCTGTGAAACGCATGAGTGAGTGTATGAGTGACTGACTGTGTGAGTGACCATATAAGTGGATGAGTGACCAAGTGAGTGTGAAATCGACTTTAGGAGTGAGTTAGTGACAGTACAAATGGCTTAGTGAGTGACAGAATGACTTAAAGGCCAGTCGTAGTCCAGGCTCTGTCCCTGGTGGGATGACAGAATGACTGACTACGTGAACGACAGTATCTGTGAGTGTGGAATTGACTGTCTGAGTGAGTGACCATATGTCCAAGTGAGTGATTGACCATATGAGTAACTGAGTAATTTACTGTATGAGTGATCGAGTGATTGACCATATGAATGATTGTATGTGTGGCCAGGTGAGTGACGGTATGAGTGTCCAAGGGAGTTACTGAGAGATTGACCATATATATGGGTGACCGAATGAGTGCTTATTTGAGTTTCCAAGTGAGTGACTGTGGGGTTAACTGTACGAGTGATGAAATGAGTGAGTCAGTGTTTTGCATCTGACAAAACCAATGTGAGATTCAGAATCAGCAATTCCAATATACCCTAAAATCACTGAAATTGAGAACAAAATCAGTGTTGAGCAGTGCAATCGAGTGAAATTTTTTGATCAAATAGTTCAGAGAAATTTAATCGATTCCTTGCTCTAGCAGAGGTCCCGTTCAGGGGTTCTGTTCATGGATTAACATAATACTGATTCAAGCATATTTTAGAATTTAGCAAGTTTCGTCCCCGGTATATTTGGCCTCCGGACATTTCACCCCTGACATTTCGCCTGCCCTGACCGTATGTGAGAACATATGAATGATGGTACAAGTCACCAAGTGAGTGAACGTAACGTATGCGTAACCAAATGAGCTGGACATTTACCCGTGACAATTAACCTGTCCTGACCATATAAATGACAGTACGAGTAAACATGGGATTGATGGCGTGAGTGACCGTATGAATGATCAAGTAACATTGGGCATTTCGCCCCGATGGCATTTTGCCAGCCCTGACCGTGTAAGTGACCAAGTGAGTGACCCTATGAGTGATCAAGCGAGTTAGGCATTTATCGATTTGCGTTTCACCTGCCCTGACCGTATGAGTGATCGTAGACATGACCGCAGGAGTAACAAAGTGAGTGACAAAGTAAGTGATCGTATGAATCATGAAGTGAGTGACCATATGAGTGATCAAGTGAGTGACCGTATGAGTGACCAAGTGAGCGACTACGTGAGTCAAACCGGATATCTTATTTCACACCCGACATTTCGCCCCTTGCGTAAATGTTAGGTGAGTATGCGGCAGAAATTTGCACAAAGCATAATATAATGTCTATTGCTGCCACAAATGTATTAGCGTACGCATTAATCGTGTGGGGGGGGGATAGTTTGGGGGATTTTAATGTTTTTCTTCAGGACTGTGGTATGTTGCTTACCCTCCAGCTTATGTTGAAAAATTTCACTGGAACGTAAATTTGAAAACAATTATTTTATGCTTCACCACAAATTCCAAAATTTTAGGGTCCATTAAAGTACTACATAACCACCTATAGGGGGGGGTCATCTTTGCAGATACTCACCCACTCTCTTGGTCAATCATACGGTCAATTTCTCCTTGTCATCAAAGGCCAGCAAATCCGAAACCCCCCACCCCCTCTCGATGCCGACGTAATACTTGAATGACCCCTAAGCAGCATAAAAATCACGTTGAAACTGTGATGAAAATCTGAAAAGATATTTCAGTGATTTTAGTGTCTTTTTTGGGGGAGCTGATTCCGAATCTAGCATTGGTTTTACTGAATTGGCTCTAGTTTTTCGGATAAGGTATACTTTCAACAATGATTTGTATTAGTACTTATGTATTACCATGGAATTTGGTTTTCACTTCATCTCAAAAACTAGAGCCAGTCTGACAAAACCAGTGCCAGATTCAGGATCAATCCCAATGCATCTTAAAACCATTAAAATTTCCTCAAGACTATTTCTCTTTTTTTTTCAGAATTTTTTTCCATTCGAAATTTTTAATCGATTAATTAGTCAAAAAAATGTAATCGATTAATTAGTCAAAAAAATGTAATCGATTAATTAGTCAAAAAAATGTAATCGATTAATTGAGTTAAAAAAATTAAATTGATGAATTATTCAAAGATTTAAATCGATGGGCACAAAAAAGTAATTAATTAAATTAATTGATTAATTAAAAATTGTCCACTTAGATCGGTCGAGAAATTTAAGTGGGTAATTAATTATGAAAGATTACTGTGATGAGACTTTCGTAACATATCTTGCAAAGAAATCGTACGCGCAAAGTTCAAGAGGCAATTTCTTCAAATGAAATTGCATTACGTCTTATCGCTAAATCCTCAGTTGGTAGGGTTTTTTTTTTCAAGAATTCATAATTCGAGTTGGCGACTATATGCTGTTAAATATCCAATGCTTTCGAAAATAACACTCTTTCGTTCATCAATGCTTCGTAATAAAGATTATTGCTGCGACTGGCTGTACCGCAATGAAAATAAACAATGTCTTTGAGCAGGACCGCAACTAGGGGGATGCAGGTAGGTCAGGTGCCCTAGGCGCCGGACTGGAGGGGGCGCCAAAATGCGTGCTCGTCCCGGCTGACCAAACATCTCGTTGCGGCCCTGTTTTTGAGTGAACGCTCTCAAAAAATAATATTTGATAGGTGGATGCAATATTACTTTCGTTTTTTCATTAGGACTCGCGCTATCGCGGGAGGTGGTTTTTTTTCTTCTATTTTTTTTATTCATTTAATAATATAAACAAAGTTTTTTTTCACTTAAATTTCAAAAAAAAAAATTAATGCGTCGTGATCGTGATACAATTTGTCTTTTCTGTGAATCAATATAACGATAATCACTATAGTGAGAGCTGTGGCCGGTCTTTACGGTCGCGGTCGTACCGTGGTCTCACCAGGTTCGGGTTTGGGGGGTGGGGGACGATATATCTCTTACAACCAGATGATGTAAATCAGTTTCCCAACCTTTTTTGTCGCACACATCGCCCCCTTCTTCAGAAATTTTTCTCTCCCATCGGCCCCAACGCAATATAACTAATAGAATCCTATGTTATACCCGTAGCTTCAACCGCCCCCCTGGAACATTCCATCGCCAACGTTAGGAATCACTGATGTAAATTTTCGCGACTGTTTTGTGAAGCGCATTTTTCTGTGTTACTAACAACGCCGATTTAGAAAAGAAGCAAAAGAAGCGAAATTTCACGGCATGTGATGATAATGTTGCTTCTTGATATTCCAACGTGGAAAGATATGTAACGATAATCCCTCCACAACGATATTTTTTACTTTGTCAGCAGAATATCGTTACATCGAGGTTTCACTGCACCATGATACTCAATGATCATATTTTGAATCAACAAGATATTTTTAGATTCATTCAATTCACGATCCATTTATCAGAAAGCCTTATATGGAATATTTTTGTTCCCTTCTAAACGTTTTATAAATCTCTGGTGAAAATACTCGAGCAATGAGTGACAAGTATCCATTGTACTTGAGAAAAACATCAATATATAACCATTAATTTTCTTTTTCCTGTTACTGTAGTACACACAACAGGGACGTTGTGTAGCAGGCATTCACAGATAAACTAACCCTTAAAAGCCCTCTCACCCTAAATTTCTTGAGCTTTCAAAAAAAAAATATATATATACGCTCCGTAGCTTATTAATAGCTCCTAAAATTGGCCCGTCCTCATTTTCTTTCTGTTTTGCCGGATTGTAACCACTGCAGTTCCATCCAAATAAAAAAAAAAAATCATTGCAAAGAATGTGTTCTCAACTTGAGTAGGGCGACGCAATGTTTCAGGGGGAAAAAAACTTAGTGAAAAAAGAAACTCACTCAATTTCTCACTATGAGAAGCCATCTTTATTTGGAAAAAAGAGCGTGGACCACCTGTAGATCTCGCAAGAAAATAGCTGATTGTTTTCATTTTCAACCGGATCTCGGAAATTCTAGAAAAAGATGAATAAAGAGACGAACGAGTGACAAGAGAAAGAGTATAAAAATAAACGAAATTGACGAAATAAGTCTCGGTTTTTCGGGTAGCGTTAAGAAACTAGGCTGGAATTAGGAAGTCGGAAATTGGCTATGCAGTTGCTAAACTTCCGCAATTCAATGGTAAAGAAACAATGTTTTGCGCCATATGTACTTCACACTTTTATGCAAACAATACTACCCATCGCTACCCTCAGTGAATCTTGACATACATTTTCTTTCTTCAAGACGGAACTTAACCGAAGAAAGAATAGAATTCTATTATAAATTTTTTTATATATATATATCACTTCACAATTATACAGAACGTGAATTTTTGTGAGAAAATTTTTTAACAAAGTTTTTACACGCAATTATATGCAGGATGTGTCCCATAAATTCCATTACAGTTTGGGATGGAAGTAATGGCATGGAATTAACAGTTTGGACCGTATCCACTTTCATAAAAACCATTTGCACTCATAGCAAATATATTGCACGAAAAAATTTCACTATAAAATTATATTTAATCAACACGAAAAAAAAATGATGCACACAAGAAAAAGTATTATCACTTGTATTAGTTTCTACTATAAAATGTTTCGAGCCGAAAAACTGATATTTCCCACTATAAAACGAATACCTTGCGCTAGAAAACGAATGCTTGAAAATTATACAGAAGCAATGAACGGATACTTTCCGCAATGAAACAGATACTTTGCACTAGAAAACGAATACTTTGCGCTAGAAAACGGATACTTTGCGCTAGAAAACGAATACTTTGCGCTAGAAAACGAATACTTTGCGCAATGAAACGGATACTTTGCGCAATGAAACGGATACTTTGCACTAGAAAACGGATACTTTGCACTAGAAAACGGATACTTTGCACTAGAAAACGGATACTTTGCACTAGAAAACGGATACTTTGCACTAGAAAACGGATACTTTGCACTAGAAAACGGATAATTTGCACTAGAAAACGGATACTTTGCACTAGAAAACGGATAATTTGCACTAGAAAACGAATAATTTCCGCATCGAAACGGATACTTTGCGCTAGAAAACGAATACTTTCAAATTCAAATTCACCGAACGTACACCAAACGTGCACCTTGGCGTTTTTGAAGGTGATAAATAGTGCTATAAGTCCGGGTGGGAAACTATTATACACTATACGTTTTTAGAAGAGATCTTTTACAAATGATATTTGACCCTTTTATTGTTGAGATTATTACGTTTCCCACAAAGAAGCAGAGCCATTGATTTAAGTGACAATGCAGAAGGGCTGCCCTTATCAAATGCTGGGGGCCCGGTGCGAAAATAATTTCACGGTTTCTTAGTCTCGATTTTATATATTTTGGGGGCGAGTTAAAACATTAAAAGATTCATGCATTATATCACAGAATATACAGGAATAATGACAAATATCAACTCACCAATGAAAATTCAGAATTAATCAACGAAAAACTCCAGAGAATTCATGAAAATTCCGTACTAATGGGAGAGAAAAATCCCGGAACTTAGACATGAAAAATTCAGAGAGAATGACAGAAAAAAAAAAACCCTAATATTATTGAAAAATCTCAGGAATGTATATATAATGAGGGGAAATAATCACAGAATCGATATAGAAATTCATAATTGAGATGGAAATTCAGAATAAACGGGAGAGGAAATATCGCACAATTGATAGAAATTCGGGACTAATAAGAGAAAATAATCCCAGAGTTCAGAAAGAGAGATGAGAAAAATAAATTCAAAATAAGTAAGAAAAATCATTCTAGAATCGATGGAAATTCATAATTAATTAAGAAATACTTCCAGATTAATGAAAGAAGTAATTTCAGAATCTATGAAAATTCTAAAACTAAATATCAGACACCTTCCCTAAAAAAAAAGGATTTTTAAATATATATGTGTATTTTTCATTTCTATTACCGTGAGTGCGGGATCCTCCAAACCCCGGGGACCTTGATACCGCACCTGCCACCCAAGGGCGTAGCCAGGGGGGGGGGGATTTGGGGGTCTGCCCCCCCCCCCCGGAATGTGAGAAAATGACCGAAAAAAGGGAAAAAGATGGCCAAATCCATTGTTCTGTCACTTTGGTCCCCCCCCGAAATGAAAGTGGTCCCCCCCCGAACGAAATTTCTGGCTACGCCCCTGCTGCCACCCACCCCTAAGGGCAGCTCTGCTATGCAGATACTGAAGGAGTATGAGTATCAGAATAGTGAAATTCTAACACGCTTGTGCACGTTCATGGTAAATCCAATCATTTCTCATAGCGTCTCGGCAGAATAGGTAACACGCACAAACACAGTGAATATTACATTTCAGCTAACGCCAGTTGCGACGCGATTCACTTATTTTGGAGATGTAGTGCGGGGGGGGGGGGGGTAAAATGCCTGAATAGCGAAAAATTGAGGTTATGGACGGGGGAAAAAACAGCAAAAAATTTGTGGGAAACGTAATTATCTCAACAGTAAAAAGGTCAAGTCGATCTACGGTTTGGCCAATAATACTAAACTATAATTGTATCCAACAATGTTGTCCAATGCAGGAATCGAGTCAATTTAAGAGTGACTTGTGCGGACATTTTCTGATACTCGTGCGGTATGCTCATCTGCCTCGCGGAAGGCATGGAAAAAACCCGAACAACGCGGGTGTTATTTCTACTTACAACATAAAACACTAGAGAGAGAGAGAGAGAGAGAAAAGAACTTGTGCGGACAATGATCTGTGTGTTGTTGTGTCTGCAAAAGTGAGTGAATGAGAAGTCCAACGAAAAGGCTGTTACAACATCGTGCCTCAACAAAATGAAGTGAAATTATATGACGAAAGTATGCATAGACTTTTTTTTTCTTTCAGATCACCCTCATTCTATTTCAGAGCAACTCGCTTTTGTCGAGTTATAGGTGAGTCCAATGATCTACTCCTCAGCGAAAAAGTAGACCCGCTGAAGTGGTTAGGCCTGCTCAGTCTGTAAGCATCACGACAGGTTATCTGCATACATGGAGAAAGAGTCGTGGGAGTTGCAGCGACTAGCCAGGCTGGGGAATGGCGCGTTCTAGAAACGGTAGCTCTTCGAACAAACAAGAGCTTTGCTTGTATCAAAAAATATAAATTTCTATAGGACTATACTTTTCCGGGGCTCATATAATAGGATATAAAGGGTTAAGTGGGATTGTGGCAATTCCCAGAGGTGGACGAAGGGGGCGGCTCTAGCTCACCTGGGTGTAAAGGCTCGTATACCGAATTCTACACACAACACTGGTGGAAGGCTAACTGAGCTCTGCATAGAATTAACCTTTTTTTTTGACAAAAGCCGTACACCGTTGTTTAACGAAAAAATGGCAGTGGCCATACGTCCCACTTTTGAAGTTTTTAAACAGGTTTTGGACTCGAATTATTTTACGGCTCATACATAGTGACATAACTCAATCCACAAAACAGCACTGATTGGTGAGCCATCATTGCTTGTCCTCTAAAGATTATGTACTACTTCACCAACGCCGGTCATATCGCAATTTACTGCCATTAATGAGATGTGTTGGAAATGAAGGCGCTGTTTATCGGTGGTCGCCTCAAGTTCTTTAGGGAAAATATCTTATCTATATCCTCCCTCGGATTCGAACCCGAGACAGCAATCTTTACAATGGTAGATGAGCATCTTACCACCTCGCCACTCGGGCGCTAAAGTCAAAGTACTGTATGTGAAAAAGATTATGTACTGTATAACGAAGAGGTTTTTATTAATGAATTCATTCCAAAAGAGATTCTGGTGCTCTAGAATTCTTTTTTTTTTTTTTTTTGTCTTTATTTGACCGGCTCGGAGAAATTAATACTTGAGGGCTCAAAAATGCACTCAAAATGCTCAAAAATGAGGCCCGTGGGGCATCAAGAGAAAAGGGGCCTCACAAAAATGAGATATAATTGCACTTTTCCAGGAGCTTACATGTAAATTTGCCTGGTAAGGCCTCAGAAAAATCACTTGGCCCGAGGGTCCATGGTGCTCTTAAGACGGCCCTGGCACTCGAACAAAATGATGTATCTGAGCCCCCTCCCTTTTCTGGCTGGAAATGTTCACCTAATAATTCGTATGAAAAATGCTCCGAAAAAATTTCCGATGACGTTTCTGAGCTCAACAAATATTTTTTTACATTCCAACTTGGATTTGGCACCCTTTCCTAGAGAGGTGCCCCATGTGGCTCCACAGCCTCTGTGGGGCTTAAAGGCTTCAGCCTAGTTTCTTATAATTTTTGTTTTTTATCATGCTATAAATTCTTTATCGAGGGACCAGTGAAAAATCTGGCCCCTAAGGCCCCAAAACAAAGATCCCAGCCTAGCGACCCCTGCTGCAGGACGTGGGAGCGATAAATGCATCCAGTCTTCCCGACTTGGCCAGTACGGGCTAATGATATTGTATCTAGGAAGTAATGAGTCCCGTATATACCGATTGACTCGAACTGTTACGCCGTCCGCCAATAGCAGTTTTTTTTTTACTTGTAGCATTTGCCGCGAATTCACAATGGCACTAACAATTTTAAGGGAATTAAAATTAATTTAATATTCTAGAACACTTTAAGACATTCATTTTTAAAAATATTGTTGGTGCTGCCACCTACTTTCAAAATCAGAAGTGTTTTCTGTGGTGATGACGAAGAAGCTCAGGTATAAAAACTAGGAGACATCCAAAACAAAGGACCTCCACACAAGCAGACAACAGGTAAGATCGTAAAAAATGAATTTTTCCACACTCCACTTTATAGTAATGTGCTGCCATCTAATATGAAATTTAAAAGTGACTCACGTGGTGATGATGAAGTTTGACGTAAAAAAACTATATTCTTTATTCCGCTTAGTTCCTTATAAACAAAGCTCATAAACTGAACTGGATATTTAAACTGAAAGTTCGGTTATTTTATTTGAGCATAAGGAGACGTCCAAAGCAAAGCACCTCTTAATGAGCAGACGACAGACGGTTTGTTCGGTTCCCTTCAAGCCAAGCTCACAAACAGAACTGGAAGTTCAAACTTCCAGTTCGGTTATTTTTGAAGGACACAAGGAGAAGTCCAAAACAAGGAACCTGGAGAGAAGCAGACGACAGAGATTCTGAGGCTTGCATCCATAATACCTCCATGCTTGCATAGAGCATATACTGTATTACTGGAGGGAGCATCCAGCCGGCGCGACGGCAGCGCCATCAAATGCAAGGAAATCGCGTGACTCCGTGAAAACAAAGTTCCCGCCTGACAATATATTTACCCATTGAAATGTACAGTTCGGTCTCTAAATATTGCGTTTAAAGGTTCAAAAAAAAGGATAAAGAACTCATCTAAAGGTGAAAAAAGATTAAATGATTTATTTTATTAATACTGTAATCATTTCTTTCATTATTTCTTGAATTTGCTTTCATCAATTCTGAAAATATTTCCTTTATTAATTATTTCTTTCATTGCTTCTGGAATAATTGCTTTCATCAATTTTGGATTTGTTTGTTTCATTAATGCTGGAATTATTTCTTTCATTGATTCTGAAATTATATCTCATTAATTCTGGAATTGTCTCTTTCATTAATTTTCTAATTATCTCTTTCCTTCATTTTGGAATTATCTTTCATTTATTTTATTAATATCTCTTTCATTAATTTTATTATTATCTCTTTCATTAATATTGACATTATCTCTTTCATTAATTTTGGAATTATCTCTTTTATCAATGCTGAAATTGCCTTTCATTAATTCTAGAATATTTTCTTTCATTAATTCTGGAATTATCTCATCGATGCTGAGATTATTTCTTTCATTTATTGTTTTGAGTTCCTGTGGATGCCATAAGAAAATAACGGGGGATCGTGTTTGTTTTCACCGAGTCACGTGACGTTCTGAAGAAAGAGAGATGTTGGGAGATACAGTTCTCAGCACTGCCAAGACGGTGACCGCTGACGTCATACTCTCTCCACTAATATACGCTCGATGGAGGTTTGATTTATATACTGTTCGTGCTGCCATCTAATCTCGGAAATTTCAGGCAACTCATGCGATGAGGAAAAGAGAGAGGGAGAGTTCTTATTTTTTAGCATAATTTTTTTTATGAGACGAAAATTTCGGTAACAAAATTCGTAAATATTTGCAACAATCGATTTTATGTAGAAAAAATAATTATTTCTTTCCACAAAAACAATTTGGACAATACGGATGATCGAACAAATAAGTGAAAATACGGGTTATGTAGTCGCCTCAGATGGGGTTACCAGATTCAAAACTGAAAAAAGGAGGACACCTGGTACGAACCTTAGGCAGTGCCGTCTTAACGCATGCCTCCCCCCCCCCCCTCCGAGCCGTGCCCGAAGGGTCTCAAGAGAAGCGGTGCCTCAGAAAAACGAGACGTAGTTAATTTTTCAGGTAGGGCCTCCAAAAAATACCTTGACTCATGATGCTCTTAAGACAATCCTGCCTGTCTGTCCCACCCTTAGTGGGGGGGGGGGGGGGGGGGGCGCATGGAATTTCAGTACTTGTTTCCTTTACTTCTATTAATTTACATTAATTAAACAAAAAACTACGGTAGAAAATTCGAAAAATGATCACTTATTGAATTGTAACGTATATTTTATATACGTTAGCATATCCTTCAGCATTACGAAGGAATGCCTAAATGAGTGGTTGGGCCGGCTAACGAAGTATCCAGTTGCGGCCCTGCCAGTAGGTATCTTATTTCTGACGAATCACCGTTATATTTGGTTTATTTTTTCTTTTAGATACATTCTCAAGTTTGTAATGTACACCTAATAGCATTTCTTTTATTTCTATAGATCAAACTACACAGTTGATCCACTAATGACCCACAAAAATCATGTCCTTATTCTGTAGAACTTGGTTTACTGCATGGGCCCATCTTGACACTACTGGCACCGGGTTGCCAAGTGACAATTAGATCTGGTTCCGATTTTCAAGAGTAAATATGAAAATAGGTAAGTAGTTATTTTTAGCTAGGTAGTAGTGCCTATCCCAGAAAAATCGCTTTGTATGTGGGGCGTATGACGTAATGTTAAGACAGCCATAGGCGTGTACTTTATGAAAAATGTGAAAAGCTAATCGAAAAACTCAGCAAAATAATGTGAAGTCTAGTTTGCAATATTATTAGTTTCTCATCTTTTGTGCCATCATTTGTGATAATGATCTTCAACTGTACAATCAAGTGTTCTTAAAATTTTAGGATCTCCTATCGGATTATTGATGTTGAAAAAAAATTGCACATTTAAAAAAAATACCATTTGATAACTTTTTGTGGTGCCCCTTTTGTACTGATGCCCTAAGCACGTGCTTATTTTGCTTAATGGTTAATCCGGCCCTGCTGGTTCCCTTTTCGAGTCCAGGAAATTGGGTTCGACCAAGATGTGGCTGATTACGCAAAATAAATCAATAAATAACTGTTGCAGTTTCAATCAGCTTTCAGATTACTGTTGTTTAATGTTTTATCAAAAGAGGGAAAAATAGTCACATTAGGTTCCTAAATTAATTAAATCGTATGAAGCGAAAATTCCTTGTCTTTTCTATCTGGACAAGAATTACAGAAAATGGAAATGCGATAACAGTCCGAGTGTGATTTTGAGCAGTAAAAATGCACAATGTTGAATTATTTGCCATTTGGGGGCTGTTCAAGAATATTACGCAAGCAGATTTTTAGCCATTTTTGACCCCCTTACCTTGTCAGCAAAATTTTGTCATGAGTTCTGCTCCTCTGCATTCTAACTTTATTGGTAGGATCAGAGACGAACACAGGAAGGGGGCATAGGGGGTTCGTGCAGCCTACCAAAAGGGTCGACCCAAGTACAATACCTTTATGTGTTATTATAATCAATTTTTGTTAATTTACATGTTATTTGAAGCTATGAACTAAAAATCTTAATAAATTCATTGCGACCCACATCCTCTAAGCCATATAATGATGAATCGCATAAAGGTCCTTGGCCCGCGGACTAAATATGGCTCTGGGGGTTATCTGATGCGGCCTGCCCTCTTCAAACCTAATTTTGTAAAAATGAACTGAGCGGCACATTTACAGATCGCTTAAGTGTACCGTGGTACAATTCCAGAACACTGAAGTGATCCGTGTAACATTTAGAGGTCCCTTGAGTGACATGTGACGTAGTTTTAGAGCACTTAAGTCGCCCCCAGTGCATCACTCAAGTTACCCGCGGCGCTTTCTCAGATTATTTAAGTGATCCGCGGCATATAATTACGGATCACTTGAGTGATGCGTGGCGCAGTTCCAGAGCACTTAAGCGGCCCGGACACATTTACAGATCACTTGGATTCGCGAAACATTAAGTGAGCGCGATTAGGATCCGCGAGATCAGTAATGTGGATCTGTAGGGGACTTATCAATAGGGAGAATGTTAGTTCAGGTGCCCAATAACTATCGAAAGGATTTTTTTTCCGTTTTGGCGCACCGAATAAGATGGCATTAAGAATATTTCATATTTTCATAAAGGTTGGTTGATGACCTAAGCATTATCCACACCCCCCCCCCTTGTCATCAAAAGTCAACAAATCGGAACCCCTCCCCCCCCCCCCCCATCGATGCTGACGTAATACTTGAATGGCTCCGTGTGAGTAAAATTTTGAACTATTTTTTTGAATTATAAAAATAACATAATAAATAAATAAATATAAAACTCTATGCAATGGAATGTGCCTACGTGCTAGACACTTTTATATGTCAATTGGTTATTTTTCATTGATTTTTGAAATGTGTCAAGCAGTGGCGTGTTTACGGGGGGGGGGGGTTAGCGGTCTATAGCCCAGGACAGAAATTTTAAAGAGGTGACAAATTTGAGGAATGAGTGAGCGAGAAAATTAGTGGAATGGGACAAAGGTGGGGGAAATTTGTGTAGCCCACCACAGATCCGCGTCTGCCCAGACAGTGAGGGGACTATGGCAGTGAGCGACCGAATGACTGACATAGAGCTCGTGTAAGCATGCAATTAATGGTCAAATTAATGACCTATGAATCTGGGGGATTCAGATCAGTAAGCGACAAAAAGAGTGACCTACAGAGTGTCTGAGCATGGGACTGAACAAGAGAGTGATTTGAGTGTGTGCAAGCATGTGAATAACCAAAACAGTTTGGAACCATGTGAGACGAAAAGAGTGACCTAGAGAGTGTGTGAACATGTGAGTGAGGAAAACAGTGTGCAAGCAAGTCAGTGACTAAAACAGGGTATGAGCATGTCAATGACCAAAAGAGTGTGAAAACATGTGAGACCAACAGAGTGTGCGAACATGGGAGTGAGCAAAATAGTGCACAAGCTGTGAGTAACAAAAACAGTGAATGAGTATGTCAGCGACCAAAACAGTGATGCAATAATGTATTTACAGGAGTGGTCAAGGCAGTGAATTCTTGGATTGGGTGGTCAAGGAAATTAGACTAGAATGGGGGAAGGGCGGCAAAACCGTAAATCCGCCACTGGTGTGTCACGAAATTTTCGCCCAACCCCTGTAGCAGTTTTCTTTTAAAAATTACTCTACTTTTGCCGAGATTACACTATAAAAGTTTGAAAAAAAAGATCTTTAACAAAACTTGAAAAATACAACCAATATGCTTATTGTGAAAATATAAACTAATACACTTATTGATTTCAAGTTTGATGAAAGAACTTTTATACAATGTTTAACGTTCCATACCGGCTTTAACTAGGGTTACCAGATTCGAAAACTGAAAAAGTAGGAAGCTTGCGTGCGCATCACTTAGAAACATCACTTTTCCAAACTTCCACAATAGATGGCTTCACTATTCTATCTAACAAAAACGGTCACAAAAATTTTTCCGTACACTAAAGGGGCCATTCAAGTGTTACGTCAGCATCGAGTAGGGGGAGGGGGTTTCGGATTTGCTGACTTTTGATGACAAGGGGGGGGGGGGGGATTGAAGGTAGGTTACGTCATCAACCACCACTTTGTGAAGATATGAAATATTCTAAGCTGTTGACGAAATCGGGGGGGGGGGGTCAAAAATAGCTGAAAATCTGCTTACGTAATACTTGAATGGCCCCAAAACAAAAAAAAAACACTTCAATGAAAAGTTATGTTTCAAAGTAGAGAAAAACAATTCCCCAGAAAAAATGAAAAGTCCTACTTTTTGATGCTATTTGAAACATCCTCCTACGATTCGGAAAATTCGCCCTTTGCCCTTTTGTCCTCCTTTTTTCAGGGGTTTCAGAAATATTATTTTTTTTTCTTCTGGGGAAAAAATTTCTTCCACTTCGAAACATATTTCTTCATTGATATGAGTTTTTGTGGGGGCAAAAGGGGAGTGGGCAGATCTAATGTATATATGTATACAGTCGAATCCCGTTATAACGAATGCCAAGAGATCGGAGGTATCACTTCGTTAAAACGAAATTTCGTTATAAAGGAATTCCAGGTCACCTAGCATTGTCCCTATGAAAACTTATTAGGGGGATTAGAAAAGTGTTCGTTAAAACGAGATTTTCGCTATAACGGTATTCGTTAAAACGGGATTCGACTGTATATGAATTGACATCAGTATCATTGTGCTTCCCCCCCTCCCCAGCAATAATGACCCTGCTCTCCCAGACTTCAAAGTCTATCCCCGCCTATGTGTAGGGGTCTTTTCCCACACGCATTCACCAATAGCCTCGAAAAATTCCCAATTTTTTTTCTGTTTCTGCTGGTTTTAGCGGTTCTGTTATAGTTGGGAAAAATTATTGTTATGGCCGGTTCTTTTGTTAGTCAGAGTAGTGTTGCCATTGTGGAAATTTGGATAAGTGACGTCACTAACGGTGCGTGCGCAAATGTCCTCTTTTCTCTGTTTCCGGAGCTCGATACAAAATATATATACATATTATATATGTATATGCCGCTGTGGTGGTCGAGTGGTTATAGTGACGGACTCGCGATGCGAGGATCCGGGTTCGAACCCCACAGTGGTGGTCGGCTGAAGTTGGTTTTCTGTGGTTCCCAACTTCAAGGCGCAAATGCGAGCCGATCTCCCCGTTAGAAAGTCTCGCCACAGAGAGCAACAGTCCTACAACGATAAATCCTTCAATCATAACACTTCACTCATAGTTAGAAAAACTAGTGGCAGATGGCAGCCCTACACATAACAAGCATTACAGAGAAACAACAAAACTTCGCGTCAGGTTTCCCTACACGTACACGCACATTCCCGCATGTACCGATTCGTTGGGGGGGAGGGTGCATGTGTGGTGTAGTAGTAGTAGGTAGGGCCTCCAAAAAATGGCTCAGGGATCCATGATGTTCTTAAGTCAGCCACCTCGTTGGGCAATTTGCCTGTTGTGGCGTTATATTTGTATTGTTTGTATATAATATAACCTCAGAGAAGCCATATATAATTCATTTCTCAGAAGCGGTATTCTTCATTATTCGGAAACCGAGTAAGGAGGATGCCTGCACGCGCACCCACAATGACGTCATTTTCTTTCAATTTTCGCAATAGATCACGCCACTTTCCATTCAAAAAAGAAAAACCCACCACCACCACAATAAGTTTTCGCAATTAAAACAGAATCGCCGTGTATGTAACGGAAATTTGATAAATCCGGTTATTATGCATAGTTACCAACTATTTTTGTGAGTTTAACAAACCTTGTTTTTCACATTTTACTGGTGATTATGTGTAATCCCCAGGTCGTATTGGTACATATGATAAATCGTCAATAAATTATTTAAATTTATTAGAAAATTTGCTCAAGTTTCAGTCTAGGATGATGGATTCGATCAGTGATGTGTTGCTAATGTTTAAAAATGTTGATAAATGTGAAAAAAAGCTAATATTACAATGTTGATAATACTTCATACGATTTTTTATTCTCCCACTTATTTTAATTTACCGTATTTTAACGTGTTTATACGGAACCATTCTCCCCAAAAATTGTGTCCGAAATATAAGAAAGGGTTCCTTATACGCGGATAGTATCATAAATATATATCCTTTTAAACTTTTTTCCAAATTTTAAATTCAACAAAACAGAGGGTTCCTTAAACACGTTAAAATACAGTAATTTAGTTTTTATGGCGGAATATGGGCACTACACCCATCACGTACGGAAGAAATTGATAAATGAATGAATTTAAGTGATATTTTCGCATGATGGCTTCCACACATATTTATCATAATTTATACTTACCAACTTCAATCGAGAATTATGCATAATTATCGGTAAAACGACCAATTTAGAAAAATGTATCAAACTTAAACGATTTGGTAAGCTATGCATAATTAAGCTTATTTAATGCTACCGTCCATTGGTTAATTTTTAGTATACTTTGGATTTCCAGACCAGGCGGAAAGGGGAGCAGGAGGATGATGGCCGAAAATCTATACAATGGTCATGGTCTTGAAACGTCTTGACATTTTGGCATAGGCCTATATTTCTAGCACAGACATTATGAGTTGGAGCAAAAAGAAAGAGAGAAAATCGATCTGTGTCTCCCGCTTGCTTTTAATGAATTGTGCCCTCCTTCTAGTCAGTATTATTACTGCACCTGAAGGAAGTAGGGTGACTTTCTCTGTAGCCTCTCTATATCCTCAGAAGTTTTTTGTGCTCACCCTTGCACAGAAAAAAAAAACAAAACAGCGGAATTGTTATGAGTCACTCAAAAAAAAATACGTGTGTGGGAATGTTAGTATTTAAACGATAATAAAGTCCAAGAATGAATTTAGAAATTCTACAACCCTTGTGTGTTAGAGCAACAACTTCTATAGCAGAAAGTATCCGCGCGAAGCTTTAGATAGAGCAGGCCAACGTATGCGAAATCTTTACTTTTTTTTTGCAGTATATCCAATGACTATCGGTGAAATGAACGATTTCAGTGACGTCACAAGCTTCGCGCGAAGGCTTTCTGGTTGGTGTAGAAAATGTTGGTTAGAGCGACATCAATTCAAGCAACACATGGTAAGGTGCAATACAGACAGAAAGAGAGAGAGAAAAATAGAAATGCCTAGAGTTTTTAGAGGAGATAAGGAAGAGGAGAGAGTGACAGTGAGAGAGATGTGAATAAAAAATTAAACGGATACACAGTGACCATATGTCCCAATAAAATTCGGAACATTATATTTTGGTGTGTGTTTGTCCGTCTTGACCTGGTTTATACAATTGTGAGGTCATCCAAGTATTACGTCAGCATCGATTGGGTGGAAAGGGGCTTAGGGTTTGCTGACTTATGATGACAAGGGGGTGGGAGGGGATGAATGACGCTTACGTCATCAACCTCCCTTTTTTAAAACATGATTAATGACATCTTACTGGGTGTGCCAGAAACGAAAAACCTTTTCCTAGCTTTGTGGTAACATGAATTAAAATTCTTCTTATTAATAAGTCTTCTATAAAATCTCTGAATGTTCCGCGGATCGTCGTTCAAGTGCTCTAGAAATGCGTCTCGGGCCGCTTAAGTGTTCTGGAACTGTGCCGTGGGTGACTCAAGTGATCAGTAAATGTGTCGCGGGTCAGTCAAATGATCTGTGGATATGCCAAGGTAATATTTGAGTGATCTTAAAATGTGCTGCAGTTTGGTCCGCAACGTCTCTGATTCCAATATGCATTAGAAGGTAGGGAGCAGGGCTGGCGAAATGTTGCTGACGGTGTGGGGGGGGGGACCAAAATCTGCTGAGGTAGTACTTGAAATGCCCCGTCCAGTTTTTCAACAATGTTTTAATCTTTACTAAAATCATGAATTGGGATAATTTTAATAACTTTAACTTTATTTAATAATTTTAGCTTTGTCTAATTGTTTATGATAATTATGGTTATAATTTTTAGTAATCATCACACATTTTGAGAGTATAGTTCAATATTAACCCTGAACTACATTTCGATACACAACAATTACCAGTAACCCTTCATTTTTCACACCCTTCAGTAACTTTTTTTTCTCGAACTTTAGCAACAATTGGTGATTTTGCAAAGTTACGGCAACGTTTTTAGTGACAATTGGCAATGAACCTTTTTCCTCTTTTTTAAGATCATTATTTTCAGTATTTCTCTCAATGGAAAACATGGTCACGTTGCCAAAATGAACTTTATTCTATGAAATGCATTTTTGTTTACTGCGATTTGTAGCGGCCCTTTATTTCACCTCGCTTTGGCACTTTTAGCAATAATTAGCAAATTTTTCGAAAATTATATTTTTCGGCTCCGTATTTAGGATCGTAATTTCCAGTTTTTTATTTCATATTATGTTTTCTTAACGTATCAAATTTCCTGCGGACCACCTGTGCAATCGTCGCTGAGCATAGGTTGAGAAACATTGCCTTGTACGGTTTAAGGAAAAATTCACCGCCAACAATTCACATGAACACATAAAAAGATTCCTACCCCAAGGACTCCCACACCGAGGGGTTAGCGCACCAACCTCTCGGTGAGTATAAAAATGCTGCCGTTCGGAATCGGCAATAAATTGTAGGCCCCGGTTTAATTAGCCCTCGTCGCGGAAAATGATCATGGTGTGACAAAAATGACCAACAATTCACTGCTAGGAAAATTCATTGACAACAGTTCGACACGACTCAGTGAGCCAGTAAGTGAGCGAGGAATGACTACGTGGATAAATCGGTGAATAGTGCAGTAGTTAGTTAGTGAGTGACAGGGTTAGTGTTAGTTAGAGACAAAACTAGTGAGTGAGCGAGATGAGTGTGCGGAGTCACCACACAGTCACTGCTTCGGAATAAACATTTATTACGACGACACATAATAATTAGCTTGGTTAATAAAAAAGAAGACAGACATAGAAATTTTTTGAACCTCATGCTTTCGTGTGTAGTGACTCTCTACTGCTGTTGCTGTTTTCTAGACGGTCGTCTCCAGGACTCGGGATCACGTGAGACACTCGAGGTCGTTGACCCGACTCTTGGGGGTCGTCTGCGAGGGACACCACAAGTGAACTAGAGATAGGGTAAGTGACCTAGTGAGTGGGTGGGCGACCAAGTGAGTGAGTATCATGATCAGCGACCCAGTGATAGACTGAGAGATCTAGTGATTGAGCGAGTGACGGGATGAGTGACCTAGTGATTGAGCGAGTGACAGCATGAGTGACCTAGTGAGTAAGTGAGTGACGTAGTGATTGAGTGCGGGACAAGTGGGCGGCCTAGTCAGTAAGTGAACGAGTGCGTAAGAGAAAGTGACCCTGTCAAGGAGTGAGTCGACAACAGTTCGATACAACTCAGTGAGCCAGTAAGTGAGCGAGGAATTACCGCGTGAGATAGAGTAAGCGATGTAGTGAGTGAGTGGGTGACCAAGTGAGTGAGTGTCATGATGGATGATCTAGTGAGTGAGTATCATGATGGATGATCTAGTGAGTGAGTGTCATGATGGATGATCTAGTGAGTGAGTGTCAGGATGGATGATCTAGTGAGTGAGTGTCATGATGGATGATCTAGTGAGTGAGTATCATGATGAGCGACCGAGTGTTATACTGAGGGATCTACTGATTGAACTAGTAACGGAATGAGTAATCTAGTGAGTAAGTGCGTGACCTAGTGATTGAGTGCGTGACATAGTGGGCGACCTAGTCAGTAAGTGAAAGAGTGTGATACAGAGTGACCCTGTCAAGGAGTAACAGAGTGACAACCTAGTTGGTGCGGAAGTAAGTGACCTAGGGAGTAAGTGAGTGGCCTAGCGAGTTGGTGAAATAATGAGCAACCTAGTGAATGAGTAACAGAGGGAGCAGCCTGGTGTGTGTATGTGTGTGTGTGTGATGGAATGATCTACCTATTGATTGATTGAGTGACCTTGTGAGTGAGTGAGCGAGAAAGAACTAGCTCTAGTGAAATGCTCTAAAAAAACTCCCGTGACCGAGCGCTGCTATAACCCCCCAAGCTGTTTTTTATTTCAGTTTTTTCCGGTATTTATTCATGTTTAAAGTTTCTACGGACTTTTTGCCCACCCTGTAGTATTTTAAAATTGAGGAAAATTTAATGTTATGCATTTTGGAAAATTTCCGCACCAACCCCCCGTAAACAAGAATGAAAATGCATTGGTTGTTTTATGATAGTGACATGGTGTTTATTTTTAGAGACAGACTCTGTCGTTTCGAATCAAAAATATTTAGTTGCCTAATTTTTTCGTGAAAATTCCCACGAATGTCACAAAAACGAGGTTCCAATGTTTTAAGGTCAGATTACCTAATTTATAACGTATGGAAGTTCGGAATTTGATAATAAAATTATTCGATAAATGTGTTGGGTCGAAGGGTGAAGTCTTTTTCGTGTGCTTTACACAGAGTTTGCTTCCACAGATAATTTTCTTTCCCTTCTTTCGAGAAATATTATAGTATTAGGTACAAAGATTATTAGTCCAAGTTCGACTTGGTTACGTCACAGGTGGGTGAACGTCGTGTACGTCTTTATTTATTAATTTTTTTTCGGATAAGATATATTTCTTTTCTATTAGTCACTAATAAACCGAAAAAATTCCTTGTGTAGGAAAAAACACGTTGGAATTTTTGAAATTGTGCGACAATATCGTTGCGAAATCCATATATGAAGAGTATAAATGAATAAATAGTTATAACTTTAAATAAACACGCACGCACACGTGTATATATATATGTGTGTGTGTATATTTGTATGTTTTTTGTTTTAAAAATTATTTAATCTTATTTAAAATATTTATGCTCAAATATATATATATATACATATACAGGGCGTCCACAATTAAAATACCCTAATTTAAAGTGGCCTACAGGCGAAACCAGTCATCAGACAATTGTGGAATTTTGTGGCGGACTTCATGAAATGATTTATTTATTTACAATAATAACCCCAGAAGGCATGAAATGCACTTATACAGGAAGAAAAAAAAATAATAATAATAGTCAGTCCGGGAAGCACTTTGCATACTGAGTCAGGTCGAAATCCCCAATAGTGAAAGCGAATCTTGCGTAGGAGGCACATACAAGTTCTGATGGAAGACTGTTCCATATTCTTGCCACACGGCATCTATATCCGTGGAAAAAGCAATCCCTTCTAGCCGTTGGTATTCTTATTTGGAAGCGATGCCTACGTAGGTTAACACTCCTGTCTATGATCTCAAAGAAAGGCTCTCTCGATGGTGGACTAGTTTGGATCACATCTTCAGATCTGCAGCGATTCTACGCCATTCCAGTGAGTGAAAAACCCAGAAATTGAAGTCTCTGGCAATAAGATAGACCGCTCATGCCAGGTATTCGTTTAGTAAACGACCTCTGTGGCTTTTCGAGGAGCTGTATGTCCTTGATTTTGTAAGGGCTCCATACTTGCGAACAGAACTCCAGAGTCGGGCGAACAGAACTCCAGAGTCGGGCGAACGTACACACAGAAAGCATATGACAACGTATGCGCATCACACTTACGGTATGCCGTACGTAACATATATGAAATTCTATTAGCTTTGCAGACTATGCCATGATAACGATCAGTGAAATCCAGAATGCGGCTCATTGCAATACCTAAATCCACGCATGTATCCAATTGCTGTAACGTTTCATTACCTAGTTGGTAATATTCGGGATCGGTGCGTCTACCGAAATGCATTGATCCACTTTTTGATGATGAAATAGGTAGCTTATACTGACACCTCCACTGGAAAAGTTGTTGGCATGCAATTCTTAGGCCCCTAGTGTTTTCCACTGGAGAGAATAACTTCACGTCATCAGCGAGTTGCAATAGAGAGATGGGATGCAATGATGGGAATTTGTTTCGGGGCAAAAAATTAATTGCCCATGTCGCCACCAGAGGACATTTTATTAAAAAATGACACATTTAGGCAAACATTTACAATTTTAACGATTGTTAAACACTTTTACAAGTTACTTCCACATGATGGCCATCACTTTCAGATACCATGTGAAATCGTAAGATGACATGTCCCACAACTGACCGAAGTGAATGTGTGTGGAGGAGCTCCGTCTTGCATAAAGATTGTCTGCAAGGCATTGACGTGCTTGCAGAGCCGGAACAACTTCGTTCTGTGAAAGCAATGCATATCGCTTCCCGGTGATCGAACATGTTACTGGACCTGTAGAGAACGTAACTTCTCGTAGAAGTAGGGACCGAGAATAAATGATGCAGTAAATCCACACCATACCGTCACTTTTGATGAATGCAATGGAACCTCTAAGATAGCGTGCGGATTTTCTGGTTCACGAATTATTGAATATATTGTGTTTTTCTTTCTTACAATCACATGGATCTAAATTACGGTATTTCCCCGACATTTAGAAACAAAAGCCATCGTCGAACTCATACAAAAACAGGTTAGGACCTACATTTCCCCAGCAACTGGCGTTCGCTCTCTTTGCTCTTTGCTATCTCTTTGTTCAGTTCTGAGCAAACTATTTGAAAGGATCATTGTAGTAACATTGCGGGCTATGCCAAAGATCATAATGTCATTAATTAAAAGACCCTATTCTAAAGTAGCCAACGGGCGAAATCAGTCATCAGAAAAGTGTGAAATTTTGTAGAGAACTTCAAAGTGATGGGAATTTGTTACGGGGGGGGGGGGGGAATTAGTTGCACATGTCGCCATCAGAGGGGTTCACTTTGAATACATGTAAATTCATGTGATGTTACGTAGCAGCTGTTATAAAGCCTAGAAACATTCGCGGAGATGTTGTTTCTCAATGTGTTTGCTGCTCACAATGACAACAAGTTTACGAGATCGTGCTTTCTTGGTCAAATTGTTTTACCAAAACAGCAATTCCGTAGTCAGTAACGGCTCTACGGAAATATCGTACTTGGAAGAGGATTCGAAGAGTATCTTAAAATTATAAAAGTCCTGAATAAGAATTTTTGATCATAGAATGTGCTGTAAAATAGTAATATCCAAGGCGGTAGAGGGTGTTTTTTAAGAGTGCACACACACACAATAGCACTTCACCAAAACCAAATATCATATTTTTGTTTTGAAGGATTTACTGCAATATAGCATGTTTTTTTCTAATTTTTTATAATGTGCAAGTTCACAACATGTTTTCTTTCCTATTTTTGTACTCGGGCAACGCCGGGTATTATAGCTAGTTATCGATATAGTACGAGTAACTATCCCTCTATTTGTTCATTCAAAATTGTTGGGAGAAAATTAAAATTCAAGTGAATCAGTGCGAACAACCCCGTCAGGACTGTGTATTGAGATTATTAACGATGAGCACAGCGTTTAAAAGCAAGGTGTTCATCAATTTTACTATCTTAAGGAAAATTCATTATGATTGTACTATGTACAATCAACCACTAGACTTAGAGGGTGCAGGGTATTGTAATGTGGTAGATCTTGTTATGTTGCAATCTGGGTAACTCAAATTCTACCACAAGCCATTATACCGCTTGATAATTGTTTCACGCAACATAACCTTAATGGTTTTGCACCAATGAAAAACAAACTGTAATCTGATCCGAAGGTGCATATTGCACCCTCGAATAATTGATAGCACATATCGCAACGGATCTTTGGGAAAAATATGATGTTAGCTTTTGTGTGAAGTGCTTGTTGAGTCCTCTAAAAACACCCTGTACCGCCTTGGCTATTGCGTTTCCACCGCGCATTCTATGATCAAAAATGCTTGTTCAGGAGTCGTATATCACCTCTTAAAGTTTGTCCCATGAATTTGAAATCACCCTGTATTTCGAATGAAGTGGCCTACGTTAAACGACTCCGAGAGTAAAATTTAACTCTGGGGGGCAACAGGTTGAGTAGTTTTGCTCACAAATCCAGCTGTTTCTTTTATGAATATAGTTGAAAAACTAACCATAAAATATCAATTTCTTTCCTACATTTACTTCCTCTATTAAAATGGATTCCCAACGCGCTTGCTGCGCACCCCATCAAGAAATATTATTCAGTTTACAATGTAAAAATGATTGTTTTTTTAAAGAAACCTCATTAAAAAATCGTCTGATAGATAAATCCTGCCCTATCGGATAAGTGTCGAGGGCTATTTCAATCCAGTGAATTACGATTCCCGATAAATGTAAAGCTCATCCAGTTGATACTTTGCCTTGTTTATATTTTTACGTAATTGCGTATGGAATGACGATAATTATTTGCTTATTCAGTAACTTTTGTCTGCTAAAAATAAATGTCACAAGCTATATTTACGCTTATCTTTCCTTCACTTTTCTGTCTTGTATTATCTCTCATTTATTTTCGTCTCGCAAGTGTTATATCGCGAATGAACCTTACAACCCACTCTCGACTGCACCTGTAGATAAGCGATATCGATTCCCACCACCGATCGTATATACTTCCCCCGATTTGCAGGTTTCATTCACTACTCAAAGAAAATTATAGAATCTCTAGTAATATAGGATTTCAACCTCTGCTGTAGGGTAAGTCGATTCCTAGGATTGATTCCTTTGGAGTTCGTATGTATTATATTCTACTCTTTCTATTATATATCTACCTGTCATGAAGAAAATGAAACATTTTGTTTTGAAACAGCATAAAAAATGCTAGGTTAGATACCCAAAAAAATGTAAATCCTAGGATTTATACAGGAAGCTGCCAAGTGTCTGAAATTGATACTTTTCATGCGTCGTTAATATTACAAAATAACTAATATATTTTTCAATACTTGGGCTGTATCGCTATGCCATTCACAGATATTATAATTGATCATGGATTTTTCAATATTTGATCATGGATTTTGATATATGATTAGCCCTTTGCAGTCCAGAGGTTTTTTGGAACTTCATTGGCACTTTTATAATTCGTTGTGCCCCCGCAAGCACTATTACAGGAAGGCTCCTGGATGCTAGCTATCGCGTTTTTTTGATTATCATCTTAGGACTTTTGCTAAGAAGCCGAATTAACAGAAGGCCTTCCTTTAATCGTAAGGGACCGTTACAACAATGACGTGCGGTTTTTCTTGATGTCGATTTTCCACCTCGACATAAGACGGCAAATAGTTGATTATAACTATTATTAATAATAGTTAATAATTAAGTGAACAGTACGTGAGCCGATTTCCCTTTAAAAAGTCTCGCCCCAGAGAGCAACAGACATATAAACGTTACAAATGTAATTCAATCATTTCACTTCACTTCTGAAATATAGATGGCTGCACTGAAAAATCACACACATCACTAGATACGCACTCAGACTGTTAGGCACTTACGCTTCCGACACAATCAGATGTCGATAGATCTGTGTCGGTATTGAAAGAAACAAACAAACAAACAAAGAAATGAATAGTATTCATCAGGAATAAATCGTTAATGATCAGATAAGTAAGATACACTGAGGTAAGTTGGTCTGATTGTTTTCCGTAGTGCAAACTCAACATAGCACCTGCGTTAGAGAAGTCAACGAAACTTCTTGCACATACGGCTGAAAGTTTTTCAGGTTCTGTTTATGGATAATGTTTTAAACTTATTTTCTGCAGTATCCTCTTTTCAAGATTAATTTTATTTTTTAGTGGTCTTGGTTCTTGCTCCCTCTTTGAGGCAAGTGAGGCTGATTGTGCTTAAAAGCGTTCATAAAATGATGATTCATAAATTAAAGAAGCGTTCACAAAGGAGAAAAATTCATTTGAATCTTAAACATTTAAACATTTTATAATTCTTGAAATACAAAGCTAATAAACAACTTTAATATGGATACAATACAATGTACTTACATTGTACCCTCTCCTCGAGCTGGAGATATCGTATGATTGATATTATAATTATACTTTAAAGTGGTTCTTTTCTTTTGTATGGGAAAAGAAAATATCTACAAAACTATTTTTGGGAGCCGCACATGACCTATGAATTGGGCAAGGGAGCCGCGGGTGACATAAATTTGAGAATCACTGATTTAGACTTTAGTTAGACTAAAGCGTAGTCAGAGAAAAGACTAGTTATTTTATTTATTTATTTTTACAGAACATGAAGACCCAAGGAGCTTTCATAGTTGTAATCATCGCTATTCTGCAAGTCGGTATGTCCATTATCATTCCACCAGATATAAATCTGAGCTGTAAGATTTCGGGTCGAAAATTTCTGATATTTTTTGCAATGTTTTTTTTCTATTATATTTTCCAGTTCAATGTGCTCCTGTTGACGCAGATGGCAAATCGAACAAAGAAGGATGGGCAGTTTGCATAGAAGATGACGTCGACCTCTACCTTGACAAAATCCTGTCCACGGCGAGGCAATCGATTCCAGAACCGATGAGGCTTCCACCTCGGAGAGCTTTCGTGGACCTCAGCGAAGGCCGCGTATGGGGAATGAATTCGATATTCAGGTCGGGCCCGGTAAAAGTCGAATGCCAAAACAACAACCAGACGGCCATCATCACCGGTAACATCACGACTGACGAGATGAAGGTAACGACTATCCTTCGCTATTTGATTCTTGAACGCAAAGCTATAGTACTAACAAAGCCTCCTAGGAGATTAGACTACCACGTGAAGTTTCCTAGGAGACTAGACAACTATATATGTAGAGCCTCCTAGATACCACTACCGAAGTCTCTATCTACGAATTGAAGACTGGTACCATCCGTGAATTTACTCGATTGTTTCTATTTCAGACTCGGTACACGTGGCACAAAAAGATGGCCGTCAGGAACCGTGGCGGCTTCGTCCTCGTAACTTCGAAAGACTTTCAGGTTAAGTTTCGCCTAGTCATCAACAAGACGGAGGGATTGACGCACCCGCAAATGGAAGAATTCAGGATCCAACGCTTCAAGAACGTCAAGGTGGAAATGACGGGAATGGGGCTCTTCTCCTGGGCTATGGGAGAGATAACGACCATGATGTCGGGAGTTCTTGAATGGGCGATGAAGAAATCCATCCAGGGTCCACTCGAAGAGGCTATCCAGAGAGAGCTGCGGAAGGTGCTCCTCACGTGAATCGAAGCACGAGTCCATTTGGCTGAATCTGAGCCTTCCAGTCGATCAAGTGTATCCATTTCCTTTCTGCCAGACGGAGAATCAAGACACCAAAAAACCTTCATCACCTACATGGCGGAATCCTATATAACAATTTGAATAAAACTAAATTCTACTCAATTTTGTTTTGTTTTATGGATTTTAGTCCATAAATTTGAAATCCATGATAAGAACTTTGGCTTTAGATTATTTTTCAATTGGTTGCTCAATCAAATACTAGCTAGGCGATTTCCATGTAAAAACGTAAAACATGTGCATGTGAGAAGAAAGAAAAAAAAAATTCTATTCTTAATGATTATTTCAAAAAGCTTTGAAAGTGACGATAAAACTGTAATCAGTTTAAAGTTGTGGAGATCATTTCGATCACCATTTTTATGAACTGGTAATTGTAATGATTCAGGAAATTAGCCATTTACACACAATACAATTACTTATTAAGTCGGAGACAATTAAGATACGGAGTACGTTTAAGATATTCTTGGGGAGTGTCTGAATTCTTAATGACTAATAAGATTTGTTTCAATTAATAAGTAGTCAGTTCAATAAAACCAGAAAAAGCTAATTTAAATACACTCATGTCCATAAATTAAGGATAATGCCAGCTCCGGCAAATAAAGGTTCAGAAACAAAACAAATGTTACTTATTCATAAAGCCCATTTATTAAACAAAAGATAAAGAACAAAAACGATGGTGTATGTATGATACCATTCATAAAAACTACGCGTTTTGCTCCCTGGACAATTGTAAAAAATATCTCCTTTACAAAAACTTACTATTACATGGTTGGTATGATGGTTAATGCATTGTATGTCTCCCATGCGATGAAATACAGTCCGTATAACGCCTAGGCATGCTGAGTATCAAATTATCGATCTGATCTTGGGGAAGATCACTCCACTCAGCAAGCAATGCTCTCCGAAGTTCCGGTACACGTGTAGGAGGTGGTTGACGGGCTGCAACTCGTCGGACAACCATGTCCCACACATGCGCTATCGGATTCAAGTCAGGTGAGAATGCTGGCCATTAAATACGGGTTATATCCTCAGATTCAAGGCATTCGTTTACGATGTTTGCTCGGTGAGGACGGGCGTTGTCATCCATAAACACAAATTCTGCGCCCATGGCACCCCTAAACAAAAGTACATGTTGTTCCAGAATGATGTCCCGATAAATTTGGGCTTTCATGGTTCCGGTTTGAACATGCAGATCTGTTCTGGAACCCAGTATAATTCCCCCCCAAACGAGCAATGCTGCACCACCGTAACGGTGTCGTTCAATGATGTTGTCTTGGTGGTAACGGGTACCTGGCGTTCTCCATATGAAAGTCCGACGTGAATCAGACTGCAAGCTAAACCTGGTCTCGTCGGAAAACATCACACAATCCCACTGTGACGATGTCCACATTGCATGTTCTCTATTCCAGGCTAATTGCTGCCGACAGCGGAACACATCTGACAGGCCTGCGAGCATATGGACCAATATCTCCCAAACGTCTGTACACGGTTTGCCTTGAAACTGTGGTACCCGTGGCTGCAGATAGCTGACGAGACAGGTCGGATGCTGTGCTCCATCTGCTTCTTTTGGCAGTTACTGCCAAATACCGGTCTTCATTCGGCGTTGTAACTCGGGGGTGACCTGTACTGTAACGTCTACTGACATTTCCTTTATCTTGGAATCGTTGCCAAAGCCTAGAGATGACACTTTGGGCAATTCCAAGTTCCTCGGATACTTCCATCTGAGTACGCCCACATTCCAGGCGGCCGATAAACTTAAAAAATCATCCACATGCGTCCTCTGTGTTATAACTATTCGCTTATGGCACTGAGCGCCTTACAGAACTCTTGTGAACAATTTCACTTCTTTGCCACCATTCCTTATATACCCCCCTCTTACACTCGTCATTGTGACGTACTATCGGCATCATCTGGTGGCTTGATGAAATTTGCATATCATTCTTGCAGATGTGTGTGATAATTCTACAGGTGAAATTTTTACTTTAGATTTCGATTTCCGTGTGATTCTGAATTATCCTTAATTTATGGACATGAGTGTATTTAAAAAAATCCGTTTTTTTATTTTTTCATACCCTGCAATTTTATTTTTTCATACCCTGATCTATGGTAAGGAAAGTGAACGAATTTCGTTAGTAGAAAATGAAGAAAAATATATGAAATTTTTTAGGAAACAACAAACATTTAGACTCAATAGAATAAGTGAGATTTACAAAAACTGAGAAAGATAATACAAGCTTATACTTCGTTTCAAAATGAAACAAGTATTGCAACATTACTATTTACATGGTGGAGAACAGGTGGGTTTTTGTATCCATTGGTAAATCAGTTGGTAAAAAGATTCAATTTCTCAATAAATTGGTTTTATTTTTTTTGATGACCTGCTGCATCTTCTACATATGCACTGGGTGTCCCTTAAATTCGTGAGTTGCTAAAAAATTCCAGGAATTGAAATATTTGAATGCAGCTTGCAAAAAATCGTTATTCTTACGAAGGAAGGTATTTTAGATTTTTTTTGTACAGAAAAAAAAATTAGTTCATATTTTTAAAGTTTTGTCGACAGACAGGACCGCATGAAAGCAAATCGCAGAATTCCGTGGAAAAATACGTTTCAGTTCTCTTCTGTGTCCGAAACGTTCGTAAAGCTTCAGACGGTGATTCATGACTGAGGAAACAACTTCATAAATAGTGCTTTATCTACCAATGTTGGGCGCGCTGTAGCTCAGGCCGATACGATACTCGCCTAAAATATCAAACGATGTTTAGAGCTGTCGCGAGATCGATACCCGGTTCGTCTTTGTCAGAAAAATTTCCTGACACAGGAGTACAACAGAAATGGCGACATGACCGCAGAAAAAATTGCTACCGCAACGAGTCTCCCATCGAGGGGTTAGCGCACCAACCTCTTAATGAGTATGAAAGACAAGCCTGCCGTCAGCCCCGTCATTTGCCCCCCCCCCCCCGGCTTTTGAAAATACACTAAGTAAAAATGGTATATATATATATATGTACAAATATATACATACATTGAGTACATGTGCTTTGCTCCCCCCCACCTGGAAAAAGTTGAAATGACGGCCCTGCCTGCCGTTTGGAATCGGCAATAAATTGTAGGTCTAACTTAACCCTCGTGTGCAGAAAATCACCGTGGTGCGACAAAAATTATAAAATGATCTACCCTAATGTTAATATCAAAATATTTATCTTATGTAAGCACCAGCATAGGCGTAGGATTTTCCCGGGGGGGGGGGGGGTGGATTCAAAATTTTGTTTCTTCTGTGTGTGGGGGGGGGGTATGTTTTTCCTGCAAAATAACATTGTAATCTCGACTCGAGGGAGGGGAATTAGAAAAGGTCTTTCATGCGCCAATGAGCGCCAGTAATGGGGAAATGGACCCAAATGATGCCGTGGTAAGATGCTCATCTTCCGGCATAGGTTACTGTCAGTGTCCACGGATTAGAACCGGGGGAAGAATATAGAAATTGCCCTACAACCTACCGAGATAACGCCTTCAATTTTCTCCAACTCCAATGCTAGTAAATTGCCGCATGGCGATATGACCAAGTTGGTGGCAAGTTTGTGATAAAGTAGTAACGGAAAAACTCAGAAACGAGCTGTCAATGAAACTTGCTATTTCATAGGACTCTGGTTTGAACATTTCTGATCTGATTTCGTTTAGCATCCTCTATCGACAAAAGTTGAAGTAATTTGTTTATTTGTTTTCCCCTTCTTTTGAAAAAAACTTCCTCATAAAAAAGTTCGTTTTGCAAACTGCATTCGATAAAATTGAACTACAATACTAGTTTTTTTCAATTTTTATAAATTTTTGAACTATTTAAGAATTTTTATATACGTTTAATTTTCAGTAAGATAGTAAAATTGATGAACACCTTGCTTTTAAATGCTGTGCTCCACGTATACTCATCGTTAATAATCGCGATACACGGTCCTGACGGGGTTGTTCGCACTAATTCACTAGAATTATAATTTTCTCCCAACAATTTTTAATGAACAAATAGAGGGAGAGTTACTCGTACTATATCGATAACTACAGGGTGATTATAAATAAACTATCCCGACATATGGGCCCCTTACTATCATACCATTGACAGAAATTGAATGAAATTTTGGCATAAGGTATTTTGAGGTATGCGCTCAAGAATGACATGGAAAACAACAGTGTCACTCTTAACAGTTACGGTTACAGTGAGAAAATTTCGAAAATATCAAATGGCAACACCAAGTTTTTTGTATTGGAATGCGATCTCCATACTGAAAAACACAAAATAGCGTTCGAACGGTAACTGTAGCATGGAAATCACCGGCGGTAGATAGGCTAAAAGTGAGGACAACCAATAAGGACAGAGAAGCAGCATAAAATAAAGCATTTTATTGTGTTTTCCACATGACCTTGTGGAGGACTAATCAGGCTGGGATCTCAGCCGAAGAAACGGTGTGACGAATGAAACAAACATTAATGCTCTGGTGAACGGCAAAGTCGTTTTTACTTTTTCCTTGCCTAGCTCCGGGGATTTTCGTGCTACAGGTGCCATTCCAACGCTATTTAGTGTTTTTCAGTATGGAGATCGCATTCCAATACAAAAAACTTGGTGTTGCCATTTGATATTTTCTCACTGTAACCGTAACTGTTAGAGTGACACTGTTGTTTTCCATATCATTCTTGAGCGCATACCTCAAAATACCTTATGCCAAAATTTCATTCAATTTCTGTCAATGGTATGATAGTTAGGGGCCCATATGTCGGGATAGTTTTTTTATAATCACCCCGTATTTCTCGTATCGAAATACAACCATCTTTACATCACACTAACATTGATGAGGTGAAAAGCATTATTAAACATCTCAAGACAAAAAAAGCTCCCGGACGTGATCTAATTTCCAACAAAGTACTACAAAATGTATCCAACAATATTATTGAATACATTGTGTTGCTCTTTCCTACAATCTCTATTTGGTATTTCTCCAACATTTTCGTATAACATACTCAAATTCACGAGACAGTATCTTTGTGCTCGATCTTTTTGGGTTCAAATGAATGATTCAGTTTCAAAGTCTCGAGTTGCTTCCAGATAATTTCTTTTTCCTTCTTTCGAGAAATATTTTAGTATTAGGTACAAAGATTATCAGCCCAAGTTCGATTTGGTTACATCACAGGTGTGTGCACGTCATGTAAGTCTTTATTTATTATTTTTTACGATAAAAATATATTTCTTTTCTTTTACTCACTAGTGAACCAAAAATTTCCTTTTGTAAAAACATGTTGGAATTTTTGAATTTTATGAACTTCTCTCCATTGATTAGGATTATCAGGGTCTGGATCATCAATTTCTTCATTTTTTGAATTATTTCCAGAGTTTCCGATATTTTGTCCTGTAGTTCCCGCATTTCCTACGGTACTTGTTGATGGTATAGCTTTAGTGACATCGCTCCTGTGCGTCTTATTGCTGGTTGAGTCCTGATTGGCTGTAGCAATGACGTCACAAGTAGCTGTTTGCCCATTGGCTGGAGCGACTACGTCATTACTTGCTGTTACAGCATTGGCCAAATCGACCTTTGATGCGCTGGCCACAGCGTAGGCACTAACAAGTGGGGATTCGTTTGAACCATCATTACACAGGGTACCCTGGGGCACCTCACACCTTTCTACAATAATGGGCTCACAAATAATGTCCTTCGGACCATTATCTCTCTTCTTTTTCTTCTTATTTCTCTTTTTCTTCTGACCTCCCTTTCCATTGACGCTATTTGCATCGTCATCAGATGATTGACGGGGAGAAGGGCTGTTTTTGCGAAATATACCACAAGATGATGCCTCGGCATCGAGCACTTCACCCAGTTTCCATATCATAGCATCCTCAATTTCGTACTTGTCATAATCAACTTCACAGTTTACGAGCCTAAAGCCCAGTTCAATAAGTTCACAGAAAGAATTGTTACCACTGCACGCGCCTCTTGAAGACGATTTACTCTCTGCATGTCTCGTACGGGACGAATGCATGTCGAGAGTTTTTAGTATGGCGACTATTAGGTCGTGTCTAACACTAGTTTCGTTAGGGGCTTCGTCGTCGTCACTACGTGCGTTCATATCATATTCAAGTAATGAAATATAAGCATTAGATACCTTGTCCCATGCCGCACGATGGCTGGCAAAAGAAATCCCATGCAAAAAACACAGTTTCGACATACTCTTACTTCCCATTTTCAAGCGCACTGACTGCCCAACAAAAATGAAATCGGCATAATCAGAAGACTCACCCCTCACAGCAACCCACGGCGACGAATATTTTCCGACGACGAGGCTGAAGTCTAGTCCTCAGATCACGAGTTACGAGAGTTAATTAAATTTTTTAATTAAAAAAAAATTTGAATTTTTATTAAATTTAATATTGAACTAAAATATTTGATACAGAAAAAAATTCGAAGGGAGTAGTAATAAAGGGAGTTAAATTACTTTGAATTAATAATTTCATACAAAAGGAGTATTATTAATAATAATAATAATAATTTATTACTGCCGTAAATTATATGGCATTTTCTTCGGTTTGATTTCTATACCGCAGCAAGAGAATGCCACCCGCTAGCAATTAGCCATTCTTCTTCTGTTTACCTTCTCTTATAGCCATCGTCTTTTTTACTTTCTCGACAAAAGCTACTCATATGGGCTTTTTAAATAGGAGACAAATGCAGTAGTGACAAATAAAAAGATTGAGCATGCCTGCTTGTCAAGTTTGCAGTTACGTCTATAGCCACCTTAAGGGCATGCCCCGTTTTGTCAGGTTTTTCATTGACATTTCTTTCCTCTTACACTGAATATTTTCAAGCGTGTCATACATAACACACTAATATCAGTCGTTGTTTCATTCAATTAGCTGGAAATACCAGTTTCGCTTTTCCGACACTGAGTAGGAGGATAGGGACTGTGTAGGTCCCATTATAAATATTATTCGTCTTGGTGGGTGCTATCACCTGCTCGAAAGCAAATCACTGGGAATATTCACACCGGGAAAAAATTGCTTCAATCAAAATAGCAGATGTGAACACAAACAATAAGAACGTTTTTGAAATCCAAAGTTAGAGCAACACCATTGTTACGACGAATCCGTGTGCCGTAATAACTCGTGGAATATATATATCAGCAAGGCGTGAACGCGCATTGTTATTACTCTCATTTTCCAACATATATAATTCAAGTGGGTGTTCATCTTTACTCGGTATTAACGCTTAGGAATTTATTTTTCTCGATGTATACGATTATTTAATTTTTCATACAGCATTTTCCTTGCCAACAGTTGATCCTGGAAGCACACTTCCAATTAGGAAAAGTATCCGAATAACGTGTAGAATTTAGATTCATCATTCACGTTGAAAGGGGTTGTATAGCAAAAAAAAAAAAAAAAACAACCTAATCTTCGCTCCTTGGCAACATACTTCAGTGCTTTAAATAAGTACATTTTTTTGTCACTTTTCTCCAATTTTTTTGCTTTTAACTGCATATTTTTTTTCCATTTCAGTGCATATTTTTCTTTTTCAGCTCATATTTCCACAATCTTTCATTTTACATGTTTTTCTATATTCTTATATATGCGCACTTTAGAGCATATTTCGGTATTTTCAAATGCATATTTTGACTATTTTTATGAATTTTTCTTTCATTTTTCGGCAATTTCAAATGCTGATATAGTTGTGTTTTTTTTTTTCATTTTTTCGTTTCTTTCTTATTTTTTAGGACATACTTTGGCTTATCATATGGATTCGTTCTCATTTATCGCAATTTTTTTTTCATTGCATACCTCGGCATTTTCACATGCAAATTTATCTTCAGTTTCAGCGTTCCTAAGTGCATATAATACGGGCTCTATAATCATCATCAAGACTGACCATGCCCTTCCCCCTTCCCCCAGTTTCCAGATTAGAGTTATGGTGAAAGATTTTTATGAATAGGTTGATACAAGGCCGAATGAAAGCCTAGCAAGGCTAAGTTGCACTAATACTTGACCTTTCAAGCAATAGTGCACCTTATAAGACAGGGCTCGGATGATTGTACGACAGGCCAGAACTACCCCATTTTCATCATTGTCCTCCATCCAACGCAGTTCAACGAAACGACGCACCTCTCCTCTAGTTATACGAAGTACGGATGACTGGATACCGAGGGAAGGTAATTGGAGAGGATAGTCACATACTTCTGTGGGGAATCGAACCACCAACCTCGCACTTTCCGCATGCATGCTCTGTCATTAAGCTACAGAGGACATACATCTTCTTCCCTAAGAACACTGTGTTCCTTTAGGCCGAACGGGACTACTCAATGCGTAACTCAGCAATAGCTGGAAATCATATTAGCCTCCAGATGGCGACGAAGAACGAAACGATGTTTCTAACTGTTGCTCAGTTATGAGGCTATCTATTGCGCAGTCCTGTTCTGCCCAAACGAACACAGTGTTCTTACGATAAAAAGATGTCTGACCTATGTAGCTTAATGGTGGAGCACACGACCGAAAATGCGAGGTTGGTGGTGCGATTCCCCACAGAGGAATGTGGCTTTTCTTTCCTATTATCTTCGCTTGGCATCCAGTCATCTGTACTTCGTACAACGTGGCTCTTTCTTACCTTGCCGGAGATGCCTGGGATCACCCATCTCCGGAGACCGAAGTGCTTGCGACAGAGCCTGGGTGTCTCGCGGTTTTTCCAGCCTCTTCTTTACACCACTATTTATATTTTATGACCAGTAAGATTTTGCATAGAAATGATATCAAGTACTAGGTACATTTATAGCATTGACGAAAGTTTAGAAAAAATAATTTTTCTGTCTTTCCAGAATCAAGGTCTAATCAACACCACCACCAGTATGAAGATTATGTATGTACTTTTTGTATGTCTGCTGTTCTGCGCACTTGGTAAGTTCAATGTGCTGTGTACGTTTCGATCAATAATTCCAAGAATATAGAAATTCAGTCAAACTCATATAGAGCTATGCTGTCACTAAACGTGTAAAAGTGCTGGTTTAAGGATGACTGGTGTCATGAACCAGGAAAAGGCAGAGAGGCATTCCACGTACGGCTGGGCTGGACAAATCGCAAACAAAATCTAATCGCCAGAATTTTTTTTTTAAGTGCGAAAAACTTTTGTATTCAAACAAAAAGATCCAAAATTGACTTTTTCACAGCATAGTAACCCAATATTTCATGTTGGCAGATATGCGGCTATAAATTCCGAACATTTTGCGCTGCTCTCAGCCTGCAACTTAGTAACTATGCAAAGAAAGTTTTAGGCGTCAATACCAATTTATTAGTCACCATGGCATCTGCGATTTGTCCAGCACTGATTTACGGTGGCTCTGGAAGCTCAAAGACTGCACCCATACAGTTTTTTTAAGATAACGTGATCCCCACGTATTCCCAAGGGATCAGCATGATCCGTCCAGGGGAATTGTTAGTGTTAGGTTAGTAGACATTCATGCTCGAACCGGGATTCGAACCCAGACCTGCTCACTCAGAAGCTAGTACCCTAACCACTCGACTGCCGGCGGCAATTTTCCACAAGGAGCATACATACCAGATCGAAAAACCTTTGACCAATTGAGTCGGTGTCTGCGATGCAGTATTTTTGTGGCGCTCTCATACTCCTGGCACGCCCTGTATCCTGCATGTCTCTAAAAAGGGAGCCAGTTTCACTAAGACACGTGTATAATAGTACCTTAGAATAGTGTCTCAGGTCAATGAAGTGGCTTGAGAATGTGCCGCGGAGACTATACTTAAGTGATCTGAAACAGTTCCCTGAGGCACGTAAGTGAATAAATGTGCCGCGGTGATCTCGTGTTATGTCACTTAATTCATTTTTACAAAATTATGTTCGATGTCACTTGCCTTATCAAATGACTTCGACGGCCACATTTGGCCCACGTGCCAAATGTGGAGCATGTAAGCTCTGGAAGCTTAAAGACTGCACCTATGTAGAATGTTATCCAACGAGACGCATGTCAGATCGAAAAATCTTTGTGCGATTGAAACGGTGTCTGTGCGACACGGTATTCTTGTGGCGCCCTCACACAAGTGGCACGCCGTGTATCCTGTATGCCTCTTACAATGACGCCCGTTTCACAAAGACACCGGTGTATAATACACCTTATACTTCCTCGTTTTTGGATGTGACATTCCTTTCGTTGGGATACGCTGCCGACGTAGGTCGTTCCCGTCTCTAGCAACGTACATTCACCCACGCAATATTGCGCCCAAACGCCATTGGAACAAATTTAGACAAGTTCTTTGTGGTTTTCCCCCTCTCTTCCCAATCGCGAAACTTTATAGTGACCCTATCAGTTGAAGTTGCTTTTCCTCTCCCTCCTTTCTTTGTATATTCCTGTTAATGGTTTATTTCAAGGTACCTTTGTACTCTATGCATGTAAGCGGGAGAGACAATGCATGGGGTGAGGGTGAAAATACATTCTAAAGAAATTCTCTCATCTACCTCCACCTATTCTGCTTTTTCCTTCTATGTACTTTTTCCTTTTCCTTCCTTTTTCTAATGCGGGGTTACTTTAGAACGAGGTTACTAGATTTATCTCCGATTCGCCAAATATAGATGATCCAGATTTGTTGCCAAAAGCTTGTACGTGAAATGGTTAAATGCATGTTTAAGTATTTGCGTCGTGGATCTAGCCATCCTCTTCGCAATCCACGATAGAAATGCAAAAACAGCATAAGTTGCCAAACCAAAGCTTTGCACGTTCAATGATAGAGCCGTCTATCTATTCATGACCACACGCATCGCATGACGAGAATATCTTCTTACAAGTATATACCATGTATTTTCTCCCTCACGCCTCAAAGTTTTGCCCATGAGTTCTGAATCCCCCGTGTATGGATTTCAGATAAATCAAATTTCTATCTGGGTGATTTTGATTCTGTAGAATGTGCGCTGTCATGTTTCTCAAATTTACATCTCTCTCATTTTCAGCTTCTTCCATGCGCATACTCGTTTCCAGATACAGATGCCCTTATTTGCAGGGAAGAATCGATTGCCGAACAACTTGCCAGGATCAAGGATATCTTACGGGCGACTGCGGTCATTTCAAAAATCATTTTTGCTATTGCCGAGGCAAAATAGAGTAGACAAAATAGACTAAGATCCCAATCATATTGTGATCTGGTTCTTGAAAGATTGCATCATGAATTGTCAAAACTGCAAAGCAATTTTTCTGAGGAAAATATCTTGCAACTTGGAGTACGCAGATTAATAATTTCGTCATAGGAAAATAAACAGCATATTCAGCATTGTCATGTAGGGTGTTTATTGAATTTACATTACACAGTACAATTATTCAATCTTTACACTTCACTGATAGGTAGAAAAACTGATGACAGATGACGGCTTTACACATATAACAAGTATTGCACAGGTACATTCCAATATGTACCAATTCATTAGCAGTTCCGCAGAGGAATGTGGACGACGTGCATACGTAGTAGTAGTAGTAGTGGCCTCCAACATTTGTGGATTCCTACCAATGGAGGAGTGGACACACTGCATGCGCATGGAAGGTACTGGGCCAGTCTTGATACGAGTGTGACGAGAGAATCTCGTCTATATGCCTACTATCACTCCTCAAAGTTTTGCCCGTGAGTACTGAACCCCCCAACCCTTACAAATTAATATCAGATAAATAAAATTTCTATCTGTGTACTTGCAGTTTCTTCCGAATGTGCATGCGTGCGAGCGTTTGGGTCTCTAGGTGTGTGTTAGGGCGCCGCTGTGGTGGTCGAGTGGTCATAGTGACGGACTCGCATTGCGAGGATCCGGGTTCGAGCCCCACCGGCGCCACAGTGGTGGTCGGCTGAAGTTGGTTTTCTGTGGTTTGCAACTCCAAGGCGCGAATGCGAGCCGATCTCCCCGTTAAAAAGTCTCGCCACAGAGAGCAACAGGCCTACAACGTAACAAATATTCAATCATTATTACACTTCATTCACAATTTGAAGCATAGATGGCAACACTGAAATATCAAGCACAATACTAGCTACACACTCAGACTGTCAGGTGCACTCACTTTGTTCCAGACTCTGCCACGAAGCTGGGCTGGAAGAGATCTCGGCAACGGGATAAGTCCGGTGGCAGAGCCCGTGGCGTTCATTCATGTGTGCGTTAGGGCGGGCGCGTATTGGGTGGTGCTCATGTTTCTTAAATTTCATTTCTCTTTTCAGCAGACACTTCTTTGACTTCCCGAAACTTAACTTAACTGCTCTAATGGTCTAGATTGCATGGCTCGTTGCCGCGACCGAGGATATCCTGGGGTTCATTGCGATACTGGAGGGCCTACCAAAGATTATGTATGCTATTGCCGCGGCGAAAAATATTGAGGCTGAGGTCACAATCACATTGATTCTTGGTATAGATCATTTTTCTAGGGGAAATATTTTGTAACTTCCAACTATGAACACAGGTTAATTTTGTAATTCGACAATAAACAATATATTTTGCATTGTCACGGGCTGTTTTTATTGAATTTACGTGACCAAACTTTTAAAACCAATTATGTGACCCAACCTGACGCTTTTCTTCTTTCCCAGTTGAAGCGTCGAGCTTTATCTCATCTAGACGAATCTCGTCTAAAAAAGCCAGGAGAAGGACATTTAATGTATTGTTTTCCCGGATGAACCTAATTTGTGATTTAATTTACATTTCTAATTGATTCAAAAGGAAGTTCAAGAGATGTCTACGCTCTTCTTGACCTTTCCAACACAAAATTTGATAGGTGTCAACTACCGGTGTAGGATGTTTTCCAAATGTCAGGAATGGAATAAAAACATGGGGGGAAATTCTCATCTCACAAAATAGTATTCATAAAAAATATTCAAAATTACAAAAAAAGACGAAATATGAACTTATACCGGTCCTAAAAATATACATTATTCAATAGAAAAAGAATATATATTTTTGTAATGAGGAAAATGTATTTCATCAAATTTGGAGCTTCTTGAGACGGGATTGTATTATATTCAGTCGAAAGTAACTATTATTTTCAATTCAAAACTTTGAAACATATTGTTTGGAAAATAAAAATCAGCCTCTTAATAAAATCAAAACTAGTCAGGATAAAAGCGATTGTAAATACGGCAGGTAATGAGTGTTAGATAATGTATAGAATAAAAAACAAATATTCATTGAGTTTCATGAGTGAAACAAAGATGGCAGCACTGGACGCTTTGGATATTTTGATGATGTAGGCATTGTTACCAACCGTCCTTCTTTTTGATGTCATTTCAAGTGTCCTCCTACGTTTCTAAAATTCGCTGTTTTGTTCTCCTTTTCAGGTTTATCGAATTATTTTCCTTTATTCTTTCTTGAAAAAAAAATTCCCACTTTGAAACAAAAAATTCTGTGGTGTTTGGTCAGAACATGGTAACTGCAAAATCACATTTCTGAGATATAAGAATTTTCATTTAAAAATCAAAAATAAATCATATAACACAAATACAAATGAAAACATCATACATCAGCTTGTTGTTTAGCCGTACGCGCGTACTTGTGCATTTATCTCACTTCTAATTACTTGTTTAGTGAGACTTACTTTTAGATCGAAAATGTATTTTTTGGAGATATCGTGTTCTGACCAAACACCGCAGATATATTTTCTGCATTGTTACGAGTGGTTTTGTGGGTTTTTATCCCACGCGCAATCACCAATAGCTATGGAATTCCTAGAATTTTTTCTGTCTCTGCTTTTTTTTAGCGGTTGTTTTAGACTTAGGAAAAATTATTGTTATGACCGCTTTTTTTTTTTTTTTATGGGTAGGAATAGTGGCGCCATCTATTAGGATAAATGATGTCAGTAAGGGTGCGTGCAGAGGTGTCCTTCTTTCTCAGTTTCAAACCCTAATCTATTGTCTCCAGGTTGGAAAACTGAGAACATCAACTAAGATGAGATCATCAACTGAGATGACATCATTGTCTCCCATTTTCTCAACAGATGACGCCACTTTTCTTCCAAAAAGAACCCATCGCCATAATAATTGGAGGACCCAACTAAAACCGAACCCACTGTATATGTTACTGGTATTTGATAAACCCGGTTATTACGCATAAACACCGGCTATTACACATAGTTACCAACCATTTTTGAAAGTTTAATAAATTTTATTTTTCACATTTTTCCGGTGATTGGAAATTTTGCTTAAATTTCAGCCTAGGCTGATTGAAAGTTGTCAATCAGTGATGAATCTTACGTTTAAAAATTCTCACAAGTGTGAAAGAAATATGTTCTTATTCTGATATTCTTCAATTTTATGCATTTGTGCACATTTAATGCTGTAACACCAGACATGGTCCACGCTCTGTCCCAAGAGGGATGTAAGCGTTTTACCCCGAGGGGCTGGACCACGCTGGGGATGCACATTTAATACTGAAGAAGGTCAAAATTTGCGTATAAAATCCGTTCTCTTACTTATTAAAAAGGTTATTCGAACTCACCGATATGTTGTCAATAAATAGAGGAGCAAATATCAATGATGTAGTAGATGCTTGTGAAGTACAGCTGTCATAATCTGCAAAAAAGCAATATGTCGCTTCTACAGTTGTCAAGATTATTTAATGTTGCCTTACATTGGTTTATTTTTTCTTCCTTCAGACTTTCAGACCAGGCGGAAAGGGGAGTGGAATGATGACGGCCAAACAGCTAGCTATACAATAGTCCCTACAGTTTGACACATGCCTAGCACAGGCATTATATGAGTCATATGAGTCATACGCCCACATACAAAGCGATATGTATGAGAGAGGCACTACTACGTAGCTAAAAATTCCTACCTAACTATTTGCATATTTACGCTCGAAAATTTCGTGAAATTTGGCGCCCCGCTATCGTGATGCGCTCTTGTAACCAGACCCGCCTGCCCCCTCCCCCCACTACTTGCGGCCTTGCTTATTGGTAATATTATGACCATTCTAACATTAAATGATTTCTCGTTGGAGTTTTGTTACAGCGTTTATCTCATCAACCGTTCGTCGTAGTGGTACGGTTCTAATTCTAAAAAATCCTCAAAATGTGACCAGAAATCACCCTGTACGAGTTTTGAGGATGAAAATACAGTGTACACAAAATAAGAAATGTAATTTTTGTAGGATTTCCGCCCCTGTCCTCTATCTTCCAATTGGACAGTTGTTGCTCTTTCTCTTCCGAGTCCAACAAACAAATCACATGTTTTAACTGCATTATTCTCCGAGATATTTAAAATCAAAAATCGAGACAGGTCCGGGCATAGGAGAATTTTGCGGTCCTATGCAAAAGTATTTTTTGCTGCCCCTCTAAAAATTTTTTATGTAGTTGCTCCCCGACTTACAAACGTTTACGAACGCAAATCTTGAAAGGGAAATTTTTTTTCATAAAAACGCATTCTATTACACATTCATTTTTTTTTCATTATTTCAGGAACGCGTTGATAGTGTGGATCGTAATCAAACACGATCCATTCGGAGGGAATCGCATTTAAATTAATTTCACAAAATTCATAAATTATTAATAATAATTAGCGTCGTCCATTTTGATAACTTTGATCATTTTTTGAATTTTTTACCGTTGTTTTTGTTTAATTAATGTAAATTAACAGAAGTAAAGGAATCAAAGAAACTGAAATGACCTCCACAAGGGTGGAGCTGACAGGCAGGATCGTCTTAAGAGCATCATGGCTCCTCTCCCCCGAACCAAGGGATTTTTTTGGAGGCCCTACCTGAAAAACTACGTCTCGTTTTTCTGAGGTACCACTTCTCTTGCGGCCCTTCGAGCACGGCCCGGGGGGGGGGGTAGGCATGCGTTAAGACGGCACTGCCTAAGGTTCGCACCAGGACCAGGCGTCCTACTTTTTAAGTTTTGAATCTGGTAACAATATATGAAGACCACATAATCCGTATTTTCGATCATCCATATTGTCCGATTTTTTTTTTTGGAAAGAAATAACTATTTTTCCTACATAAAAAAATCGATTGTTGCAAATTTACGAATTTTGTCACCGAAATTTTCGTCTCATAAAAACATTTTATGCTAAAAAATAACGAAGAACTCTCTATTTTTTAATCATTGCATGAGTTGCCTGAAATTTCGAGATCAGATGGCAGCACCAATAGCTGACTTTTGCTGACAAGGAAGGGGGGGGGGTTCAAAATGGCTAAAAATTTGCTTACGTAATACTTGAAAGGTCCCTTACATTTCTGGATCAAAAAATAAATTTCCTTTCCAAAAAAAATTTTTACCCCGCAGTGCTGAGAACGGTGTCCCCCAACATCTTTCGTCGGAACATCACGTGACTTGGTGAAAACTAACACGATCCCCCGTTATTTCCTTATGGCATCCACAGGAATTTGAAACAATAAGTGAAATAAATTATTTCAGCATTAATAAAAGGTAATTCCAGCATTTTAATGAAAGATAATTTCAGCATTTTAAGGAAAGATAATTTCAGCATTAATGAAAAAAATATTCCAGAATTAATGTAAGAGAGAATAATAAAATTAATGAAAGATAATTCCAGAATAAAATTAATGAAAGATAATTCCAGAATAAAATTAATGAAAGATAATTCCAGAATAAAATAAAGAGATAATTCCAAAACTAATGAAAAAGAGATAATTCCAAAAATAATGAAAGAGACAATTCCAGAATTTATGAAAGAGACAATTCCAGATTCAATGAGATATAAATTCAGATTCAATGAGATATAAATTCAGATTCAATGAAAGAAGTAATTCCAGCATTAATAAAAGAAACAAATCCAGAATTAATGAAAGAAAGTTCAAGAAATAATGAAATAAATAATTAAATCTTTTTTCACCTTTAGGTGAGTTATCTGTCCTTTTTTAAATCTTTATTATCCAATATTAAGAGACCGAACTGTACATTTCAATGGGTAAATAAATTGTCAGGCGGGAAGTTTGTTTTCACGGAGTCACGCGATTTCCTTGCATTTCATGGCGCTGCCGTCGCGCCGGCTGGATGCTTCCTCCAGTAATATAAACCATATGCAAGCATGGAGGTATTATGGATGCAAGCCTCAGAATCTCTGTCGTCTGCTTCTCTTAAGGTTACTTGTTTTGGACTTCTCCTTGTGTCCTTCAAAAATAACCGAACTGGAAGTTCAAACTTCCAGTCCTGTTTGTGAGCTTGGCTTGTAGGGAACCGAACAAACCGTCTGTCGTCTGCTCATTAAGAGGTTCTTTGTTTTGGACGTTTCCTTATGCTCAAATAAAATAACCGAACTTTCAGTTTGAATTTCCAGTTCAGTTTATGAGCTTTGTTTATAAGGAACTGAGCTGTGTAAATAGGCTGACCATATTCTCTTGAAAAAAATACGGGAAAATACGGGACATTGCCAATTATCGCCAAAAATGATGCCAAAAGCAAGAAAAGTCGCCATTTCATGCTAAAATAAGATAAGTTGCTTATCCTGGAAAACGAGCGCCACTTCAAATTTCAGTAAATTTAAAAAAAAGAAAAACAAATATTTTTGGGATGAATATCCTTGTTCATAATCGTAATTATCGTAATGCAATTTCTGAGTTAGACAGATAATTTGTCCTGCAGCAGGAACCGCAAGGCTGGGATATTTGTTGGGGCCTTAGAGGCCAGATTTTTCACTGGTCCCTCGATAAAGAATTTATAGTATGAAAAAAAGCAAAAATTATACGTATATAAGAATCGTGGCTGAAGCCGTTCAGCCCTCCACACAGGCCGTGCGACCTGTGCTGCCACATGGGGCACCTCTCTAGGAAACGGGTTCCATTTTTGTTTGATGCTCTAAGCATGTTTTTTTAGCCTTCTAAGCATGTTAGCCTTGAAATAGCATTGAAATTCACAGAAATTGATTATAGTAATGTATAAACTATTTTCTTTGGAAATTTTAACTTTTTAAAATATTTTCTTGCATTAAAAAAAACATTTTTGATCTTCTGTGGGGGTGGAGCGATTCACAAGCCCCATGCCCCCCCCCCTCTCCCCACGCGTTCATCTCTGATCCCAATATGCGTTAGGAAGTAAGGGCAGTACTGACGAAATTTTTCTGACATGTCGGGTAGGGGGTGGGGGAGTCTGCATTTTGCTGACAAGGGGCAGGTGGTTAAAAATCTGCTGACTTAATACTTGAACGACCTCTTCTTCGGATACATTCGAAACATCACAACAAAACTATTCCCCTTTTCTACAGATAGTTTACCATGTTGCACTTGAATTTTGACATGAAACTTGGAATTTTCATTCTTCTCGGACACTTACCTTTGTTGAAACTCCTGTATAACAAGACGATATCACCTTTCCTGAGGATCGAATTTCTCGAGACTCTTTTTGATCTCTTTCTTCGAACTAATCCAAACTTTGTAATGAGCAGAAAATAGAGAGAGATACGAGATGCTGGCATTTCCCGGGTTCGGTATTTGCATGAGAATGAATGAAGCTATATTTTCATGCGAGATAGTATTTTATTTAGCATGTATTCTCAGATCTTGGAGGTATCCAATGCTAATGAAGCCTCTTTCTAGACGTGGAACTTATTATTTTGTTGCTCGATTGATTGGCGAGTCCATAATAAAAAAAAAAATCTCTCCATTATTGATTTGAAATTAAACAGTGTTTTTTATTTCTGAATTTCCATACGTTGTCTGAAAAAAAGCGTATATCCTTCTGTATTTTCTAGACCTGCGGTTCTCAACCTTTTCTGACTCGCGGAGCCCTTTTCAGTGTATAATTTCTATGGCGGAGCCCTGTTTAACTCTAAGAGCCCTTTTTAGTATATTATTTATATGGCGGTATATCCTTTAAGCTTCTTTTTTTTTTTTTTTTTTTGCTTGTTTATCAAATTTATTGATTCATTTTATTATCTTCGAGTGGCCGCGGAGCCCCTGGGAAGTGCACACGGAGCACAGGTTGAGAACCGCTGTTCTAGACCATGCACCCCCTTACATACTGCAGATAATTTTATAGTATTTGAAAAATTGGAAAATGTGTTTTTTGGAAAATATGCGTGCACCAACTCCCTTAACCCCAAAATAGTACCTTTATGTCAAAGAGACGTAGTTTCGTATTATTAAGCATAGATTTTTTAATTACTGTTCGAGGGTTAAAGAGAAATTTTGAGTTCTTAGCCTTCAAATAGCATTGAAATTAACAGAAATTGGTTATAATAGCGTATAAAGGTATTTTCTACCTTTTCTACCAAAATGTTAATTGTTTTACGAATATCTTTTACTTAAAAAAAATTAATCATTTGATCGTCTTGGAGGGGGGAGGGTACATAGTGGGCTCGTGTCTACCCCCCTCCTCCTCCACTCCCAATGTCTCCCATTCCCGTCTCTGATCCCAATGTGCGTGAAGAGGTGTGGGGCAGAGCTGACAAAATTTGGCTGACATGGGCAGGGGTGGGGGGTCTGAGTTTTGCTGGCAAAAAGAGCCAAAAATGGCTAAAAATCTGCTGACGTAATACTTGAACGGCCTCTTAATTATTTTCCTTCTGAAAAAAAACTATTATTCTATAATATTCCTCGAAAATATCATAAAGAAGGATATTATTCTCACAAATTTATTGTCTAAATCAGGGTAGTTATGAAAATTTTATGTACATTCGAACAATGGTTCGGTATTATTTTCAGCTCTTTTGCTGCTCTTGAATAGCCGGAACCTATTTTATTAGTTCTCCACTACATCCACAGCCGCTAACCTCAACGACCTTCTCGAGTGAATCGACATCTATTCATTCCGCCCTACCGACGAAATGGCCTCTACAGTCTTTCCGACACAAAGCTATAACAAGAGAACGGAAATGGCGATTTTGGCTATTTTCTCGGCCCACCTTTTTTATTTTTCCTGCATTTGGGCTATATAGCTCTTTTCTCGCTTTATTTCTATTCACTGTTTGCGGCTATCTCAGTAGGAGTGGGATCGGGACATTTATTTACTCTGTTTCAGGTTCGGGAATCAATCGGTGTTCGTTAAGATTGAAACTTTTGATCTGACTCACTTCTTGAAACTATTATAAACTAGAGAAGACACCAAATAGAACAAGAAAATCAATGACAGTTTTCCCAGGAGAAATGAATTTTAAATCGAGTGTAGTTTGCTTTATGAATAACGCTGTATTTTAACCACTTCACGTACAAGGTTTCGGTAAGAATTTAGATTATCTCTATTTGAGATGAATCGGCAATAAATCTGGTAACCTTGTGCTAACCTAACCACACGTTAGGAAAAGAAAAAAAAATGGTCAAAACTGCTCCACTGAATTTGTGGTCGATGTGCGTACTCCTAGAGAAGCTTGGGTACTCTACATATACAGTCGACCCAGCTCAATCGAGTCACGGGGAAACGGATACCCCGCTTATACCAATAAAATTCTCTTGAACCGAAAATTTTCCGTTAGGTACAATGTTCAAGTCCCCCGCCGTAAGTAATAATTTCCCTTTCCCCCCGCTCAATTAAATACAGTAAAACCTCGCTACAACAATACTCGATGTAACGACAAATCCCTCTACATCGATATTTTTTCAAATCTTGTTTGGAATCGCCTCATGTTGAGCTCCTCTCGATACAATGATATATATCGTCTACTACGACAAATACCTCCATATAACGGTATTTTTAAAAAAAAAATTGAGAAACCGCTACAACGACATATATAATATATAGGACTATATATATATTTTTTTTTTCATATTTTCCTCAAAAGCATCCTGAATTTGATTTAACTTTGTCACTTGTTTCCATTGTCTTAAAAGCGTCTAATAACATCGGAGTTTTGCATAAAAGGGGTCATTCAAGTATTACGTCATCATCGGGGGGGGGGTCCGATTTGCTGACTATTGATGACAAAGGGGAAGGGGGTTTGGCTGATTCTTGGGTCATGCATCACTCACGTTATCCGTAATTATGCCGCCGATCACTTAAGTAAACTGGTAATGTACCGCGGGTAACTTGAGTGATGTGGAACTGCACAGGGGCCACTTAAGTGCTTTAAACATGCGCCACTTAGTTCATTTTTACAAAATTAGGATTGAGGAAGCAGGCCACATCCGATAACCCCCAGGGAATTTTGAGTTCTTAGCCTTCACAAATAGCATTGAAACTAACCGAAATTGATTATAATAATATATAAAGGTATCTTTCGAAATTTAAAAAAATATTATTTGCATTAAAAATAAAATTTTGATCGTCTGGCGGGGGGACCGCCCGCCCGCATGCATTGCTTACGTCTTTAATCCCACTAATATGTGTTAGGAAGTAGAGATGACGAAATATTTTGCTGACGGGGGGGGGGGGCGTCAAAAATGGCTAAAAATTTGCTGACGTAATACTGGAACAGCCTCAAATGATCACCGAAAGTATTGATAAGGCTGTTGGGGCATTACTACTGTATCTACAAAACGTGAAAGCGTAATACGGTGAACGTCTTCACAGGAAGAATTTCATTAATCAACCGCAATTTTTTAAGCGATGAATAGCTCTTTTTTTGTCTATGCAGATGATTTTTTTTTTATCAAGATGCCGTTGCTTGTTGGTGCGAAGTACCGAGCACTGAGCTCTCGTCTTGGTTTCTCTAATTAGGTAGAGAAATTGATCAGTCAATGGCAAAATGTTTGCTTAAAAACAACCATCGGTGATTTTTTTTTTAAATTATATATAACTCCCTTTATGCATAAAATATTTTCTCACCATTCAAAACAATATACCGATTTACATTGTTAACAGTTTTCAGGGGTTAAAACATCTTCTACCCCATCAGATTACACTCACTCTCAATAACAAATATCGCAGATTGCAAATATTCTCAATATCTACTATACCAACCAATTTAGTTTTACTGACTTTTATTAAAATTTTAATCGAATTTTTATTATATAAAATAGTAGTATAAGTACATATCAACCACTATATAAATAATATTTTTTTCAAATTAATATTAAAAAATTATAGCTGATATATTTCCAATTAGGACATAAAAAAACAATTTTAATTTGTGGGAGAATACTGAGTGTATAGTTATTCAAGCTGTGCATATTGAACTCTTATCTTAAGCTATTTTTGTTCACTATTAGGTCCATAGAGGACGCTCAATTTGAAAAAGTGAAAATTTTAAAAATTTGTGATCGCTGTAATTTATTGAACTTTTCATTTTGATGTCTGATTTACCCCAGAAGCTTGATTTATATTGGTCTTCCATCAGTTTTCAGTATACAAGGTGTAAATATCTATTGAATTGTTCCCCGCACAATCGAATACCCGCTTAATCGACTATTATGTGCTGAAACGTTATAACGTTGTAACGCTATCCGTTTAAGCGAGGCCGACTGTATTGTGTCACGACTAACGTTTTTGCAGTTTTATCATAACTTTACTCGTTTTCTCCGGCATTACTGATTACCTTCGTGTGCTCTTCACACCTGAGCGAAAACTGACTGTTAAAATTCGTTTATTTTTGATTGATTTGTGTTTAGTGTGTGTATTAAAATTCCCTCTTAAAAAAGAAAAAATAATAATTAACCTCCTTTAAGTGGCATTGACGAGATATTTCTTCATAAAAGACTCGATGGTCAACGGAGATGGTATCGTGTGATTGATAATGGCGATTTTACGGTTGGGAGGAAAACTATTTTCCAAAATTGAGAAAACTCAAAAAATATTTCTATTTATTAGATATTGGCCTATCGTAAGATGATCTCGTTTAACCGTTTTACTCTCAAACAGTTGAAGCTAATATATAGTCACCTAGAGCGTAAAAGTGTCAATCAAAGATATGAAATAAATAGAGACGAGGCGTACTGTAAACAGTGCTTTAAATAATAACTTTATATTCATGTCGTAGTAGCTTCTCCTGTTTGTTTTTTTTTTACACAAAATCTCTTTTACAATTTGCAAAAATATCATTTTCCGTCGCTTTTTTGACAAACTTTTCTTATTCATTTGCTTTCATTATAAACAACAGAAAAAGAATAAACAAATCATTGAATTTTTTTTCAGTGGAAGACTTGGAATAACAGAGAAGTAAGGCATCGCCAATGAAAGAAACTCGTTTAAATGAAATGATATTGATTTCATCGGTGACATTGGTGTTGGTGGTATGGCGGTACACGTGTGTTTATCTATTATAAATGCGGGAAATAAACATTGGATGATTGAAACTTAATGCTGAGAGAAAGGGGAGAGAAGCTCTGACTCACCGGTTATTCCAAGTCTGAACACAAAAACCAAAACAAAAGGAAAAAAAAATTCCATGATCCCTTTCAATAATGATCAAATACGTCGTTAACAATCGAAATGTTTGAAACGTTCGTGTCAGTTTCGACAACTTGTCCGTGAAAAAACAAAGCAGAAAAACAATATATTAAAATCAAGACTTGGCCTCGTATTTCTCTTTGTAATAAAGACGCCGCTGTTCGATTTACGTGTTTCTAATTAGCATATATATTTGGCACCTCGTGTCTAAAAATTTATATTTATTCGTTCAAAAATATTTCAGTATCAATCGATCGCTATAAGAGGCAAACATTATAAAAACTTGGTCTTTTTTTTCCTCCGCAAAATAATTATTTTTTCATGCGAAAAACTCCACAGGGATATTAAAACAGTGTCACTTGGAAACATTATTTTTTCAACTCATTAAAAGTTTCAAAACATAAGTTGTAAGTACTAGAAACCATGTTGTTTTCACAGATTTCATTCTTATTGGTGAAGATTTATTTCAACGATCAACGCTTCAAAATTTTAAGGTTATATAAAGGGCATAAATAAGTTAATTTCAGTCAATACAACATCCATCGAGATTAAAAGTGTTATAATTTAATTGTGTATTCGAATTCAAGGATCAAATTAAAACATTTTGTGGAAAATTTAAATCCAGCTATTATCAATCAAAATACAAAAGAAAAGAAACGTAAAACAGACATTTCAAGACTCCCCTTTGCATTGGAAAAATGCATGATATAGCGCAGAACGCTCGCTAGAATAAAAGCTCCTAAAACATGTGTAGAAGGCTGCCTGACGTGCGATAGCGATGATGATGGCAGACGAAGAGATAGTAATGCCGATTACTAGTATTAAACGGAATGTATCGATGATGGAGTTGCAGGGAAGGCCAAGTTTAAGAATTGAGCCCAAATACTGAGAAATAGAGTGTTGCAAGAAAAATTGTATTAGTACTGTCTTCTTCTAGAAGTACTTCTTATTTGGTTAAGCATTTCTCCAGTATTCCACATTTCTCCAATATGCGGACTCAATTCATAGAATTGGTCCTTCCTGCCATTCGATTATCGACACTCCATCTAATCATAATCGAATACGTCATCATGACTGTCTCTTCTTGCACCATCACAATCGCACGTCGGATTTCTCCTATCATGTGCTTCCACGTGGTGGCACTTTGGCGAGGGGTCTGCGCTATATCAGACCATTTTCCACCGAAAAAGAGGCTATATTAGTCTCGAAACGGCGGTTTCGTGTTTCAGTTTTTGTATTTTGAGTGATAATCATTTTGTATTCAGTTTTTCTACACTGTGCTCAAAGGGAATCTCCTTGGAAGAGTAGATAAACTTTGCCTGATAATACTCAGAAAAAATCATCAGTGAAAAAGATAAATAAAAGGAAATTACGAAAACTTACATTTCGTAAGAGGGAATTTTCGTAATTTCCTCTTTCATTTGCCTTTTTGTCGTTGATGATTTTTACTGAGGGCACCTCCTTCATAGTATTATGTGTTTGCTTCGTTCATGGCTGATATCAAACGCTCTACATTACTTTGAAGTTACAGAAACATGCTTCGCTACGTGTCTATATGCATTCTCTTGTACAACCAGGTTACGACTCGATTGTCAAAGCATCGCTACATGTTAGTCTATATTTAAAGAAAAAGCGTTGTATATCCTCTAACATTAGAGGCCTCTGTATTACCAAGAGAGATTCAGACCAGCCGACAAAGAACAATAATTCAACGACAAATAAATAATCAACAATAAAAAGCTTCGAACCATTGTGCATAGTAAGTCACACTCACACACGTACATACGCTAATAATAATAATTGATAAGTACATTCTTTCTTTTAAACAATACATGATAATTGAGTGCAGTGCATTCGTGAGAAGATTTTTTTACAAAACAGAACAAGCACGAGCTCTCCTTGAGGAAGCTCCGCATTCATAGTTAAAATGAAGCTCTGCTCAGCATTCTTTGCTCTGATTTATATATAGTGGGGAAATGAGGATAATAAGGTCGATTGGAATTGTCCATTACCATCGATAATAGTGATTATTAATTACGTTTGTTTTTTCAATGATAACTAAAGATAAAATAGCTCTTGCACAGTTATATCACAAAAATCACAGTGTTGAAGAGGAATTTTTTTTCAGTGATGTTGAGATCGTCGTTCAAACAGTCTTCGATTGGGTGGTCATTCTATCCATCTGTAGATGAAAAAAATGAGATTCTCTGGGAAACCCCTTTATCAAAGTTGAAGTGTCAGCCATCTCAGTTCAGTGTCTTGTACGCTGTACGAGACATCATTTTATTTTACATATTAGTCTCGTTAAAATGATGTCCGCTATTTATCTGCACAGATTAGGCCCCATCGTTAAGATGGTCATACACGTTGAAACCCTCCTGCAAAATACTTTTTGACGACCATGAAGCCACAATTTTTTTTAATCAGTTGTAATTCCTTGGGCTCAAGTCTGGGCACCTATTACATCTTCTTTTTTTGGCATGCGTATTATTAGTTGTACTTAACTGTTAGCTGAATGACTAAGTACCACCCTCTAAGTCGAGGTAGAGGCACTACATTTCATCCATCTACGACTAGCCAAAACGACGATCTTGTCACACGATCATAAAAAGCTTCAATTAATTTAAGTTTATTTTTATTGATCAGTCAAAACAAAAACAACAGCATTTGGTATCTATGAAGTGGGAAATAATTGATTCACGCAATATGTCATCTCTTTTAGTTTTCAACCTGAATTGATTTTATAACAACAAAGTATCAATATTATCGCGTTATTATTTCTCCTTCTTTTTTTAAATGTTTCAACGCTTCTTACTTCCCATTTTTGATTCTACAGTCTCTAAATTATTTTCATTTTCACCGCATAATTTTCATTCATGAAATTACTTGACAAGAATGAGAAAAGCGTAAAACAAATTTTACTGAATAAATTCAAAATTTAAATAAGTATTTTTCAATTTAAATTTGAAAATTTAAAGAGAAACGGATAATTTTTTATCTATAAATTTTTATCAATTACAAATGTTACAACTACGAGAACCCGTTTATCGATCCGGAAGATGTACGAGGCATTAAAAATATATTCATTTTCATATCGTGGGTATCAATATATATATTTAAATATATATTTTTCTCGGTATAAAAAGCACAATCAGAGAGGAAAACAATTGAAAATATTTTTGCACAATACTTATGAGATAAATTTTCCTCTTTTTTTTGGGCTGTGTTTCCTTGATTTTTTCCTCTTTCATCTCCGAAGCAAAGGAATGTGAAGAATAAAAAATGAAAACTAACAGCAAGTTTAGATATTGAATGAGTGAGTGAATTAGAAAAGGCTTTAATTAAAGAAACATTCATTCCTAACGACATTTTTTAATATTTTTAGTAATACTTTGAACTGCCATAGATATTCTTAAATTATTTATTTAGTAGTATAAAAGTTAAAATAAATCTTTGCAGTGATTCAGCCTCCTTCCAGAATGAACTCAACATCCTTCGGGGTATTGCTTCCGATCGAGGTTTTCCACCCGATATCGTAAACAATATCTTTAAAAAATGACCTACCCGCACACCTACCACCAACTTGATCCTAGCTGACTGAAAAAAAGTTTTTCAATATTGTTGTTCTTCCATTCCATTCTTCAAGTTCCATGCTCTCATAGATCATAAAGAAATTTGTTATGGACATTTGAAACGGATATAAATTTGTAATATTGTCGGAACCCCAAACTGATAATCCATATAGCAGATGAGAATGAAAAAAAGAGTAATTCATATGACCAATAGAAATGATGAGCCGATATGAGGTTTGAGATAGTAAAGTCTGTAAATTATATATCGGAGTTTAGAATGAATATGGTTTACGTGTGATTTCCATTTTAGATTCGAATCAATGACAACTCCTAGGTATTTGATGGTATTAACCTGTTCGAGATGAGCACAGTTACAGGGAGCACCGGCGTAGTCGTAATTATCAAGGATAATGTTACAAGGAAAAGTTAACGAGTTTCGTTTTAATAACATTTAGTTCAAGACAGTTGGTAGGAAATCAATTTATAATTTTCTTCAAATCGTTGTTAATAATATTAATCGGTGATTGGTAATCTTTTGCTCAATAAACTAAAACCGTATCATCTGCAAAGGTAATAATTTCATCTGCGGAATTCAGCTTACAGAGATCATTAATGAAAATAAGGAAAAGTAAAGGGCCAAGAATCGATCCCCGAGGAACACCTTTATTGATTTTCATTAGATTTTATGACATTTTATCACCTCATTTTACAATCTGCTGTCTATTGGATAGGTAAGCTTTTAAAAGGTTGTGAGGCGTCCCTCTCACCACACTGAAGTTAAGTTTTTCGAGATGTATTTTACGGGACACAGTGTCAAAAGCTTTTCTGATGTCAAGAAAAATAGCGATTGTTTTATAAGAGTTATTAATATTTTTGAAAACTTTAGAGGAAAATTATAAAAGGGCCGAAGGAGAATTCTGTATTTTTGTTAGGGAATATGAGAAAGAATAATCAATATTGATTATGATTGAAGGAATCATTATTGATGATGGAAGGAACACGCCACCTATATCGTCAGCTTGGGCAAGCTTTGTAGACCTCGGCCAAAACAAGGTTATCAACACTTCAACAGATGGCACCGGAATTCGCATTGAAAGACCACTCAGGCTCAGCAAACACAAAGGCGAACTCTCAAGACAACTAAAAGTATACATCATAACCCCCACCCCCATTTGTCTTAAAAACATGTCAGTTATTTTCTGTGAATTAAAATCAGGCAAAGTTTCTATTGTTTGGCTACAAAATTTTACATTGAAAAATTGCTAAAATTTAAAAACTTTGAACTGGACGCGGGACACTAAACATGCTGATTTTTTACCTTTGCTTCGGATAAATACACAAATTCAGAAAGAATTTTTTTTCCCCACTAAATAACGAAGTTTTGTTTAAAAAATTTGTATTTATTATTAAAAGGAAAAAAAAAGTGAAAAATTGCTTTCCTCGGAAGAGTTTTTGATGATGAAGGCAATAAAGGATTTGGTGTTTTCTCATGAGTGGAAAAGGCAGCATCGTGGTAACGTGAGTGGCATTATTTAAATTCTCGAGCCTCTACGAACGCATCGTCTCATAAAACATCTATTTGTAATAGTAATTGTTATTATAGCAAAAAACAACATCGATACACGTTCCGTGTGTGTGTGAAGAAAAGTGCAAAACATTTATAAAAATATGATGTGCGTATAAAACAAACACGAACACAGGATTTTGTTTTCATTAAACATTAAAATTACGTGCGCACACAAATGTAAAACATCTATATATTTCAACACATATACTATCTTGTATACACGCAATGTATATAATAACGTTTACATCAGAGTATATTTATTTTTTATCCATTCCCCCTACATACTTACATAGAGTGCATAGCCAATCGGAATTAATAATCGAAACGAAAATTGCCGCCGCCGCGTGATGAAAATCAACCAATAGGAAAAGGTGCGCGTACTTTTCGATTACTTTTGATCTCGGGACAATTGATTGTAACGAATATTGCTTTTTTTATATATTAACATACATTATACTTCAGAACATAAATATTGCTTTACATCTTGATTCTCTATATCCGTCGCAAAAAAGAATTCCCTTTTTATTAATTTCGTATAAAATTCATTTCGTCAACGAAAAGCGTAATTATCATATGCACGATTCAACGTATCAACTATCTCCTCAGACAAATATACAAAAGGAAGCTCGTACTACATCATATATATATATATTTATATATATAGTATATTATTCCCTGTGAGAAACCAAACAAATCAATCACACGTTTGCTTTACGTCATGCCCATCGAATGATAAATTATGTGCATAATTTTTTTTTATGCGTTTATCGAAGCCCAATTCTAAAATCCTAAAAAATCCGTTCATTATATCGTTTCTTCATCTTAATTTTTCCTAAAACAGCTTTAACTATTCGTGTAAAAACTATAGTTTTTTTTCCTCTTTCATAACTAATTAGTGCTCATGTTTTCTTAATAAACTACTAATTTATAGTATTTTTATGCATTATATAATTTCATTTCTTATCTCTCCTAAATATACAAAGATACATTTTTCCTCGCATAAAACACATTTAAGTTTGCATAGTTTAAGGCTTTTACTGCAAGCTTAGTGTAGATAGAAATTCCTCGTGTTTTTGTTATCAGTATCACCTCGAGTTGATTTCGAATATGAAACGAACGAAAGAGTTTGATTGGCTGAAATCAATCGCGTGATGTGCTCTGACTAATCGGAATCTTACGTTTTGTATTTATTCCGCATCAAATCATACTTTTACTTCATGTCGAATATGAAACAAACGGACGTTTAATTGGCTGGAACCGATCACGTGATGTGCTCCAGCCAATCGGACGCTTCCGTTTCGTATTTTTTGCTGATCCTCCTCATCAACTCGCAATGAAGTAATTATTTTATAATTGTTTTTCAGTGATAGTTTCTTTGAACGATCTTATATACGCCTTCGACTCATCGAGTACACTTTTATCTTTGGGGAAGAAACACATTGTATCCATCATTTGAATATACACGTATCATAATAATATTCTTTCCCGTTTTCTACACTCATGTAGGCTCATAGTACAATATTTTCTCACAAAGCAGTGAAAATTCTCTGTTGTTTTGCCAGCTGCAGATTCTTATGTCTTTTTTTTCCCCTCATAGTTTTGATGGTGAATGCACCGTTCTGTATGACGTTTCGATCTTCTCTGATTAAGGCAAAAACACGGTCTTTTGGTTTCTTTCGAAGAAGAAGAAGGAATCAATTCCCATATCTTAGCCTTAACTGACTTTTATTTTAATCTGAGAATCGCCCCTGTAGGTACTACAGGGTGCATTCTCAAAAATCACAATCTAATCTTCACTAAGTGCCAACTGAAGCAAATAGCCAAAAACAGGCACATCAGTCGCAGTTCTGTTTAACTGAACTGAACAAAGCGTACGCGCTTCAGGATTTATCGCCAGTCACATCATTCTGCTTTCCGTGAAAATATAAACCGTAGAAAGTGTGTACGGTTTTTTTAGTTTTCTTTAGTTTACTTCATTGGTTCAAAGCAGAGAATCTTTTAGGTGAAGAGTAAACCTATTTCTATTGCATGTCAAGAATACTTTAAAGCAATCGATAATCTGTAGAAGAATGATAGAAGATGAATCGATAGGATAGTAACCGAGACGATGATGAATCGAGATGAGAATGATTTCCTATCCATGTAAAATATTTCTGCAGCTGGCAAACCACACCGATAGAAACGTTGCACAAAAATCGACCAATCATGAACCCGCATGCAATTTCACATCATAGCAATGAAAATGTTAAACAACTTGCTTTAGAGCTGCAACACAATATCTTTTGATGAAATAACGCTTTCAAAATGAATTAAGTCCATTTATAGTCAATACTTTCATTCCCATTCCTGAGATTTTGTGTGTGAAGCCATGTATTTCAGCGTTTCGGTGTATTCAAATACTTGAGACTCATATTAAAATGCATTTCTTATTAGTTATGGTGTCATGATGGGAGACTAGTCGTCAGATGAATTGACTTTCTCCCTATTCTAACATTGATTTGATGATAAAACCGATGAACTAATAAAGCACGTTATCGAAACTATAGTTGGCTAGACCGTTTGCGGATCAGTGTGCAATGAATGTTCTAAAAAAATGTATTTTACAGAGAAAAGAGTAATTTCATTGCTATCACAGCTCTTAAACAAGATTGCTTAATGCCATTCATTTCTCATTCATCTACGGTTAAAAATACCCCGAGAGCATTTCTTTTTATCACAACAGCAGCTTTTGGTTTTACAATGTTGTACTAATTTGCATAAAATTTTACAACAACAAAAATATCTGGTACTGTTTTTTTTTCAATTAGTGACCATTTTAAGCTCTATTTGGTCATAATTTTGTAACCTATATTATTCAGAGAGGACTATAATAGAGGCTTTTTGAGCAACTCCTCCAAGTTACAGGGCTGTTTGTGGACCCGTCAGAGGTGATGAGGGTGCGTCTTCTTGTGATGGACATGCGCATGTAACTTGCGGAGTTACTCGTTGACCCGCCGTCCGGATCGGAAAGAAACTCAAGCGATTTATTTATGCACCTATATAAGTACGAGTATTACCGCATCCAATCGTAAGTATTTCTTTAGGTTTGATTGATTCGACTGGAGCTTGTCAAGCAGACCAAGTCCATCGTGGTTTGGTGGTGGTGATGAGATGTCTGCTTTTTTTTGGAGAGAAAAAGAAGGTCCCTTCTACACCATGATGGAAAGATCTTTGTTTGATGGAGAGTTCTTCAGTTGTTTGGTGTCGGATGTCGGTCGGAGAGTGTTTGTGTGTTGTGAAATCAGGCTTGGAACATAGACTGGAACACCTGTTCCGTGTTAGGCGGTATGGTGGCCGCCTGGTAGAACGTCTCAGAGCGGTGCATCATTCCAGGCACGGGCTCCGGAAACCCTAGATCCATGCGCGGAAAGCAACTCTCGGACTTGGGTCTCGGGATGCCTCGCGCCACGGACAGTCCACCGATGGTGAGCCTGTCCTTTCCGGAATCCTCGCTGCTTGCGGGGCTCTGGGCGCTCTGCAGGAGCAGGCTTACAGTCTTGAGGTCGGTCTGCAGGTCTTCGCGGTTACTTACCAGGCTCGGGTTCTTGCCAATCTTGTTGAGTCTCTCGGCCGCTATGGATTCCATTGTTCTCCGCATCAGTGGGTAGAGGTCTAGGACGGCGTTGAAATGTTCGACAGATAAGGAGAACAGGTTGCAGTAGGTTTCCGCTCGAACGCTGGCTACACGGCGAGCATTGGTCAGCAAACAGATCTCTGCATTAAACAGCAATAACAACAATCAGTGAGCATGAAGAAAAAATAAATTAATCATAGCTGGTACACAGGGGTGTTCGAAAAATTCGTAAATAGTTTTCAAGTTCATAAAAATTGAAGGAATTGTTGTATATCTGAATGCGGTTTCCAACAAAAAAAGTTAGTCTTACGAAGGTGGATTTTTTTATCGCAGAAAAAATTAGTTCAATCTTTTATCGATAGAGGGCCAAGTAAACTAATCCGTCATGCCTTAACTTTCCTTCAATATATTTTGTGTCTGAAACGGTCGTAAAGCTTCAGCCTCGCAATTCGTAATGCAAATTCATCAATAATGCTTTATCCACAATGCCACCACCGCAATGAAAACCTTATGTAAGCGCGAGTAACGGGGAAATTCAGAAATGAGTTGCTTGTCGTATCCGGTGCATTTCATAGGACTCTGATTTGCGTATCTACAATGTTTTACTTTCGTGCAGCGCTCTCTGTCGACTAAAAATTTTCATTTTTTTTTCCTGTACCGAAAAAAAGAATAATTCTCTCTAAAAGTTATTCTCTTTCGTGAGAATAACTTTTTTGCAAACCGCATTCAGATATACCAATGCTTTCGGTTTTTTGAATTTTTAAAGTATTCACGAATTAACGAGACACCCGCGTCTTAGGTAGCCGAAAACAATACCATCGTAGAGACAGAAAACGTGTTCCCTCCGATTAACATAACATGGTTTAGAGACTGTGGATAGAAAAATAAGCATGGGAAAAATCCATTTCACAAAATGTTCAAACGAAAACAATTGATCGTGGGAGGTACACCAAGAAATCTGATTGTGAAACGAACGAGTTCTCACCTCCGAAATAGGATCCATCTGATAGACTCGTGGCTACTTCACCGTTGCTCATGACGATGTCCACTATACCTTCCTGTATGAAGTACATCTTCGTACCAATTGTACCTTCTTTGATAATGACGTCACCCGGCTGAAATACCTCATACTTCAGCTTAGTGACGACGTCGTTCACGAAATTTGGATCTGCATTGGCGAAAAACGGCACCGATGCTACTAAGGACCGACAGTTGTAGTTGATTACATCCTATGTATTCAAAAGTCATTGGTCAGGACATTTGGCGGTTTTTGCATATCATGAATAGTTTATATTAGTTTTTTATTATTATTTTTTCAGAAAAGTGCTTAAAACGATTGCATTACCTCCCGCAGACGTTCAGATAGCTCTCCCAAAATCATTTCTTCGTCGAAGAACTTCCCTTGATAGCGATGCTCAAAGTAGTCCGTGATGCGTTGCCGTAGGTCTCGGTGTAATTTCCGATAGGCCATGTATTCCTCGACTTGCTTCAACTGAAATCCACAAAAATGCTCAATGCAACTAAAATGTAAACTAATTTAGCAAAATATCTGCAAAGAACTAATGACGTATTCGTTCCTCACTTTTTCCCGATATTGCCTCCTGGACGAGTCCAAGGACTGGATAAGGTTGGTAGTATGTCCGAGGAATAGCGCATAACACGTAGCGCCGCTGATCATGCTGAGCAATGTTAGCCACATGTCTGTAAGACTCGCAGGGGGAAAGCGACCGTAGCCGATGCAAAGCATGTGCGACATGGCTTTGAATAAAGCCCAGGAATATTGATTAAACCAATGAGCATTCTGAATAGGGAAGAAACATAGAATTTAATAGATATCACATAGAATTTAATAGATATCACATAGAATTTAATAGACATCACATAGAATTTAATAGACATCACATAGAATTTAATAGACATCACATAGAATTTAATAGACATCACATAGATAGATCCATCATCACATAGATTTTGAAGCCACAATAAGGCTTTGGATTAAAGAAAAAAGAATAAAAAAAATTTACAAGGAAAATAAAGATATAATACAATATAAATATGAATAATAACGAAATAATTTCGGAAAAAATATGGATATCCTGGTGCAAAAACAGCCACCAACAAAGTCCAAAATAGCTGATAAAAATTTATCGATAAAAAAGGTGAAGTAAATACGGGCCCAAGTACACTTGCTTAAGTTACACCACTTTTCACACGTGTGCATTCAGAAGATTTCCTATTCACCATAATCCGCTGTGATCTATCTCTCATCAACGATTCCATCCAATACAACAGGTTGCCTCCAATCTTATATAAACGCTTCAAGAGTTTACCATGTTAGACCCGATAGAATGCCTTCTGGACATCACGATAAACGACATCGACATTTTTTACTTTTCCCTAAGATTTAGTCAAGTGGTCACAGAAGAAGGTTTGATAACACATGACTTCTCTTCCTGAACCCATGCTGGTTTTCAGACAATACGTCATTCTCGTCTATCCACTTCACCAGTTGTCTTTTCATAATAATTTTCGAGAGGGAGCTCATCATACTCACTGGACGATAATTCGACACGGTTTTTATACAACCCTTTTTTTTAAGTAATCGGGACAACATTATCAAACTTGCAATTCCCTGGGACGATACCCATTACCAACACAACTTCTGTAAATCTGTGCATGTAAATCAAACTTCTGTAAATAGTGATTTCCGATGCCACCCTTTTCGTATTTCTGTGGCAACATGTTTATTTTGTGTATATTTTTTCCTTTGCAACATGTTTTATCCTACATATGCGAATATTATTGTGTAACACTGACACATCGCATCGTATTGATGGACACTGATGTTCGCAATGATTTCCTATGCCATCTGTGTTATATCTCATGAAGGCATGTTATTGCTGCGTAGTATCTGTAATCGATGCAAATCTGTTATCTGTAATCGATGTAAATCTGTTATCTGTAATCGATGTAAATCTGTTATCTGTAATCGATGTAAATCTGTTATCTGTTATCGATGTAAATCTGTTACCTGTATCAATGTAATATCGGTTTTCCTACCTTTTGCTCCGTATCATATTGACGAACATTGATGTTCATAGTATTTTACGCTGCCGTAATTTTCAGATTTTTGTAGCAATTGTATGATGTTCATAGTGTTTATGTTTCATATTGTATGATGCCCATATATTCGTAGCAATATGTATGATGTTCATAGTGTTTTCCGCTGCCCTGATTTTCAGATTTTTGCAGCAATAAATCATATAATATGTCCCCCCCCCCCACCAGAGAAGTGATTCAGACGTCACTTTGTGCTGGCTTTTCTGATTGCTCAGGGAGTTGGTTACTGCTGCTGTGACCTCTGCGTGGTGGCTCTTCCAGCCTGGATGCTAAAAGGCTTTTCCAGCATGACTTCTTATCCGCTTATATCCCCTTTGGGGACAGAGTGGTTTGGGGGTGGGTGTGTAAATCTGTGCAACTCATCCCAACAGTTTATTGGCATATTCCCTGAGGACCCTAAGAAAAGTACCATCTAGTCCTGGTGGTTTGCTGGCAGATACACTTTTTAGAAGTTTTGGAACTTCCACTGCAATATCGTTGAAGGTGTCTGTTGAAGAGGAAGTATATGGTAATAGAAATTAAGCTATTCCATTCATTTTCACACAAAATGGGAATAAACTACACATGGCTCTCCCTTCCTGTCTCTGATCTTGTTTCTTGCCAATGCATTTATCTTCTATCCATCTCTTTCGTTGTTATTTATCAGTTGTTTCCAGTATTTTTGAGAGGTGCTAATCATGATTTCATGACTGGGCGGTAGTTGGAGAAGGTTTGTCAATTGCCCTTTTTGAAAATATGAACGAGGTTATAGAGGTTTTAATCCATTGAGAAGATACCATAAGCGACGTATGCTATATTACTGCTATAAATCGTTGCAACTGGCAAGAGAAAGTCCATTAGTCCTTTCAATCCCTTAAGCAGCACAACAAAAATCACTGAAAAAATGGCATACCTTTTTTAATAAAGCAGCTTCTCAGATATTCAGCAGGTACAAACCAGGGAGAGGGGTTTATTGCAAAATGTTTTTTTTTCATTGAGAAATTAACTTTATAAAGTATATGGGCTCTCCTTTGATAAAATAAGAAGCTCCACGTCCTCCTTCTTGCCGGGCGCTCTCCTGGCAAGAGTGAAGATGTGGGTTCGATTGCCCGCGAGGGCGGTAAAATTTTCTCTCTTTCCTAAATATATCTTCGCATCAGCCAGGTGTTGAAAGCCTTCGCAATTAAACAAGGCAGAGAAATAACGTTTCGAATCACAAAAAGGAAATTTCTATCGCAATAATTAAATGTTTGTGCATATATTAACGCTTAATTTTGATTATAGACAAATAACGTACACTTTGGAACACGCCCACGCAAATACGTGCCTAATAGATGCCTTCTCCAATCTAGAGATCAAATGATTCATGAGATTCGATTCCTCGAGTGTTTACACAGACATCCACTGCATCTGTATCGTATCTGATAACAATCGATGCAAACTATCCCTTCAGTAAACCGATTGTCAATTTGAAATACTACAGCCGAGTAATTCGATTCGAACTTTCGTCATTAGAAAAGGATATCCTATTCCGCGGTAATTAGATCGCCGAATTTCGAGGATATCTCCGAGTTATTATTATGTAGCAATAAATTCAGTATTTGATCGTCCCCATGTCCCCTAATTTATGGAATTAATGCGGATGACGATCCGCATTATAAATTGTAAACCGTTCCGGCGGAGTATTTCGAAACACGATACAGATGCTATGCGTGATTAGATATTTGTATAGGAATTTAAATGCTGAAAGAGACTCACCACAAGTTCATTGATGGAAACCCATGAGTTTGGTGGGAAGCCCTGAAGCATTGGGACAAGGAACTGTAGGCAGCCACTCCAGTGTCCTATTAGAAGCATCATACAGATCAAGTTGAAGATCTTCATGAATACGCTAGCCATGTTGAAGAACTGTAAGATAAAACATGTACAGTGATAGAAGCAACCGGAAGAAATGGAAGGTTTGACCTTGAAAAATTTCTATTAGAAATCTTGACTGTATTTTTAAGCTACGGATAGAGCTTGAACGAGTGCCTTGAGTAATTATCCTACGATTCGATGAATATAGAATTTTCCTCGAATTTTTCGTCCCATATTGATCCCAGATGTTTTGGTCTCATCTGCCAATGGGATGGGACCAAAAGTTGCACTCGTTATAATCTGGATTCTGTTGTACTATTAAAGAAACATAGCCAAACGTTGGTGTAGTTTGTTATCTCATTAGATTTCGTGAGAAGTAGTTTAATCAAAATATTCGATGGAAAAATTAACCAATTTATCAAATTTTTACGAATTTTCAACCTGTTCGCGAATTTATGGATCTTCCTGTAAATTTTCACCAAGCCAGCTTTCGTATCGTGCCTTTTTTTTCACCAGCAACAAGCAATTAATTCCGGAATTAATAAGAAGAGGTGGTCGCAATAATGTGACACGACTGCATACATTTTACTAATTCGATTATGTTGAGGAATCAATAAGTCAAATAAATCTGAATTCAATTAACGACAAGAGTTCGGGGACAAGAAATGCTTTCAATGAATGCGATACACTTTCCCGAGACTGAGAGAGAGATTTCACCCTAATTATCTTCAAATGTTAGTGTTATCTGGTCTCCAATAAATAAAGGAAACTAATATTAATTAGCAAGAAAGAGTCTATTATGTCACTAACAAGAAAGCATATGGTAATGAGTTGCAAAAAAAATCTTTCTAAATCGTCACGCAGATTGGCCATGGACCAGACACGGAAAATGGCTTTCATGCCATTCAATATGAAATTAAAAAAAAAAAAAATTAATTAGTACAATTAATTAAAACGAAAAAAAGGCATTTCTCGTGTGGAAAATCAGTTAATTGACTTTGTCGCGAATTAATTAAAATAATTAATCCAGGGGATGTTGTTACATGACCATTTTTTTTTCAAATAAAGAAGCTGCGAAAATTTTCGCAGTCTTTTGAAAATTGGGATTTCATATAAAAATTTAATTAATTGGACAACCGTTTCGTGTTTTGAAGTTGTTCGGTTTGTCATTTAATGGGGTTTTTTTTTTTCAGTACTGCTTATAGTTTGATTCCGGACGAGAGAAGGGATCTGAGATTTCTGTCTAATTAACTTACGTTCATGGTTCATTCGTAATGAAAACTAATTAAATTAATCGAGCACTTTTTTCCGTCGGAGCTGTTATTAGCTTAATACATATTTTTTTTTTCTTTTTTTAGCCAGTGTCAATATGTTGTTATGTTTCGCATTGAATAAATTATAATATTCAAATTGAATATGGGAATCGACTTCGTTGTATCAGCGCCATCTGTGGTCGATTGTTAGATGTCAAAAGAGATGAAATGTGTAGTTGAGTTGGTGTGTTTTTTTTCAGCCTATATTCAGCTTAACAGGGCGGAATTTCAAAGTATGCGTTGTGGTTTCTGGGGGAGGCTCACGGTGAATTGGAGATGTTAATCTGTGTGCTTGTTGACTCTTCGAAGTGGTTCTTTTATAGAGTAAATTACCTACCAAAGTATTCTGGGAGCCGCAGGCGAATCATAAATAGGGCATGGGAGACGCGGGTGACAGACGAAAGTTTGAGAATCACCGGAGTAGGGGGAGTTCACAACCTTCAGCCCGCGGGCCAAATGCAGCCTGCCAAGGAGTTCCGAAGTATCAGTAGGGGAGCACGGGCCGTACTTTCTCCATGGAAAATACGAGAAATTGGAATTCATATGGGATACCACTAATTGTCATCAAAAATTGTCACACGTAGGTGAAATTGCAAATTATATCCAAAAAGATTGTCAAAGATAAATAAAATTGTTAATTATAGCGAAAGAATAATCACAGGTAAATCAAATTGCACATTATATCAAATTGCACATTATATCAAATACTTATCAGAGGTAAATGAAGTCAACAATTATAAAACCAAAAAAATTGTCAAAGTAAAACAAATTCACCGAAACAATTGTCAAAGGTAATAAAATTTGTCAACTATACCCCAAAAAAATGTTAAAGGTAAATGAAGTTGCCAATTTCTGTACCTCTAATATAGCTGAAAAATCGTCATCGGCGGGAACTAAAGGGCTATTGCAAGTCAAAATGTAATTTACAAAAGAAACAAAAAAAACCCATACACGCACACACAATGACAAATATGATATATTTGTCAAATATATATGACAAAAATAATAATGGGTGAAAAAATAAAAAAACCCAATCTTGATAGTGGGTACTGGCCTGGGAAAAATCTCGGACGTGGTTTTCAGTAAGTACATTGATTTTCCTTTCGTTCTCCGTTGAGCCGATACGTGGTGTAACTTTCTCAATAAAAACTCAAAATGAAAGCATTGTGCGATCGTTCTAGTTCAACATAATTGTTATTTCATTTTGAGGTCCGATTTATTCCAAAAGTTTTCAATATAAAAACAATACTAGTGGTCAAGACCGCAGCGAGAGGGGGGGGGGGATTTGGGGGTCTGGTCTCCCCCCCCCCCCCGAAATGTGAGAAAATGACTGAAAAAAAGGGGAAAAGATGACCAAATCTATTGTTTCATTATCACTTCAGTTCTCCCCCCGAACGAAATTTCTGGCTACGGGCCTGCTAGCGGTGTTAAATAGCAATTGGATTGTTCCCCGCTTTTTTTAGCTTTATCATCGACACATCATCTAAATTTGTTGTCGAAAAAAAGGGGGAGGGGTGTTAAAAGTCTATATAATTCCATTTCAACCCGTATTCCAATACACGCTATCAGGTATTTCAGGGGTTTTCTGTGATGAAAACAGGGGAAAAATAACTTGATCATCAAAAGATGTTCGGCCAGGATGTCTATGACGTAGCATATTTTCTCCATGATTTTCAGTAATTTTAGGGCATTTAAAACGATTTTCAGTAATCATCCCGATTTTCAGTAATTTTAAACAATTTTCATGATTTTCAGTGATTTTAGGACATTTTTCCCGATTTTCAGTAATTTTAAACAAAGTCTCAACGAAAGACGCCTACAAGATACAACGTCGAGTGGCTTTGCGCAAGTGTGTATGGCCGCGAACAAAAACAATCCTTTTAACTGAGCATGGTCCATTTCCGACATACTTGCAGCGCTTTGGACGATCATCTCACAATGCTTGTAAGTGTGGTGCTACGGGCTCGCTATGGCATTACGTCTGCCAATGTCCACACACATCAGCGTTTCATTTTGGTTAGATGTCACAAAGTCAGTTGACGGCATTCAAAAGAAGAATACTATAAAAAGTCCGATGAACTTACGATTCAATTTTTAGACCGTAACCTATATTTGCTGCACGACAAGAAGGATGGACTACGGAAGAAGCAGGGTGAATTTCAGCCTTCCAGACCAGTAAAGCTGATACCAGGGAGAGTCTACAACTTGCGGCCACGTAGGGGTACTGGAAATTCACGAAACTGATACGTCGTTGAACGGCGAACTTCTTTGGAGAAACTATAAACACTTAACATGTTAACGTGGTGAATCAATGCCACCCATAATCCAGCTAGTCAGCCGATGTAGCTTCGGGAATTATGAAAATCTCCTAATTGCCCAGGAGAATTAAGACGTAGGATGCTTATGGAACAGGAATGTGGGTCTAGAATGAGCTAAAACATCTGGGTGTCCGAACATTGGCTGACTTGGACAAGGGCATGTGACGCAAACATGACATCGATTCGTCGTTGTACGGCCTACACGACTAGTGACATCCAACGAACGTGGACGGACCGCCACCAACGGAATTTGATTATCGAGTCCGGACGTGCCCCAAGGACGCTATAATATCAATTTAGATTTCGATTCTTAGATCATGATTTATCATAATTATTTCGTTGATTTATACTCCTGTAATTGGACTTGTTTTTCTGTTATACAAATTTATATAGATATATATACACATATACATATTTAATAAAATTCCGGATGCACTCATCTTTCGGGAACGCTTTGATATCTCCTTGAGATGGGAAGCGGGGTGTGTCCGGTCCTTCAATGTTCAATTGACAATTTAAGTAATCAAGGAAACAGTTATTTTCCGGATATTATGCTGAGGTGAGTTCGGAAAGAAAAGTCATCATGTCTCCGCCGGGACTCGAACCCAGGCCCTCTTGCATGCCGGGCAAGCATGCTACCATCTACACCACTGGAGACACATGAATCTGCCTTCCAAATTTCACGCACTGTGTCGTGAGGCGCTGAAGTAGAGGCATTAGTAGCCTCTCTTAACTTCAGGAAATGGCCCCGGGTGCCTCAGCGCCTCACGACACAGTGCGTGAAATTAGGAAGGCAGATTCATGTGTCTCCAGTGGTGTAGATGGTAGCATGCTTGCCCGGTATGCAAGAGGGCCTGGGTTCGAGTCCCGGCGGAGATGTGATGACTTTTCTTTCCGAGCTCACCTCAGCATAATATCCGGAAAATAACTGTTTCCTTGATATCTCTGGCTGAGAAAAAAGCCATCTATATCTCTCTAATTCAAGTAATGCTTGACAATTTCACTCACATTTTTTCACCGTTTTTGGAAATGATTACCGATTTTTCGGCGATATCAGCAACTATTATCAATTTTATTTGCACACCTTTGGCATTATTTTTATCACTGAAATTGACCATTTTTTCTTGCAATTTCCCGGTTTTTCTTCAGGAAATATGGTTATCCTTAAAGCATATATATATATGTCGGGAGAGCATATTCTTTCGGTTTGTAGGTGATGAAATTCCTAGCCCTAACTGATTAGTTTCACTGTCAACCTGTTGCTTCGTCTAATGTACGTATTGCACAACAAACAGCATGAGTAATGGAGCTGAACGAGGAGACGCAATTGCTTCTCCGAAGGACGCTCGAAGACGCACTTGATGCTGCAGATCCCGGATGCGCACATTGTGTGTTGTTGTTGCTCCCACATATCCCTTTCCTCACACACAAAAACGTATTAAAACAGTTTCTCCAACTCGTTCAGCGATCAATGGACAATTTCTATTTTTAGAATTGCATTTTACAGCAGCAAGCTATCTTCGCTTCGGGATCAGTTTTGAAACAACAGCAACAAAACATTTCTCTGTCTCTCTCCCTCTTTCGTCCTATTGTTACTCTTCTCCCGGATATTAGTTCCAAATGCCAAATAATACTGTCGAGAAGAGTGAGAAATTTTTCGAGAAAATTCTCGAACAAAAGGGGGACGTTGAAATTAGTGTTTTCAAGCCCGTCGTCAGTGACGGAGAAAATGAACATTTTCCGGGGGGGGGGGGATTCCGTCTTCGCTTCCGATATATCCGGAAAACTTCGCGACTTATCGTTGTTAAAAGTCGTAAAAGTTCTTGAAAGATGGGAGTTTGCTGGATCCAAACAAAAAATAGGAAGAGAAACCGTTTCGATAATTTTTTTCCCAAAATAATATTAGCATGGTCAAACTCGGTTATAAAGATATTAAATATTCCATGAAATTCTGTCGTTATAATCGAGGTGTCATTGCAACCGGGGCGAACGCGGTGCAATGTTTCTTAGGCCGGGATTACACTATAAAAGTTTGTTAAAAGATCTTTTATAAAATTTGGAAAATGCAACCAATAAGAACATCGGTAACATTCTAGCAAATGCAATCGATCACCTTATTGGTTGTATTTTTCGAGTTTTATAAATGAAATTTTATGGAAATTTTATAGTATAATCTCGGCCTTAGAGTGTACGTCACAGCATCTAGAGACGTTGCCAGTATTACTTAAGGGTGTCGAGACAAGCTGGGTACAGTAATGTATGCCTATTCAGTACTTTGAAGAGGGTCTCTTCCCCAGATCGTTCTGGGAAGCAAAGCCGTCTCGAGAGCAACATGGGCCACTGGACAGTAAAACTTTCTGAGGTCGTTTACGTAACTAAAAATGTCTACTCACCAATTTGAAAGTTTAATGTCAAGAATATCAATCGGATCTCCTTATCATGGGGGGCCTACTCAGCACTCAAGGCCCCCCCCCCCCGGGTGAAACCATGCGTTAATGCCGCATTGGTAGAGAGCCGCAGATAAACGATTACTGCGCGGGGGAACCGCTTATCGAGAAAGTCTGAGAACCACTGGTTCAAGGTGACCAATCTGATCAGCAATATAACAGAAAATTAATAAGTTATATTGGCGATTCTCACCAAACGTGTTGCTAAAATTGACAAATATTGCTTGTGGACAATGTTTGGTGAAAATGCATTGCTATACGATAGTGTGCTAAAATGTATTTCGCGGGAAAAAATTGAACATGGCAAATACGTGCGACGAATATTTCTAATCATATTCATTATGACAATTCATGAATTACCTTCATTCCCGATTCTACTATGCATTAGGACATGAAGTAAGCTTCACTGAGAAAAAACGACATTTTTGTAAGGGAAATAGTTAGGAAGTGCAAAACACATATACGGGAATGTTTCGTATGCCGGTCATGTCGATGAGCAAGTCGGAGCGCCACACACATGTAATAAATATTTTTCTTTTTTTAACGTTAAGTACAAACAGAATGGCAGACGACATTCCCTGCATGTGATCAGCTCTAAGCTTAAGAATTTCTTGGGAAAACGGCATTGGAACGAAAAAAAAAACGACGAAACATTTGTCGTTGTATCCGAGGCGTTTCCTTTTCATCAACGTTCACAAACCAAAACGTTTATTAACATCATCCTCTATAGCCAAGACGGCTGTGGCTCAGATGTCATTATAACGGAGTTTCAAAGTATGTAGTTTTGCGAAATAACAATCTTTTCAAGTTTATTTTCCGCGCAATATTTAAAGGAAAATATTTATTTTTTCATCCCAAACTGTCAAAGATACGATAAAGTCTACAACGAACGGAGCTGACATTCCAAAACATGTTACTGCTAATTACATTACTTTCCATGGTCTAAAAATGTCCCAACTTCGAAGCCTTTACAAATACGTCTTATTCCCGGAAAGAAATAAATGTTCTTGGTTATTTTCCATTTCTTTTTTTTTGGTTCCATGAGCGAAACGGATGATTGATGATGTTCTGAGGAAATGGGTTCCTTGTTTATGGTAAGATCGAATATGTCTTTCTCCCCTTTTTTTAGTTCCCGTTTTCTTGGGAACAGAAATCCACACACAACTGTTATCCCAAAGCACAAAGAAAAAACCTAGAAATAACTGCTTGTTCAATATTCAAATTTCATCTAATTATTTATGCGTTCATTGTTTGTATTTCACTTATGAGATCACAGAAATCAAACAGAAATGAGCAGTTAATACCAAAGTAGCGGAAACGAGAATAAAATAACAATAATAATAATATTTAATGTATGCTATGACCGAAAATGGTCCTGACGATGGTTTGACGAACTGCCTCTGCTGCAAAAAAGTATTTCGATCACGGCTGGGAATCGATTAAAAATTTTAACTGGTTAATCAAAAAATTGTTAATCGATTTTTTTTTTGTCTCATAAAAATATATTATTAATTGATGCTATAAAAACAGTTTTCATTCATTTCATGCAATTTTCACTGTTTTCCGAAACGTTTGGGGAATTTCTCTGCTTTTTGCCTAATCATGGCGCTGTTGATTAATGCATTTTTGGCTGTTTTACTATGAAACCATTGCAACACAGCTTGGTCGCCACACACATTCAAAATTAAATATTTTTTTTTCCGTTTTCTGGTGAAGCTTCCGTTCTTTCTTGAATCTTCTTCAATTTCATAGGAATATGCTTGATGCTTGTCACTTGAGTTTGAGAAGTTCCATACTCTTTGGTAATTTCAGTTTGAGTTGCTTTTTTTTTATTGCATCCAAAAGTTTTTATTGGTTGCACAAGCTCAAATCCTTTCTTTTTCGATCATTTTTCTGATTTTAACCATTGCAATGAAGCCATTTCTTTTGAGCAGATTTTTCGAGATTTTCAGTTCCATCGAAGATGTCAGCGCTCTCTATTGAATCTTCGGATAACAAAAATGAAATAAAGTAATTATATACTGAAGACAGGTTTAAGGCCTCAAGACTATATTTTTTTTTTTAAATCTTACCTAACAACATATTTGCCATAACTTTTTAATGCTTTTTCTAATAAAAATATTATGTACATAGTGGTTAATATATATTTGCAGTTGTCGTGTGAATTGTAGTATATGTTCGATTAATTGGGAAAAAGAAGAGACAAACTGTACTGGACTAAACAGGGAACACCGCGAGTGTCTTCCCAAAGAAAACCCCTTTATCAAGAAATTTAGGGATGTCGGATTACAAAAATTAAAACACGGAAGAGATGTTTCTCTGTTGGTTTACGGTGAAAAATCCTTCAGATCTACAGAAAAAAAAATTTCAATGCATGGAGTACAAAAATACAAACAATAATTGGCAACATGTCAGCTTCCCTTTGTATTTATGGCCCAGTATTTTTTAAAAGAGAACGAAAGATATCTATGAATTCGGGAAACCTATAATTTACATACAAGTTAGTTCATTAAACCAGAATAAACGTAGGAAAAAAAACACAAAAAAATTGCCTTCCTTGATTATAGAGTACTCAACGACGTTGACGTACCTTTAGATGTCTTCGCATGCGCTTTTTAGCTGCTAGACCCATGGGAAATGACAACCATAACGTTCACAATAGCCATTCACCAAAAGGGATTCCAGTTTTTTTCTTAAAACCCAAATGAAGATGGTACTTCCAAAAAAAAAAGAGAAGGACACCATCAGCGCCGGATGAGATTAAATTTGTTGAACAGCGGCGAGGACATATCCATGTCTTTCATAATGGGCGACGCCATGAATAATTCATTCTCTCCCACCATAACCGCATCCCATTGTCTAAAGTGAAACAATCCTCATCTGATATGTTGCTGGAATTCCATTTTTTTTAGGATTCCAGTGGCGTAACTGAGCTTCTTTCTTTATCTTTCGGAAGAACTCTTCTAAGCATCTGCATAACGGCAGTTTGATGTCGCTTGCTTGATTTTTTTTCCCAAAGGAGATATGAGAGAAAAGAGCTTTATTTGTATCTTAAACTTGAGCAACAAGAATAATCCCTTATCTCTATCTTTTTTTTTCTTACTCCGGAAGAAGATCTAGGCTCTCTCTGAAATTGGATGGAGGAATGTATCTCTGCTCCTTCTCCCGTTTCTCCATTGATTACCAGGAGAGGAGCACTCGTGTTAGTTGGCGGTCCAGAAACTTAGGTGGGAGCTGGATCAAGTAGAGAAATAAAAATGGAAGAAAGCGAGTGGTTCTTTGATCGCTTATCCCGATAGATACTTCGCACGTGGAGGAACAGATGTTGTAGCTGAGCAATATAAAACAATATGGATTATTGGTTTAAAAAACAGTTGGAGAGTTTGTGCTGTAAACAATGTCTACATGTCCAATATAAGTATAATAGACTGAGTGTACAATCTGGTTCTAGACGAGAAACTGTAACTACAAGAACTGAGACTTTTGGATCAAGAAAAATTGTGTTACGTAGAATAGTTGGTGCTGTTCAGGGTGAAATCATGCTTCAAAATCTTGTTATCAAAGATGACATGCAAGGAAAACGACAGATGTTGCAGAAGTGGTAGTATCTCTTCTTGAGAATAATTTTGGAAACCACTCCCGCGCGGAAACTAATATTTGCCTTACATTACTTTCGTTTCTTGATCGGAGTATCGTAGAGCCCGAAGATGCCCCTGACTATCATTGGGATTGCACGAGAAATAGTAAAGTTGTACATATTATTTTATTATTAACGTTGTACATATTATTTTATTATTAACGTTGTACATATTATTTTATTATTAACGTTGTACATATTATTTTATTATTAACGTTGTACATATTATTTTATTATTAACGTTGTACATATTATTTTATTATTAACGTTGTACATATTATTTTATTATTAACGTTGTACATATTATTTTATTATTAAAGTTGTACATATTAATGCAAGGATTCTTTAGATCAGTGTTCTTCAACCACTTGTCCGCGGACTAGTGAAGGTCTGTAGAAATTTCCTGCAGGTCCGGTCCGTGACACATTGCACCACATAATTCTTAAACCCCTACACGAACGCTTTTGAACTTTCTATTTATGTGAAAAAATTGGAGGGGGGGGGGGGACTTCATAGATATCATTTCGAGAATTTCTTGAAGCATCCATATTGCTCCAAGCGTTCCCAAAAAGAACAACAACATAGAAATCATTAGCAGGGTTTGCAAAACATTTGAGAAACACGCCGCTTTACACTCTTGTCAACTATTGTCCAATAATATTCGCGGATGATTAAAGAGAAACTAATCAGCACTATCATGGTTTACGAATGCTCCAGTGATTATTAAGATTAATCCATGTTGAACGGAAGGCCGTGCGGTTTCCAGAGGATAATTTCCAGCGCACATAGATATGCATGCAGAATTTTCTGGAAGAGTGTCAAACGTCATTTTCTGCTGCTATAAATTCATATCAGGTACATCAAAGGCGCATCGATCGTAGCTGGAGATTTCATTCGATATCCTCAGCACTGTAGGAGGTTTCCCTAAGAAATCCACTTATTTTCGATTTTCTTCTTTTACCCCCTTAAACGTTCACCAATAGCAATTTGTTCATGTATGAACCTTCTTATCTTTTTTTCAATGGATTCCCATCCTCACCATCTATCTAGATCATCCATCCGTTCTACTGTAACTGGGAGTAAAGGCAGCAGAAAAGAAGGAGATCCAGCCACCCATGGCCATCTCTCTATCTCTACTTTTTCCTCTATATACCCTGTATACAGTACATAGTATTCTCTCTCTATTCACACATCGAGAGACCTTATATCATCTTTATACCTCTTTTCCAAACATTTCCTTTTCTTTTCACCGTCTTTGGATGTGGTTTTTAGTGATTGATTTTTTTGCTTCTCTTCTCCTCCGTATTCACAGGTGGGAAAGTATTTCGAGGGGAGAGAGGAGAAAAAGAATCATAAATATCGTATGTACGGTATGTGGAGCGAAGAAACGTCTTCGAAATGTGGAAAAGAGCGTTCCTTTAGTAACTCGAGAAAAACCCGCAAACGGATGATTGATGGTCTGATAGTCTTTCATAGGAAATAGGTTTCCTCTCAGAAAGGTGGCAATGAATAGGCACGTGGGAGAATAAAACCTGCCGTAAGTGGATGGAGACATTGTTCTTCATGGCCCATTACGCGTAAGAGCGTCTACATATGGGATTTTCAATTGGCTAAACTCTATAATCATTGTTCCCGAATCTTATAGGTCATCTACTAAGCCACTTTGTCCGATTATACGGTGTATGAAAGTGTATCGTGTAATTCTCAGGTTCTGGGAGAATTCCCTCAGAGTCGGGTTCTAGAGAAATTTTGATTTCGAAACGTTTCGTTCGAATCTGCGCCAGAAATCTTCATTTATGACCAGGGGGTTTTATATATACACATTTTTTATCCTCCAAAGGTAAATAAGACAAAGGATAGAATTGTTCTGTTATTTAAAAGCACAGAAATTGCAGAAGAATGAGCGATATATATACACCTTTAACAGGGTAGAGCCCACGTGGAGGCCCAACAGACGTCATTCATTGCATATAGGAATCGTCTTGTCGACCTATGCACGAGCTACTGAATTCCTTCAGAAATGCCATTTTATTTGGTTGTCTTCATTTTGGTGCTGAAAAACATGCGTAAACTAGATCATAAACTGGTTTCTTGATCAAGGAGCCAATTTATGAGTGTCTAGTAACCCTATGCAAGTGTTCGTGCGGTTTTATGAATATGTCACAAAAGATGTGGACTCTAAAAACCATTACTGGAAATGTGGCAGTAAAAATACATCTTGTCTGCCATAAATGGCGCAGACGAAGTTCTGGACAAAGTGATTGATGAAGTATTTCTCAGCGACCACGGCACTGACTCCCTGTACTGTGATAATGAATTATAAAAATTAACATTGGGGCCTGATAGACTTCAGCATATCCTCGAGCCTTAATTTTAACGCGTGCATTTTGTCGGGTTCAATTTCAATACAGCTGCCTAAATGTATGAATCACAGAAGATCTGATTCACTAATTTTTGGGCGAGTGTTGTTGGGAGCAGTTTCCAAACTCAGTTTAATAGAAAGGCATCTTTGTTCCTGTTGAGTTAGGCTGTCAGTGATGTTTGAGAAATCTCATGGCCTTTGATATTCTGAGTTTGAAAATTGCCAGGATTTCAGGGGAAGAGATCAGTTTTTTCGAATTGAATTATGTTTATAAAACGCATGTTTGCTTCTACGGGGATGTTTTATTTTAAAACTATTCACTTGAAACGTCAAACATGTATAATCCATAACTTAGTATGAGCCCGTTGCAGTTATTTCTATCAAATGCCAGCACAACTCCAATCTCGAGCAATCGAGAAGATCTGATGAACTCCTCTCATATCTCTGCAAGAGATGACCAGAAGATATGGATGAAAAGCTTGAAAATAATGATCCATCTCGACCAGGACTCGTTCCCCATAAGTTTCAGGTTCTGGGCAAACACGAATTTTCGGGCCCCCCTTTCATACATAGCATTCTTTGAGGCACAGTTGCAGAGTATTGTTGGGAAAAAATTATGTTTTTTTTTTTGAACAGTTAATTTATCGTGATAAAATAAAGGAGAAAAATGAATTCATCAAGAGATCAGATGGATCTGTATTGATGAACACGAAATATGTGTAACTACTATCAAAATAAATTCTGAAATATGCTATGATATTTGGTTACTTTGCCTCTTCATCAGGGTAGTTGCATTCAAAAATTCAACAAGATGAGAAAGTAAATGTACCAAATATACTTAATATTATGGACTCTGATAAGATCTTCATGTTGCGATTACAGACGAGTACTTACGATTCTACTTTTGGTACTACTTTATGAAGAGTAACTCAAGGTAAAAGAATAAAAATCAGAAGACGGGTATTTTCGGACACATTAAAATTTGTGGGCTTTAGGTACATGCCTCGTTTTCCCACGCTAGTGACAGGCACCGACGTTTCCTTGCCAAGAGTCTTATTTAAACGCCGCCAATTATATCCATATTCTTCTATTCAAAGGGATGATGTGTTTTTGAGGGGTTCTATGCAAGCTTTTAGAAAAGTAAGAAGCCATAAGTCATTACCATCTCTCATAATTGTTATAGATTTAATGAAAACCAACGGTTGTGAGTGAATATCTGAATTGTCCACCTAGAAGTTATACCTAGGCAATTTTTCTGAAACTACCGTAGAAGAAACCAACTGGGAATAAACAGGAATCCTCTGGAAAAGCTGTGCTATAAAGAGTCATAAACAGGCTATAAAGTGCCGGTAAAAAGAAAGATATGGTGAGTGCATTAGAGCCAGAAAGAACTAGACATACAATGAAACATGCGATCTCAGGCTTTCGAAAGTTCCATCTATATATAAAGCTAGCCTTTTTTTTTTATACGTGAGTGCACTTCTTCTACTAATTTTTTTTTTATACCGGGAAAGATAGAGTTGTTACAACTCTGTTTTTCTTTTCCCTTGACAAATGAGAAAGGATTATTTATAAATATATAATATGTATATATATGAATATGTAATATATTAATCAAATCGAGAGAAGCTAAACCTACGGCTAAAGGAATAAGGGCAGTGACCCTGTCACCCACCTTTATAGCCCATGCTTCCCCGCAATAATCAAACAAATGGCTGAAAGGTCCCGTGCTCTGAGTGAGTGTTGCCAAGTTGTGCATCTGCAATAAAGTCAAGAAAGAAGAAAAAGAGATAGTTTCTGCTCAAAATCGAGGCACGATTTTGTTTGTTTGTTTGCTTTTTTTTTGTTTTTTGTTTTTTTTTCAAGCTTTCCAATATCTCTTTTAGCCTCGCACCCCGAGCCCCCAGGGGTCTCTAAATTAGAAGCATGATGGCTATTAAAATTTCCCACTAATCACTGTTCTCGAAATTCAGTCTCGAGGATCGAATCAACCTCAGATTGATAATTAAGAACAATCTGAAGGATTACATCAATTATGGTCCAGTTGATTGGAATTTTAATTGATGTTCAAGTAGGATTTACGATTCATCTTAGGCGATGTATGGTAGAGGATAGAAGCATCTACGAATCGATAAATATTACCAAAGCAACTGCATGCGATTAAATGCCAATGAACTTAAGCAATGTTTGGCAAATAGTAATTATGCGATCGAGTTATAGGGATGTTCATGCACAAGCACATACAAGCGTCATATCTAGAATTGCATGAGATTAAATCAGTAAACTGGTAAAATATGGCGTATTAAAGAACATGTAATGAGATTATAGTAGAACGAAAGGGTCAAATTATAGCGCCACCTAGTCAGTTTTTTGAGGTGGGAAACCAGAGGGCGAAACAGCGCAAGCTTCAGCAGTGTGTATTTTTGAAGGAAAATTATTTTCGAACATTTATATTCAGAAATTGCCGTCAGTTGTGTAAGCATGCTACTGTCTGAGGCCTCCAATGACTTGCAAACGGTTTCCGGGCAATTAGGCTATGGTCTAAAAGATTTAATTCCTGACGTTTCCACCCACATATCTGTGGCAGGCAGATTAGACTTACGTCCGAATAACCTCAGATGATGCCTGCCACAGATATGTGGGCGAAACATCAGGAATAAAATATCTTAGACCATGGCCTAATAGCCCGGAAACCGTTAAACATGGTACTGTTTATAGCGATTAATAAGCAGAGAAATCCAAAATTGGTGGGTCCCGTTTGAATTCTAAATTCCCTAATTTCGTTTTAAGACTATACCACGTTGTTGCTGCAAGTGATAAGTATTTCGGAAATATCATAAGTCCGATCAGGGTCACCGAATGTTGATACTCAACTATTTTCTCTGATATACATATATGGCTATTTATTCCACAAACTTCCAGCATTTTGAGTGGAAGTTATGCGGTGCCATATTTGCCCCTATCAGTCATTTCCAGAACTAACTCTTGTTCTCGTTATCCGATGTAGTTTCGAGTGTACACCAACAAAGCTTGGCGCTCTTCTGCCCCCTAGTCTCACCTCCAGGAGGCACTGAATACGGGTATTTTGATTTAAATGATTTTGAATGTTTATGTTATGTATTAATGGGCTACCAGTTGTGCTCGCTTATACGCGTGTATCGCGCACAAAACGCACACGATCACTAACAAACAACACACATATGACACAGATCATGCTTTTACGAGGAAGAAAACAGGAAAATTTCAAGATAGACATTCACAAATTGTCATATTATTTCAAATAGAGTGAGACAGAACAGACATCATTTCGTGCATCACACATATGAAAGGAGGATAGGAAAGAAAAAAAAAACTATATCAACATGACAATGGTGTAAACGAACATTGCATGTAGGTAACGACAGGAAGAAGACACTTTCACAACACCAATATGAGAAACCTGATGTTCTTACCTCCTAATATATCTTAATATGGTTTTATTGTGTTTGTTCCCTCCATTTTGAAACATATATTTCGCTCACACTCATCGATGTTTTCTCCTCCATATATTTATTCGATGACATTTTCGAAAATATAGGAAACATTTCTATCATCTAATGTCTCAAAATAACTGAATTAAAACAATTCTTTTCAAAAAAAATTGGAAAGTATTTATCAAAGGCGGAAAAAAATAAAAAAAATTCTCGTAACTTAGAAAAATAGCTCACAACATACACTTTGTTGTTTCCACGTGTTTCAATCGACAAGAGATGGCGCTATTAAAATCGAAACCGAAATTAAAAAAAATAAGTCATAACTGGAACTTAACAACGGCCTCTTTGGCGAATACGATTCGCCATACGGGGGTTTCCCGAAGAGGGTTTTATTTCTTCCAAAAGAAAATCTTACTCCAAAATTGGTTTAATTTACAATTTATCACTAACGTCATCAAACCTCATTTGAACAATTCTGATGCGAGACTCAATTCTGATGTTAACTTTTTCATATGACGTTGCGGACAGTTTTGTCTGTCCACGCATCCTCCTCTGGTAATGTCCAAAGTTTTAATAATTATCGAATCAACTATCACTGGAGCATACCATGACCATATAAAGCAAGTGTGCTCAATATTTTTATCCCCCGTGCCAATTTATGCCAAAAGTTTAACGTGTACTCCAATGTCTAAATTTCTCTCGGTGCCATTCAGTTTTACCATTTGTTTCATTTATGGGTAACAGACGTCCCGTATACATATCATTTCAACATTTTTAAAGGAATCTTCCGATTTTCCACAACTTTTCAATTAAATTTAATAAATGTTATTTTTTTTCTAAGCATTTCCTTTGGACTTTTTCTTTTTTGTGGCATAGGACCAAGGTGTGCCGTTGGTTGGCAACCCCTGGTGTAAAGTGTTTTATTGGAGGTACTATACTTATAATGAATTAAAGAGTGACATATACTCACATAGACTTCTTCCCATTGGCTGACGTATCGCACCAGCCTGGAAAGTCTGAGCAATCGTAAGAGTGATAGCATTTTGGCAAATCTCAGAATGCGCAGAGCTCTTCCAGCATGAAGTAACTGGTAATTATCTCCATAGTCATTGTTGAAGATGAGGAAGATGTAGTCGAAAGGTATGGAACTCAAGAGGTCTAGGAAGAACCATGTTCGGATGTAGTGCCTAGCGATTTCTTTTGGATCCAGGATCACCTGCTCTGAATTGTCCTGTTGCATAATACCTGCAAAAGAAAGAATTTGTATTCATTGATATGTCGGAACACTTTCAAATCTCAGTGGTTATGAAGCAGAAGTGTGTTTAGTGGTGTACTTACCGGTTCTGAAATTGACAACGATGTCAAGGAGGAAGAGTGTGTCGGACAAGCAGTTGAAGGCAATCCATCGAGCAGAGAGGTCGTCATTGAAAAATGAAATAGCAACTGGAAGGACAATGAGGTTCGTCACCAAAACCATCAACATGCAAAGATCCCAATAGAAACTGTAAAGAAAGAGTAATGATATCAATTGAAGACATTGTAGTTCATCCCGTACAATGTCAGTAGCAAGTTCTTTCCCCACCAATCCTGAGGCAACCACCGATAAATGACGCTTTCATTTCCGGCCCAATTGGATGGGTAGTAAATTGCTGTATGGTGATATGATTCGAGTTTATGTGCTGTGTAGCAGCAATAGTAGTAGCAGTATATATGAGAGGGTTCACAACCGTAACAGATCAAGTTCATTTTTTACAAAAAATGTGATAACCCAGGAGGTGCAGCAACGTCTGTTCTGTTCACTGCCATAGTGAGCTAAGTTCGTGGTTCACCTACTTTCTCAGAGGTGACGTTTGTTTTCACAGCTGGTGAAGTTTCACAGCCATACTGAACCAAGTCCATTCTTGATTAGAATTTGGATTGCCTCGTTGCTATTTTTCATTATATTAATCATTTTCAAATCAAAATGAGTTGTGATTTTGAGTCTTCTGGAGAGGAATACGTTCCTGATTCATCATATAAATCATCGGGTGATAATATTGTCAACAGCGGGTACCAAATATTGCAACTTAGCTGGGGACGTGTTTATAGATGTTTGAATAAGGATTGCACCACATCAGCCACTTCAGACTCTAGAGGCAGAGATATTCCTGGAAACAAAATTGACATTGCAGAAATTATTGATCACTTAAAGTCATTTCCAACCTATCAAAAGTCACTATTATAGGAAAGATAATCCTAATAGAAAGCACCTTCACCCATTTTTCGAATCGGAAGATGTACGATATTTATGTGGAGGAATGTGCGGCAAAGAATAAGATCTCCGTGAAAGAGAAATTCTATTACAAAATCTTCAGCACGAAATCTAATTGACACATTAAATCAACAAGTACAGATGCATGTAAATTGTGTGATAACATCTCCATGAATCTTTTAACAGAAAATGATTGAAATCACTAGAAAAAAGTCTTGAAACTAAATGAGAGCTGCACTTGCGGAAAGCACATCAGGCTAGAGAAAAATTGAAAACGGATATATGGATAAAGAGGGGGGGGGGGGAATAAAGCCTCGAATGAAACTTACTGCTGTACATTCAAAAGCACTTACTTTTACTAAGCTTTCAACATCCGTAGCTTATTATAAACGCAATCTATATGTCTATAACTTTGGGGGTATATTTCTTCAATGATAATGTTGGATACATGTACGTTTGGGATGAAATGGAAGGGGGAAGAGGTTCTGAAGACATTTCTAGCATTGTTGTGAGAAACCTCAGAGAGAAAGACTCTAGATATAAAGGAAATAATTCTATATTCCAATGCATGTGGTAGACAAAACAAACATCAAAATGTCTCTTACACTGTTGAAATTAGTCAATAGCACAGGCATAGAGCAGCACAGTCAGTTGACTTCAAATTCCTGGTGATTGGAAGGGAATTATTAAGAATGCAAAGAGGAGATGCCCAAAATTTTGATTTACAGAAGTTAAAAATTATGATTTTGTTTCTACCACGGCTTCGGAAGAAGCTGCCACAAACAGAAAGAAGTACACTGAGGGAGTTTGTTTCGGTTGGTTGAATATGAGATGGCTGCGAGTTGTGAGAGGTTGTCCCTTCACGTTAGAGTTCAAAGAAACCCTCAATGAGATGATCTACCTTTTCGAAAAATAAATTTTGAAAAGCAGGCTCGTGAACGAAAGTTGATTTCTTTGTCTCATGTAAGTCAAAATGCATTGCACGCGGATCGTAGAAAGATCACTTTGGCCGAAAAAAAAGATATGATGGATCTTCTCCCATACATTCTATTTATCCGTCATGTATATTTCAGAATCTTCCAGTGGAGGCAAATATTAGGCTCGAAGCTACTTCCTCTAGAAATGATGAAGATGATGATATTTTGTAGAGTGATTGATTTCCGACAAATGGTAACATTTTTTATTCTCTTCTTATTGATTTGTAGTTTAAATGAAAATGTCATAAAAATGAAAATGTAAATAAATCACAAAATGCTCTTCACTTATACATTGTAGCATGATATTTTTTCACGTAGAAGCTTCAATTCACAACCACAGTGGACAAAGTCCTCATTATTAAAGAAAGACTATTAAAATTTAGAACAAAAATATTGATTTATTATTTGTAAAAGCAAGGCACTAAAAAAATGATTTTTTAAACTAAACTTTGACATATTTAATTCCTTTACATCAGTTGAACTGAATTAATTATCTATCAAAAACTTTAAGGCATTGTTATCCATAATGAAGATAAATGGACTTGGTCTACTTATGGTTGTGAACCCCTCATACACACTTTGTCTCACCAAATGTTCATCTCTTGATTCCGTCTTTTTTCCGAACGTAAAGTCACGTTTGTTCAGTTTTTTGGCATGGGGGGAAACATCATATTTATCCTCAACCTCCGTCATTATTTACTTGGTTCAGGAATATCGAATTCCTGTACTCGAATTTTTTCCTCTCTATACGTGACAAGCATTTCTTCCCTCTATAACATATGGCGTTTTCCTCTTTGAAAGACACTATTTACGCTCCTATCGACAAGTTGATCCATACGTAAACAGACCACAGTAGATGCTGAAGATAAATCCAATGCTGACGTATAGGCTATTGTCGTTTATTCTGCCGTGTGTCACCCTTTCCAGAATAATATACATCCAGCATCCTATAGGGCGAATTGCCGTGCATGAATTAGGATCAAGAGAGAGAGAGAGAGAGAGAGAGAGAGAAAGAACAGTGACTTTTCACTCATACATTCCCCTTATGGTTCAAACCCCGAGTCTTAATTGACCGATAAGGTTGTACGTTCATACTTGAAAACTCCAATCGAAGATGGCTGAGAGAAAAAATAGGTGACTTGAACTCTACTCGTGTTTCAAAACTACGATTCAAAATGTTTGGAAGGAGCATAGGGCATTAATTAGTGTCTCACTTATGGTTCCAAACACGATTCTGGGGTCACTGATCGGGTAGAGTTCGAGATACCTCGTGAATGCCGATTAAAGGGTTATAATTTATCGGATATTATACTTCACGGAAGCACAGTGTATTTACATGATATGAATAGATTAAAACGGTTCAAAATTATCACGTTTTGTTTGCTAACTTAATTTTCTATCGTTGAGTAATGAAAAGGAGCATGTCTCTTTCAAGCATTGTATTTCTTTCCTTCCAAATTTCAAGGGTTAAAAATTGTTCTTGCTTGGCTTGTCAGGAAGTAAGAGACATACATATATAGGTAATTGTAGAATCTTCAATCACAAGCAAAAAATCGAATTTTAAAAGTTGCTTAGAATCATCATTGCCGAAACGAGCTCAAATTGTAGTACAATGCCTTTATTTGAAAAACATAAACTCATTTTGCTTGAGAGCAACACCGTTAGAAAAAGGGTTAAAGTTTTACTGTTGCAGTTATTGTTTTCCGAGTGCTCGTGTTCAGACCTAAAAATAATTTCCCATGGTCACCTCGTTGGAAATAAAATAAATAAATAAATATCTTTGGAAGGTTCTAAATTCGTATCATTACTGGGAGATAAATATTTGAAGAAAGAACCTAATGTAAGAGACTACAGGGATTACCTCTCCTCGGAGAAACACTCCACAAGAGAGAGAGAGAGCTTCATGAAGTTCTACTTAACTGATAAATGGTCATTTCACGAACTGAAATAAAGAGAGGGAAGAGCATTAAAATCCCAACGAATACGATGACCTAATGAGCCCCCAGAGGACGGAATCTGCGCTGGGAAATCATCGCTCTGCTAATGGAATGTTTTGCAGATGATGAGATTTTACATCGGCCATCAACCGCTTTCAGAAGAGGAGATGGTGCGCAAGGTTATAAAATAACGAGATGTTCAGATTTTGAATTCGTAATGGCTTTATCTGAATCTTACGGAGGGAAGAAATGGCTGTGGGATCGCCAACGACGTTTTTTTTCCTTCTACATAGTTTTGATCAAGATGTATGAAGACTTCGCTAATGAGGTTATTACAGAAAGTACCGACTCAGTTTCTGGAGACGGTGGAAAAACAGGAACGGGATAAAGATGGGAGAAAAAACTCTCATTTGAACTTGATCCGAGTTTGCGCAGAGGATATTTTTCAACACCAAGTTATACTCATGAGTTTCTGCTGATATTAATGGCGATTATATTTTTGTACAGGGTGTCCTGTAAGTGCTAGCACGGTCTTCATCTCATCAACCGTCCGTCGTAGAGGAATGATTCCAGTTTAAAAAAATAGTAGGAGTTCAAAAATTACGTTGTACCAGTTTTGAGAATGAAAATACAGTGTGTAACAAAATAAAAAAATCTAAATTTTTGTAGAGTCCCCGTGCACCCAAAAACCAAATTAGACGGTTGTTGTCCTGTCTCTCTTGGTGCCAACAAATAAGGGAAAAAATCCATGTTTCTAAGTGCAATATCCACAGCTATATTCGAATTCGAAAAACGGAGGAAACATGGAAAAGGCCGGTGTTTATAAAGCGGGTGAAACGGTTTTCCCGCATTTAACGCTGGTATACATCTAGGAATGTAAACTCTGTTTATACGCAACCGGCAAGTATGCTACCATCTACACCACTGGGGACACGACCCTGCTCTTCCTTATTCGACGCACTGTGACATGAGGCGCTGAAGTAGAGGCATTAGTAACCTCTCTTAACTTCAGCAATGTTGTCTTTTTCAAGCTTCAAATACTTTCTCCAATTATTTCTAGATTTCTTAATCCCGTCGGAAGATTACGTTTCCTCTAACCATTTCAAAGTAGTCATTTATAAATATAGTCAACGCTCGATATAACGACCCTTTTCGTCTTGTTGAGAACGGACGTTATATTGGGACAGTCGTTACATCGAAAGGACAACATATACGATAGCCGTGCTGTGAAAACATCTGGGACTTATTCTACCGGTCGTTATAATGGAATGTTCGCTGTATCGTGGGGTCATTATAACGAGTGTCGACTGTATATCTGCGATGAACTCTTTCTTTAATGTGGAGTAAAACATTTTTCCACAAAGCCAAACTTTCATGTTTCATAACATGATAAAGTTACATGGGGACCGAATCTGGAAAATTCAGTGAGTGAGAGATTGGTGCAAAACCATTCACACAATTTGGACATTTCATTGTTATATCTGCGACATGGGGCATTGGCTTGATGAGATAGGGCATTTTAGTACGCCAATCTGGACCGTTTCACATGAAGCGGTTCTTTCGAATTTCTCAAAAGTATGGCATATTGTTCTCTTATAATTGTCTGACCCTTCTGGAAGCAGTCTATTCAGGCATTAAACTGAAAACAGAGCCGCCCTTAGGCGTAGGGCAGGTTTGGTCACTACGAGCCCCACACTTTTTTTTTGGAGGGGGGGGGGGCTTATGGCAATATAAATGAAAAAATGTATATATTTCAATTAAATTTTTTGGCAGTAGGCAGAACAAAAAGATCAAATTCACAATTATTTACACAGGTTGGGGAAAAAAATCACCGAATCCTGGAAAAGTTTGATCCTTAAAGCAACAATCCCGAGATATCTCGTCAAACCTGATCTGCTTTATTTCGGTCAGGCCGAAATATCTCGGATTCTTAACTTCTGATTTCACTGCAGGTGGCGCCATGGTGACGTCACTAGTGAGTGGCTTGTTCCAGCCGGCGGTTGACGCGGCGTCACGTCAAATGCGTTTTGTTATGGGACTATAAAATGTAATTGGTAGGGATAGAGCCTTGATTTTACATTGTGTTTTTAATATGTGGTCAAGTGATCGGCCACATGAGTCATCAAGTGAGTGGCCATATGAGTATGTGAGTGAAAATGTTGTCACGAACTTGAACACTTACTTAATAACTCATACGGTCATTCAACCACTCACTTGGTCATACGTATGTGCTTAGCTCTTGTTTTTCGTCACGTTTCGGGTATACTTACGTTGAGATATCACTTCTATTATTTCCCCCCAAAGCTAATTTATTTCTTCAGTTATATTTTGTTTCTCGGTGCTATAACAACATGGTCAGATCGGAATAAAGCTTCTCACTCGGTCAAAATAATGGATATTTACTACGTGAATTTGAATAGCCTTCAGGTAATCATTCGCTCATCATAGATCACGCATTCCTTTAAATTGTGATGACTCTGTTACGCGATGAATTTAAAAGCCGATTCCCGTAATTCTGTGAATAGCCTACAATGAAAGACCTTTTCGATGTATGGATGCACCCATAATTTCCTACCATTTCTCTTCTTATTGCAGATTAAATAGTGTAAGATAACAATATTATTTACAATACAGTAAAACCTCAATATAACGATATTCAGATTTACTGTATATGGAACCAATAGAGGCAATAAAAAAAATGTCGTTGTAGAGAGGTTATCGTTATATCGAGAGGTAAGGTTATCATAGGGTACCGCCAAATTTAGGCTGTTGGTGCTTCTTCTGAATTAGCGTTGTAAGTACAGTACCGCGATGAAATAATGCATTTATAAGTATTTATTCAGAGCAAAAATTTGTGATTGATTAGTTGATGAATAAATTTCAGTTAGTTGTTCCATCCTGTAAAGTAGTTTCTCACGCACCAATTTTTGTTTAACACACACAAAATAGCTCCACGGTACTTTCATAAACCCTTTTGCGGGGGGGGGGGGTAGATAGTGCAAAATACCGAAGTTACCAAGCGCTCTCGAAAGAACAAACTTTGGTGAAGAATTTGAAAATATGTTGAAGACGATTTTGAGTGAAATATAAATAATATCGTTCTAACAGTTTCGAAATTTCCTGGAAAAATATCGTTATTAGAGGAATTTATCGTAGTAAAGGATACCTTACCTATCGAGAGAAGGTCAACATTAGACTATAGGCAATTTCAAACAAAAATATCGTTGTAGAAGAAATTAACATTATATCGAGTATCGTTGTAGCGTTTGTAGCATCGCATGTGAGGATGAACGGGCAACGTGACTCGTTCGAGTCAACCCGACTCGCAAGTCGAGACTACTCGAGATCAATTTGAGTACCCCAGGTGTGAGGAGTCCCTTAAAGATGTAATAATTTGAAAGTGACCGTGTGTGCTATGTCATTTACTTTACTTATCAAGTGACCCTCGCAAACGTAAAGGAAATAGTCAGTGAAGTTACAAAACCCTAATACTATCCAATCCTCTTAGGCACGCTTCTCTGAAGACGAGATGACACAGTAATCAGCAAGTGGATAACTAGAGAACGTGTGTCTTTGTGTCACTCGTTCTGATGAGATAGATGCCCGT